>NC_081205.1:2860959-3460959 GCF_902713425.1 Acipenser ruthenus | reverse complement strand
AGAGCAGATAGGAGCTGATTAGGGGTGTTTTCACCAGGCTCTGCAGCAGAAAAAAAGAGAGGCTCTGCGTTGTGTAAGTTACATTTTGTGCTTGTTAAATGTCAGAATGTGGTTAGAATGCATTAATTTTTCATTGCCTGTTGGTAAGATAATCGCTCTGATTAAATGCTGGCCATGTAGCAAGGATGGATAGAGAGGGAGAAACAGACTGCAGCTGGGTGTGGGGTTTCAACTGAGAGAGGGGAGAGACAGAGAGAGAAAGAGAAAATGAGGGAGGGAGAATAGATCAGAAAGAGAAAGAAGGGAGAGAAAGAAGGTGGGAGGGAGGACAGAATGAAAAAGAGGGCGAGAGAGAAGGAAAGGTGATGGGAGGGAGAAGATAAGCAGAAGGATTGAGAGAGGGAAGAGAGAGGAAGAGAGAAAGAGAGGGAGGTAAAGAGATAGTGAAGTGGGAGAGAGAAAATAAACACGAGGATTTCATAGAGAGAGCTGTGTGGAATGAGGTCTTGGCAGCACTAAAGAGGTCAGGGTTAAGACAGCTCTAGGGACACAACACTCAACAGATAGACACTTATACACAAACAAAGAGAGACCTGTAGAAATGCAGTGGGTAGATTAATAGATATGTTTTCACACCAGGTTCTACCGATGTGATTGAGGTAGTCGGCTTCTGATTATATTTACACCTGCCCTTTATTGTATTCAGCGTGCATTCAGTGGAACACAAAAACATTAGAAAGGCTGTTTTCCATCCCGACCCTGTGGTAGACACCTGAGTGTGCTCAGCATGCGATCTGTACAGCAGGTGGAGGGAATTAGTGACTCCACAGGAGCGGAGACCCATCTCTCTTTCTGCTCCCTCCCTCCCACTCTCTCTCTCTTTACATCCCCTTTGCATCAAATTATGTCTCCATCATTCCCTGGTAAACTTTTCCTCTCTTCTTTCGCCTTTCCTTTATTCTCTCTATTCCATTCTCTCATCATTTTCCATCTGTCTTTCCTTCCCAACTATATATCCTCATTTCTCCAGCTACATCTTCCTCTGTTTATAAATATATTGTCCCTCCACCATCTTTCCATCATCCTCTCCATCTCTCTCCACCTATCACTCTTCCCCTCTCTATTTTCCCCTCCATCAGCTTTTTTCACTCCATCTCTTCCTCTGCCTCTTTATAGCCCTTTATCTCTGCTGCGCTATCCTTCTCTGTCTCTACCCTTCTCCATGTACCCCTCATTATCCCATCTCTCCATTCCCTTCTTTGTATCCCTACACCTCTGCCCCTCTCCCTCTCTCCATCCCTTATAACCAATCTCTCTCCATCTCTCTCTTTGTACAAAACCTCTCAGCTGATTTGAAATGCACCTGGGGATATTCAAAGAGTGAGATCTGAGCGCTCCATAAACACACAGCTCTTAGCCGAAGCGCACACAAAAAGAACTTCATTAGAGATCAGCCCTTTTCCTCTCCTAAAAGCCTCCCTTTCAAAAAGAAAAGAACGAAAACCCCACGCCATTCAAAATGCACCACAAAAAAGAAATAATAAAATAGATGCAAATATCGCAATGATTATACTTGTCTGTCAGCGAGCTGCTCACGAAATCACTCCCTCTGTCACCAGGCACACTCCGACAGCACGGGCACCAAACTGGACACTGTCCCTTTATCTGGGGCCAAACTATGGGCATAACCAGCTTGGCTTTGGTCTCATCAGCTCTCAAAAGCTAAGGCTGGGCACAGTCTGCTAAGAAATAAATAAATAAATAATAGTAATAATAATAGTTAGTTCTTGGATAGGGGAGCCTCCAATGAAAGCTACCGCACTCTCCTTCTTCTCTTTCCCTAAGCGTCTCTTTTGAAATACATTTTTTTATAAGATGACTTCTTTGTAAGTTCTTCATTCACACAGGTGTCAGTTTAGAGATTGTTGGCCCCTCTACAAAATATCTCAAACTGCTCAATTTAAGGCAATGCCGAGCGGCGATAAGGAACTACTACAGGAATACTGCGGTACTGCAGTGAGTCCACCACAGTAAACATGAACCAACCCCCCCATTCAGCCATTTCATCACACTTTAACACTTACAGTTCAGTCAGTGTGAAAAACTATTCCAATGAAAACACAAATTGGGTTTGACTTAGGGGAAACAGTAAAAAAAACGTTAAATGAAAAAAACCAAGCAAACCGACTTTTAAATAAGTTATCCACAGTAAGTATGTATGCACACCCTTATTTTCTAACTTTCATTGTATTTCCCATGAAGTTAAATATCAGTTGCTTTGTCCTTTCATTGTCTCTTCCTTCTTCCCACATGCAGGAGGCTTTGCAGACGGTGCCTAACAAAACTCCAGAAAGAGGATAATTAAGGGGTGGCTACAGACAATGTAATGTAGATTACTTTATTAATTATTCATCCCTGGAAGTATGAGCAGGCAGGGGCAGTAGCTGTGTCTGGATACATTAACTCAGTGCTTTAATTGTGGCCTTGGAGGAGGTGCGGTGATGGTATCACGACGGCTGGTGTTGTCTTGCTGTGTCGGGAACAGATTGAGTAAACCACTAACCAGCACCCCATGCAAAACAAATAACGCCTCTCTAAGCAGCACACTGCTCCTTTCTAGTGCCTTCTCTATTATCTTTCAATGTGATCTTTCCCACACGGCTCTAATGTTACTTGATTATCCTGACCTTGCTATTCTTTCCCTCCTGTGTCAATTCCAAGCTGAGTGAGGTGGTTTAGTGATGTTCTGTGATCCACTGAGGGCTACCTAGTCAAAGCCAACAAACTCCTATTGACTGTTCCATCCAAGCCGGTATTAATTCTGACCAGAGTTCATAAATCAAACTTAACAGGTTGTGTCAAATAAAGCTCTGGTTTTAATGTGATATATAAACTAACCTGACACCTGTATGATGGCTGAAGGACATAGTAAACAGCTGGTACATTGACCCCTGGTTGGGGTGTATAAAAATCCATTGACTAAAATCGACTGAGAATGGATTGATGTCTTTCTGAGACAGGCTACACAGAGCCTCGACTCAGCACATTCCAGCATCGGCAACCTCCCACGGCAACCGCACTCCGCAAACCAGCTGACATCAATCACACACACTCTTAAAGAGACGGCGCATCTTTAAAAAAATGGATTACAATGGGAAACAAGGACTGTATAAAGGAGTTTATAGTATGGGAAAAGCACAGGACAATCTGCATTCAAAAGATCATTACATAAACTTATTATATTTAAAAGGCAAGTCCATTTTTAGCACTTATAGTATAACAGAGATGTGCTTGAGGCTAAGCTTTCAGGATTCATGGCTAAATTCAGTTCTGGTTTGAAGAGGCATTTCACACACTTTGAGTTACCTGGACTTACCTGGAGTTACTGGTGTAAATTAGTATTGGAGTGAGATGTGTACTGTTGTGGTGGACATGAAGCCTGAAACATTAGTGCCTTGCATTTCTACCTGAAACCAAAAAATGTAAAATCTGAGCTTTGCATGGGGAAATCACAGCACTGAAAAACTGTAAGAAAAGTGCTGTTTTTTTTTTTTTGCTATAATGCAGATTGTTAATTTTTCACACACTTTGAGTTACCGGGATCCTGGTTTGCTATTTGGACATAAGAAAAATTATTTTAAAGCCTTGTGGATTGCTTATTTAAGTGTACCTTATAGAAATAGAGCTTAGCCTGGAACTTTAAGACCTCTCCTAGTGGAGCCTTGGGGATGCCAATGTTTGAGCGGGCAGGGAGAGTCACAGCCCCCCCCCGACTCAGCGAATTCCAGCCCCCATTCCCTCACTATACCCCCTCCCTAACACACAAAGAAGGTTCTGAGGCCAGCCCCTGGCTTTGACTGTATTAATGGGCTCAGTCACCCGGAAAAGACCCGCCACCAACTCATTACAAACCCGCTGACAGAGTCACACGACTCTCAGACCATGTAAAGTTAGGTTGGAAGTACTTTTTTTTTTTTTTTTTTAACTCTTTTTCGCACCAAGTAATTTTAAAGATCAAACTAATCAAGGGCATAGATTTACACATTTGCATATGGAGCAGCCTGAAGTTTTGAGTTATCATTCCTTGACTATGTATACAGGTCTGCAGTGTTGAAAAAGTAAAAAAAAAAAAAAATCAGGTTCTGTTACTCAATGGTTATGTTGTTTTTTACACATCTGTACTCATCCTTTTCTAAGATCTAAATGCTGTATACAGGATCGATCTGTATTAAATCCATGCCCAGCACATAAGGGGTTAACTACGCCACCACTCAGCTTCCCGTGACCCCAGAAACCCATCCACCAGCTAAGGAATCCTGAATGCCTTGTGTTGTTCTATTGTAGTGCCACTGCACATTAACAAGCACCAGCCCTGCGGGACTTCAATACCAACAGCCTCAAGACCCCTCTTTCTTTTCTTAAAAAGCTACTGAAAGAAGTCGCTTTATTTACACAGCTTGCCATTTCATGTTGGATCTCTGATCTTCTCACTAAGCTGGGGCTTAATTGGAAAGGGCTCGAAGGTAGCCTGGAACCCTCGCACATTACATTACATTACCTGCCTAATTATATAAGGGATTAAGCTAAGCTCCCAGAGTAAACAACACAACAGTCAGAATAATAAGAAGAATAATCCTAGTCGTAGTAATCATGAATAGACAAGTCCGTAGGGATTTTCTTGTTGTTAATAAAAGTACTTCCTGACCCTCTCTATTGGAACTAGTGTTTGACGAGCCATGTCAAGACAGTACACCAGACACACTGAAACAAACAAACAAACACAGGCTTGATTATAACAGAACAAGCATACGCTTCAAATGCTGTGAGTCACATTCATAAAAAGATTCAGTGTTTGTTAAAAGTCAGTTAGTGGCATGTGTATTATTTATCTATACTGCGCCCCCTAGATATATAGTAATATGACATATATACTGAAGTATAAATGCTAAATAAACAAATAATAATATACTGTACAGACAAATGCTCTTTGTGCATGAGTCACATGGACCCCATATCACACAGGAAAGTCCATGGGACCCACGATGCAGCAAGCCCAGGTATATCATCAGCCAATATGTTCCGAGGTATATGATACTATAACCCACTCATGTGAGCACAGATTTATTTATGCTGTTTGAAAAAACAATGAATGTAACACATGGGCGAGGGAACACAGCATGCAAAGTGCGTTAAAGAAATGAGTTTCATACAGTAGGAAGAATTACAGAAAGGAAGTTGTGTGCTGCAGTCTGTGTGGGGCAGTGCTCTGAGACACTGTCCTTGTTTCACAGACAGGCTTTCTCACCAGCACCTTGTACATAGGCGACCTACTTAGGCTGACAGCTAAGCAGCATTAAATGTGAGCCAGGAATAGTTTCCTGGTATTGATATGCTATTAATAATTTTTTTTCTGCATTGCATAAATTACATTAGTCAAAAGAATGGGAAAACTAAGGAGCAACCTAGTTGTGGTACTTTCCAGTCGTTTTTCCTTGTTCTCATTCGGCGACATCGCTGATGAGTGTTTAAGACTAGTTCTCATGATCCAACATAAGGGTAATGAGAGCAGAGAATGTTCCAGTGTTTATTGTGTAATCTAGGTCTATATACTGTATTGACTGATGTCAGCAACCTCAAATATTATGTTATTGTAGCTAAACTTCCGTCATGGGTTTGGCTAAACTAAGGGCCTCAACAGCGGTAATGTGTTTTCCATGCAGTAAGCCCCTTTACTGCATGCTTTGTACATTTGCTGGAATCTCTAAGGAGTAGCAGGCAACCTTGCACACACAATGAATCGCGTGGAAAAAGGTACCGCGTGCGAGTCACTTAAATACAGTGAATAATGTTAATGCATGGACATGTATTTAAATGGTTTCCCCTTAGACCGCGGGGGAGGTGTTTGTTATACTAACCATATTCACTTAAGCGCGGTACCTTTACTAAATGTCTCAAGGTGTGTTAACAGTACCGCGTTTGGAAACCAGACGGTTTCAACTAAATCACAACATAAATAGGGCAGCCCACTATGAGTGCCATTCACGAAACAAGACGTATCCGCAACACACATACAAGCATACACACAACACACACGTGTGCACGCACATGCACACGCACATGCACATGCTCACACACACACACGTGTGCATGTGTGTGAGAATCCCAGGTTAATTTAATCCTTCTCTGGCCTGGAGTTCGGTTCCTGCTGCCCGCCTCCGGTCTGTCTTCGCTGGATTGATCGATACCGTTATCCCTGATGCCCAGCCTAGCCCTGGTTAATGTACTCTCTCTCTCTGGCGCACCACAATGCCCATTCCGAGCCATTACAGGTCACTTAGTGTAAACACCACCAGCAGGATGGCATTACAGCCCCACTGTGCGCTGCCCGGCAAAGGTATCGCTTTACGGGAAACAACAACAAAAACATCCCCCCTCCCCTCCTCCTCCTCCTCCTCCTCCTCCTCCTCCCTACATCCATTCATCCATTCACTCACACTCCCTCACACTGGACTACAGCAGGAGATGCTCTGTCTTCCGGGAGCACTTTGCCTGTAATCTGACTAGAAATAGAAACACAAACCACAGTCATTCAGCTGTCAGCAGGATGCTATAGCAGGATCTGTTTAAATGATCTAAATAGTGGCTGAGCTCTGTATAAACCCAGTGGTGCCCATCCCAATCCACTCTTTAACAACACTTTTAAGACCCCAGTTTATATAAAACCACATACCATAAGTTATTTTCTATTAGTATTGCTGAACACTTGCAATATGTAGCACACACTATTATGTAAAATCGGCTGTCCCACACAGGTTATTTTTCAGTTTCAGTCATGTGAGGAATTGTCTTTTACTCAGAAAAAGGACATGCGTCTGTAAAGATCGTGTTTCTGATTTTTTGTCTAACCCCTCTCAGTGAGTCATGCCAAGAGTGGCCCCGAGAGGCAGAGTGGGTCACTCTAATCTGATCTCACTAGCTGGTTTGTCTCTTCTTCTCAGTTTGTATCGAACAGCAGTCACTAATCATGCCAGGGCCCCTTTGCACGGGGACCTGTCACTCTCCTGATGTGCTGCTATCAAGCAGGAGACAAATTACTTCCATACCCCACTGCTGCTGCCTAATCAATACCAAGTGGCATTTCAGTCTTCATAAAAATGTTTGTGTTGTCAGTCCCTGGTGCACACTGCTGCTGCTCCCAATGAGCAGGATGTACAGTGTATAATATTTGTGCGCGGTCTTTATCAGCATAACAGCCAACAGCATTGACAGCACACAGTCCTTAATGGCTGCTCTAGGAGAGCACTCAATACATTGGGTACATTATGGTATTCAGTATAACTAGAGCTGCATGAAGCTCTGCACAGCTGAGGGCCATTGGTGTTGATTGGGTCAATTGACCATTACATATGAAACAATTGAAGAAACAGCAATTTTCAGATGACCATGTTTTCCCCATGCATTTAAAGACTGAAACTAAAAAAAACTCTATAATACTCAGCAGTAAAAAAATAAAAAATAAATAAAGGAAAAGAAAAAAAATATTGTCTTGCTTCATGGGCAACTTCAGCACTGTCACTTATTTGCTGTCACCTGATTGGTCAAACAGAAAAAAAAAGTTTAAAAAAAAAACAAACCTGTAAAGTGTCTGCATTGATTTGTAGAAGATGTTGTAAAATGAATTGTGCTGTAAAAAAGTATATGCAAAGTACTGGGCATCGGTCTGTGGCCAGGTGAAAAAGCACTACAGCAATCACCATGGTATACTATAATAAACTGTAGTAAACGATGGTAAACTCGGGTATATTACAGTAAACACCATGGTGGTACTGGACAATTTTCATGGTATTTTACCATGGTTTATCCTGGCGCTCACCACTTTACCACAGAAAATGTTTGCTTTTGTGGTAAATATAATGGTTATATAGAATACCATGGTATTTAATATAGTTTACTATGGTAATCTGATCTATGGTACAATGTGCTTCTTTTTGAAATGTGGTAAATATTGTAATATAATGTTATTTACCATAGTAATGAATATTTCAGCATAGTCGATGTGTGTACCATGGGAAATGTTTCCTATATTATAGTAATGCATACTTCAGCATAGTCGATGTGTGTCGTTTTTTTATTGTACTGAAGATTAGTAACAGCTGTTGCATCAGTTAACTATAACGGTGATAAAATATTTTTGTATGAACAATATGGCAGATTATGCAATGAACAACTTTTTAGCTGGAAAATTGCAACCTTATAAGTAACTCGTTTATTTGTATAAAACTTAATAATCAAGAAACAATTTTAGCAGCTTTTATTGAAAAAAAGCTTTTATATGATGGCACGCTAAAAAAAGTATGTGTAAAATATATTATAAAAATAATTATAAATCCATAAATGTATACCTGCACCCCCCCCCCCCCCATTAAAATAAAACCTTAATTATTTATCAGTTAATTAGCACCAATTGCAACGAACCAAGAACTTCCAGTTAGTCCCCAGATGCAGATTAAAAATGTTCCCAATTGCAGAACTCCAGATGATGACTGCAGCCCTCTAGATGTTCCTGATATATGGCACTAAATTAAACCACCAAGCTCTTTAGACTAAGTAGAAGACTTACCGTACTAACTCAAGTTAAAATGAGAAACATCATTAAAGCCACGTTTTCTGAAATGAAACCATTAACAAAACCAATATCAAATACCCGTATGAAGGGAAATGTTGGCTGGTATTAAATTTCTCAGATTTGTTATCTTAGTGGATTTTGACTTGAATTGGTGTTTTTTCATTTAGCATGTTCACAAATTAAAATGCCTCACATTTTTGCATTTATACTTTTAATTTAAAAAAACATTCAAATACATGTTTACTGAATGAAATCTGTCTTCTAAAACAGTATCTCATTTACAGGTATAGCACCTACAATGTCACTGCAGCAACTTAGAGACAACAAAGGCAACCTTCTAAAAGCAGTTACAACATTTATCGTTCTTATACTGTATGGTCCTGTGTGTTTTTTCTTTCATTAAATATATAGACAGACAGATAGGCCAATCAAAGACCTGAATGGAACTCAACATTTCCAATGCAGAGACATTCAGTACAGGTTTATATTAAAACTGGGATCTATAAATTAGTTAAAAAAAAACAAACACCAAATGTAAAAAAAATCACAGCACAAGACTGAGAGCAGAGATTTCCTCTTGTTCTTTGCGTGCGTGCTTTGCCATCATCCATTTTCCTTTTCTGCCTTCATAAATACGGGTGGCATTTTTAAATGTTCCCTGTAATCAATATTAATTTATTAGTAGCAAGCGCTGTCGACAAGCGTGCTCTGAGCCTGGGGCAGGGAGCCGGCTGCATGCCATACAGATACCTGCCTGCCTGCCTGCCACCCGCACAGCGGCTTTATTGAAAAACAGAGAAAGAATAAAGTTTCATGCTTTAGAAAACCCCCCAGTGCTTTTCACAGCTCAATCTGCTTAAATACATTTATGTTCCTGACAAATTTAGCATGAGGAGAATTGTAGTGGAAGTTTGGTTGAAGGCAGCAATCATTTTTCTTTCACAAATATCGCCTAACCTACAGGTGTACCTAATGATCATGTAATCCTGTATGTACGTATGTGTGCATGTATGTATGTATGTGTGTTACAATCTCTAAATGTCCAACAGACAGACCACATTAGAAGCTCAGCAGTCCTAATCACTAGGCCACAGTGCCTCCCTCCTAGTCTCTCAGCTCTAATCACTAGGTCACATTTCCACCCTCCCAGTCCATCGTCTCTAACTACTAAGCCCAGTCACTGAGCCTATATCACATTTTTCACAAATTCTAATACACTTTTGCCAGTGAATCATGTTTGGCCGTTAAATGCTACAATGCAAAATCGCTTTCAAGCATCCCCCAACCCACTTGTTGTTTTTATTAAAATACATATGAAATAAAGAACACAAGCGATAAGCGTCCTGATAGCAATGAGAGATGTTTATTAGGGGACTCAAATCCCCATCGATCAGCACACTAACTTCCACGATTAGCTCCTGAAGCACAAAGCTGCTTTAATGTGGACTCCTGGGAAGGGCAAAACTGGGTTAATAAAAAAACAAAAAAACAACAAAAGAAAATAAGAAATGTATACAAGAAAAAAATAGATATATAAAAGATATGTTTTATATAATTCCCTCTTAGCCATCGGCAGCTCCGGAACATCAGAGAAACTACAGACGTGTACACAAGCGTGTGATACGCTGCCGTTACAGATTCTGTTCTGCCCAGCTCTTTTGCATTGTGGTTAAGACACTGGCTTGTTTTGGGCAAATAAACGATGAATCACTAATGTTTTTCTTTTTAGATTTATACAGTCATTTTTTTCCTGTCCGACAATGTGTCTTTGCACTTCCAATTATTTAGAAAAAGTAGACTTTCACCCTCCTGCTGAGAATTATATTAAGAATTAAGAAATCTATTGGCACCAGCAATGCCCTGTGCTGGTGTGTATGTGTTTGTGATGTTGGCTTGGCTCATCCCTCCAGGCAGGTAGTGTGACACAGGGCACACGCTGATAGACAGAGAGGGAAAGAGAGGGAGAGACAGAGATCCATGCCGAGGGCCAGCTGGCCAGGTCCAGCCAGCCCCCCTCCTTCCTCTCGCGCTACTGCCACCAAGCAGCCCTTCTCCGTCCTCTACACCAGCTGCTCCTTCTTTTCACTCCCCTCCAGTCACAAATTATCAGATATCAATCTTCACAAAACACTTGTTTTTTTCTGAATTCCTGAAATACCCCTCGCCTCTCACCATGAAAGTTATCGTCACCATATAGAAGCTTCCAGATGTTTCTAGTTCCTTGCCGTCCTCACTAATGTGGCTTAACAGCGAAGTTCCCAGAAACAATGACACGCTTCAATTTCATATCTCACGATCAGCTCAAGGAGCTGTGCTTTGACTCTTTATGAGAGGCACAGGCGATATCTGAAGGCGTATTGTCCAATCCTTTTTCCTTTCCTATAAAACTCCTATTTCTCACGACCTGAATAAAGTTATTTATGGGCTCCTCTTTCATTCAGTGACATTGTTTGACTGACAATTGGATAAAAAGGGGCAGGGTTACTTCATGCATTAAAGAAATATAGGAATAAGTTACTAACAAAACCCTTTATGTGTTTCTAAGCAGACTTGGACGTATTGGGTTCCACTTTCTTAATGGAACGCAACAATGCCCTCAAGTTTCCTAAGAAGTGTTGGAAATGAGAAGCGGCTGTTCTGCCCATCAGAGCTTGTCCCTTTCCAACACGCTACAGTGCTTCCTCTTTATAATGCTGTAGTCGAGAGCCATACATAAGAGATCATGCAATTTGTGTTCCGCCTTATAATAACAATACAAGTGCTACTGTGATGCATTATGGGGCAAAGGGGAGCCCTGACCATAATGCCATTATAACCTGTTCTCTGGCCATCTTATAATGACAGAGAATTGTATTTAATGGAATCTACTTACAAAAAAATGCCTCCTACTGTACCTTCTGAACTTGCTCTTACTCAGCTTCCATTTGTACCCTCTCTTCCTACTTGTGATACAGTGGCTTGAGTTCACTTGATCAATACCATTTAAGTTTTAAACATGTGTCTTCCATAAAGAGTGTTATTCTCAAACCTCCAGAAATTGGAAAAGACGAATGGGATTATTTTTATTTGTAATGTCTCAAAGGCCAGTCCTTGTGTCTATCTCTGTAATTGAATGCGTTTTTTTATTTTTTTTATAGATTACATATTAAATTATTTTTTTTTCTCCAGGCAAAAGGCCACAGGATGCAACAACAAAGGATAAAACAGCGTCATGCCCACATCACTTAAAAACAAACCCAAAAAAACATTTGCAAAGCAGGCTTGAATATTTTATGAGGGATCGTTTGAAGACCTCTCAGTCTTGTAGATATCCAGTAACTTGTTCCAAGACCATGGTGCAGCGTGGTGCTGTGTAAGCAAATCGTGGTTGACACAATCTGGTTTTATTTTGGAGAGGGTGGATTAATGACTTCTAACAAGTGACCTATATATAAACCGGATTACAGAGCTGAGCAAAGTGATCTGCAGCATGTTCCATCGTGGATAAAATTGCAACAAAGCAAAGCAGAGAGAATGGAGCGAACTACAATGGACTTACTTGAATTTACTTTCATGACAAAGAAGCCATCGCTTGAAAGCAAGTAACTGTATAAGAAAATAACTAGGAAAACCAAAGACTGCAAATAAAGTTGGACCTTGAATGCCATTGATGTTTATGTACCAGTGTCCCTCGCCCCCTCATAGACCTGAAGGATTATCTTCTTGTCATTATAGACATCACACAAGTTCTGCTGTAGGGAGTCGACATTATAACAATTATCATTTACTCTCAAGATATTTAGCAGTACCTACAAGAAACTTAACATGCTATAATTCAAAATCGGAACAGAATTGACCTTTGCAACCATGTTTCATTATAGTACTACTGGACAACAAGTTACAGCTCAAGGATATTGTTTTCATTCACAAAGTGAAACCTCAGGGACATGTGTGGATTCTTAAGACACATGGTATAACTTCCTGTACTGTAGGTCAATCTCACTCCATGGTCCCAGACTCACTCTTGTTGCGAACAGGAAGTAGCAGCTTAAAGATGAAGTATGATACATTTCCCCCGACTATTTTATGGTGTTTGCAGTGGATGTTTCTGGGGTCTGTTTCTTCAATAGTATTTTAAAGACTTGCTAGCGGGCAGGACTAACAGAGCACAGCCTATCTGAGGCGGGTGAACTCCCTAGCTTGGAGCGCCACTGTGAATGCATTGGTGTGTTTGAGAGGTAAGCAGCTTACTCGCGCACAGTAGGAAGGCAATTATTATTATTATTATTATTTATTTCTTAGCAGACGCCCTTATCCAGGGCGACTTACAATCGCAAGCAAATACAAATACATTCAAGTGTTACAATATAAGTCATACAATAAGAACAAGAAATACAATAATTCTCAAGTGTGACAAACCACAATTCAATAATACAGCAGATAATAGTGAAAGTTACATCAGGATATGATTAAGTAGTGATAGTTACATCAGGATATGATTAAGTACAAAATACTACAGATTAAACACTTGGGAGATTACAATATTCTGAGGTACAGGATTAAATGCAGTAAAATAGGGGGCAGATAAGAGCAAAATAAAGCATATTTAAATGAAGGGTGATAGTGTCCCAGGATACAACAGAGGAGTTCTACAGGTGCTGTTTGAAGAGGTGAGTCTTAAGGAGGCGCCGGAATGTGGTCAGGGACTGGGCAGTCCTGACATCTGTAGGAAGGTCGTTCCACCACTGCGGAGCAAGGGTGGAGAAGGAGCGGGCTCGGGAGGCAGGGGAGCGTAGCGGAGGTAGAGCCAGTCTTCTAGTGCAGGCGGAGCGGAGAGGTCGAGTGGGGGTGTAGGGAGAGATGAGGGTCTGGAGGTAGCTGGGTGCAGTCTGATCAAGGCATCTGTAGGCTAGTACAAGAGTCTTGAACTGGATGCGAGCGGTGATCGGGAGCCAGTGGAGCGAGCGGAGTAGTGGAGTAGCGTGGGCGAAGCGAGGTAGAGAGAACACCAGGCGAGCAGCAGAGTTCTGGATGAGCTGGAGCGGACGGGTGGCGGACGCAGGGAGGCCAGCCAGGAGGGAGTTGCAGTAGTCTAGGCGGGAGAGTACCAGGGCCTGGACCAGGAGCTGGGTAGCATAGTTGGTGAGGAAGGGTCGGATTCTTCGGATGTTGCTCAGGAAGAATCTGCAAGTGCGTGCCAGAGTGGAGATGTGCTGGGAATAAGAGAGGCAGGGGTCCAGGGTGACTCCAAGGTTTTTAGCTGAGGAAGAGGGAGAGAGTGTGGTAGATTCCAGAGGAACAGAGATAGAGAGATCAGAGGAGGGGGAGGAGGAGGGAAAGAAAAGGAGGTCAGATTTAGAGAGGTTGAGTTTGAGGTGATGCGAGTGCATCCAGGAGGAAATAGCAGACAGACAGGTAGAGATACGGGAGGAGATGGTGGAGTCAGAGGTGGGGAAGGAGAGGAAAATCTGAGCATCATCAGCATAGAAATGGTATGAGAAACCATAGGATGCGATGAGGGGGCCCAGGGAGCGGGTGTAGAGAGAGAACAGGAGAGGACCCAAGACTGACCCTTGGGGGACTCCAGTCAAGAGAGGGTGAGGTGTGGAGGTTGCTCCACGCCAGGTTACCTGGTAAGTGCGGTTGGAGAGGTAGGAGGAGAACCAGGCCAGAGCAGTGCCAGAGATCCCCAGGTCAGCAAGAGATGATAGTAGAATAGAGTGATCAACAGTGTCAAAGGCAGCTGATGATAGAAGCATAATAAAGGGCAAGGTCTGAAGAGGGGGCACACTGGGATGTCAAAGCTATCAAACTGAGCGATTTTAAATCTTATCACATGTTCAAGTGCGGAGGGGAGGAGGTGGTGGTGGGTGAGGAATACTGTCCTCCCAATAAGATCAGGCTTCTTACATGTGCAAAAAACAGCAAATGACTGGATTGACAGGATGAGCTGGGTTTTTAAAACATAGCATTCATGACACAGATTTTTAGTGCAGAACATGCATGCAAGACGGTATGGCATTCATAGTATATGTATTTCACACAATGTATGATGCATGTCAGGGATGGAAATAAGGCTCCTATTGCATAGCAGTTTCCCCCATTCCAGGTTTTACTATGAGCTTGATTAGCCACAGTGTGTATAGGTAACAATCTCAGGTGTTTCTGATTAAACTCATAGTAAAACCAGGAACAGATCAAATTGCTATGCAATGGGAGTCTTATTTCCATCCCTGATGCATATGTGAACATGCATTGTTAACGTGCCCTAACAAGTAGCAAGCAATTCTAGAAGTTAAAAAAGAGAGGGCTCTAAAAGGGGTTTACTATATGTGTTTTATATTCGACGGTCCTTACATTCAGTTTAGTCAAAAGGGTCCCTGCTATACTGATGCAGTAATGTTTGATTTGATTCCGAACTGGAGGTGGGCTTAGGACCAAAATCCTTGACCCCATAGCATTTAACCAAAATTTAAATGGAAATAATATTGCAGTACATACAGTGTATCAACACTTATGGGCACCCCTGTATAGATAGATAGATAGATAGATAGATAGATAGATAGATAGATAGATAGATAGATAGATAGATAGCGATCATTCAGCTCCACAGTGATGGTCTTTCTCAACCCTCCTGCAGCTGTTGTGATTGAGCCAGCTCCTTCCATTACTGTAACCTACCGCTGGCTGGCTGCCGTTCCCAGGCTTGAAAAGCCCACCAATCACCCTGCAGTCCCTGGAGTAGCCTGCATTTAAGAGTGATTTCACAGTACATGAGCACGGGTAAACAAAGGCACTGCAACCCCAACAGGCACTAAGCTTAGTTATAATATTTCTTTTTTCTACAAAAACAAAATGAATCAAGGTACAGTAACAAGGAGAATGGTGGGGGGGAGAATCAAAAAGGAGAAGAAAAACCTGCGAAACGTAGTGAGGCGTGTTTAATTAAATTTTATGCGCTGTCGGGTATCAGATACAAACTGCACAACGTGCTCCTAGCCAAGAGAAGAAGATGAGATTTGATTAAGGGGGCCGCTATTAATTTATGGCAAAGTGCTCTCCTGATAAGTGAAAGGCTTGCTTTTAATTAATAGCCTGAAGGATTTAGAACTCAAGAAAACTCTTCTCAGAAGCTGGAAGGAAAGGAATAAACACACACATATACACACACAACAAAACACGCTGGAGTCTGGCAGGCTTGATCAGTAAAGGCTGGCTGACTCACTGACCCTGGCTGGTAGGGATCTCCAAGGCTGGTGACTTTACTTCACAGGTTTAGGTACCAGGCAGCAGCACTTGCCAGGGGCTTCCTACTGAATATGAGGGCAACCCTGCTCACACTGCAGCGATAGTTTACCACTGTAGTTCCACTGTGCTTTTTGTATGGTTGGCCACACTTGAATATGTTTTTAATGTGCTTGACATCACTTTGCTAAGCATTTACCATGGTATACCACAGTAACCTTTTATATGCAACGATAGAGTTAAAAATGCTGCCCTTTATCAATGTGACTACATGAGCCCAGCTTCAACTGTGATCAATGTTTAAGAGGTGTACTTTTTTGTGCATGACTAACTAATAATCATAAAGGACTTAACCTCCTATGGATTTACTATAATATAGTAAGATACTATAGGAGTCTAGCTTCATTATATTGAGTCATGCACCAAAACACTAATACTAAGAGCTACTATGGTCCTCAAAGTACACTACTGTAGGTGTCCCTTGGGGACCCAGGGTGTGGTCCCCTGCTATCCCCAAGTACACTTGCTGTAGTTTCAGTGTGCCACAACAGCAGCCACTTGACCAGACTACAAAATTGGAAGCATTTATGACCTAAGTGACTGCTCTAGGAGTGGTTTCAGGCAACAGTCAGTGATTTCTGTAATAGGAAATAAAAATTGTTTATATCATCACCATGTGGCCCTAAATGGTTTCATAGATACTAATCTAAGCCTCTGCAAAAGTTATGTGAGGATCTTTTGTAAGTGCTTTTCAATTTTAGCTGTGGAATAAGAGGGTATATAAATAAAATAGATTCCAGGGAGCAGATAAAACTTACTTCCATTATAATGCCTCATAAATGTTTAGTAAGGCATGGCCGTCTTGCATTGAACAATACAGATTAACTACCACATGGGAAGGCATTAGATGATGCATAGATAAGTTGAAATTTTCCATGATAAATATTTAGCATACTCCAAAAGGATAATAATAGCCATTTTTATAGACTGCCATGTAAAATTCATATCATGCCATTAATGTCAGCTCCTGTGCACACACATGCAGTCTGCGTTCGCCTAGATAGAGAATATATGAACAAATAACTGTGCACTATTTAAGAAGATGACCAGGAATGAATAGCCTTGATCAATAATAACTTGCAGATTCCATAACCAACAATAAGTGCTATGCATAAAAAAGCAGTTTTTTTCTTTTTTTTTTAAACGAGCGAAAGCCTAGTAAATCTTAGCCAACTAATAAATGCTGTATTACATTTGTATTTTGCACTGTTGTATTCAGTAGCTCATGTCATAAGCTTGTGCGTGCTTTACGTGAACCTTTGCAGCATGCAAACTAAACAATCTTTGCTTATTAAATATTTCAAATTACAATAGGAATATGTTTCTTGCCAAACTAGCCATTTATAATCACAATATCTTATTTAAAGTTAGCGGAACAGGAAATGAAAAATGACACAACATCATCAGCAGGGCTTACAGGCGCTACAATCTTGATTTGTTTCTGCAGACAGGAACAGAAAATGCCGCTGTCTTTAACTTATTTAGTCGCTGTATACATTTGAACTAAACAATGATGAGGAAGGCAGTGAAAGAGAAAACAAATTAAAAGGTAACGGTAACACTTTAAAACAATGGCTGCAAATTCAAAATGAATTCCGGCTGAATACCAAAGGAATGACACCTGAATATCTCATGCACTTCCTCCGAGTTCTGAATCCACTTTGAATTCAGTCCCAGTAAATTCATGTGAATTTAATTACCCAGATTAATTCCATGTTTCTTTGTAACAAATGACGTTGATCACATGTTTAAGGCATGCATTCAAGGGATTGTGAGAAGTGCTAATTCATGCGTGAATGCATGCCTTATGTGATCAACATCAATTGTTACAAAGAAACATGGAATGAATATGCATAATTAAATCTGCATGAATTAACAGGGCTTTAGTCAAAATGAATGCATATGATAGTCAGGTGTTATTCCTGTGGTATTCAGCCAACATTTATTGTGAATTTGCAGCCATTATTTAAAAGCTTTCTAACTATGCAATATGTTTACTTCCTGCGTTTCCAGTAACATGACCCTACTTAAACCTTGCTCTTGCGTTATATAAAGTGTTGACAATAGGAAGTCCTATTCTGAAAGCATTAAATACTATTACTCATTCATATTTTTCACTCAAGGAGAAAAAAAAATCTGTTCATTTCACAATGCATGAATACAATACATTGAAAAACTATTCCTACACATTGAAAAATACAAATCCATCTTATACAAGGTAATAAAACAAATACAAAAAAAAAAAAACTTTTCAAGGTTAGACCTTGCTTTCTGAACCACAAACACACAAGCCAGCTTTTTGCTAGAGTCCTGCAGGGGTTAACCAGCTCCCTTTGGTTATCACAGCTTTCACCCCGGCTCGCTTACATTCCCAACACCCTGGCAGAAGCAAATTGGAATGCCAGTCCTCCAAACGGAGGCTACAGCTCCCATTGTGACGACTGGGAGTTAGAAACAGCCACTGTTAGTGTGTGCTTCCAGTCCTCGGTAACATTTCAATTAAATGCTGCTATATCGAGGGAGGCAGCAGGCTCAAGTAGTTGGGCTAGAATATCCTGTGCTCAAAACAGCATGACCTGAAGGTAATGTGATCTTGTGGTTTGTGGTCTTGGGTTCAAATCCCAGCACAGTCCTTAAAGGGTACCTGTACCCAAAAACAGTCATTATCCTGCACCTTAACAAAGCTCTCTTTGTGCTCTCCATATCCAATAAATGCTTCTTGCTGCACCAATTTGGTCAACAAGTTGCGTGTTTAGCGATGTTTTCAATTTCTTTGTCCACTTTCTGGGTCAAGTAACACTTGAGGCAGCTGACATATTGGAGCCTTTCAGGCAGCGACTTGACGTCAAGTCATTGATTTCCCTGATAGGCCAAAAGTTGCGCACATGGGTTTATGGGATACATCGGTGAAAACCCATAACGTGCAACATGGGGAGTGCAAAACTTTCAGGTGCTTGAATAATAAGTGTAAAAACAAGACGAAAAAGTTATTTTGTGTGCCAAAGCCTATTAATTCAGAACGGGCGATCATAGCAAAAAAAAAATGACTACATTATTTGAGAACGAGGCATACCCTGAAAACCTTTCCATTTGGTCGAAATTCTTTCGTGTGTGAGGACCACTTTGAACCTGAATCCTATGAAAGGAACATGCAGGCAGAGCATCTGGGGTATGAAAGCAAGACCAGGCTAAAACCTGACGTGATGCCAACAATATTTGCCCACAACAAAAAGACACACAGCAAAGGCCGACACCATCGTTTAGCATCATCAAAATCATCAAAAGGTAGGTCATCGCACACAGCTCAATTATTACAACTACTACATCAAAGTGAGACCGAAGTATTATGCTTACTTTTTTATTATCGTTTTCCAGTTTTTCACAGTTTTCTCATATATGTGTAAGCTTCATGCTGTTTTCTCTGTTCTCACTCTCCTGTAATTATAATTTTTTCTCTGCTGCAATTTTACTCTGACTGGAGTGATATTATTGCTCGTTAGTATCTGTTGTACTGAAACGAGTGGTTTTTGTAATTTTTTACTGATTACAATTACTGTATTTTTAAAACTAGACCACGCTGCCTCCCTCCCAGTCCCTCAGCTCTGACCACTAGACCACACTAATAATATGAGCTTCAATCTTGTTTTTTTTTTTTCTGAAGATTATGAGTCAACATCAGAAATCACTGAACATTATAAACGGTTCTAAACAAAAGAACCCCCTCCTCCAAAACCATACTGCTCATCCAAGCAAGCGCTTCCAATCAGGGAAAATAAGACAAGCTTCAAACACAAACTGCTTCTGACACCGTGAAGAATGAACATTTCAAACAATTTCCAGATGCTTCTGGAGAACCAGTTCAGCAGCTGCAGTGATATTTACTGCTAACAGGTAAGGTTGAGGAAAACACCAAACTGCTCTGTTAGAACCTCAAGGAGGTAACTAAGTGAAGAAAAAGAAAAAGCAAAGCCCTTTGAAAAAAATGTATTTGATGAACTTCACCATTGTGCCATACAAATGTAAAGGAAAGGAATTGATTGATAGGCATTTAAAGGAATTGATAGATATGCATTTAAAGGAATTGATAGATATGCATTGAAAGGAATGGATAGATTGGCATTTAAAGGAATTGATAGATATGTATTTAAAACTATTTTTGTGTCCCATACACCCTGCACCCCCTTTGTGAAACTTCAGCATGGTATAGTCCCAGGGTTTATCCTACACCCCTTTGTGATACTTCAGCATGGTATAGTCCCAGGGTGTTTATCTATTTATTTATTTTATTTTTCCCTTACATCTCGTAATCTGATTGTGGCTTTAACAGGATTACACAGAAGGTTTCTGGGGGTGGTGAAGTAAAGTACCTCTTACAAAGAGCCAACAGAAATAAGCAAGTTATTTAAGGAAGGATTTTCAAATTCACTGGCAATATGCTAGGAGAATTTAAAAAGGATTTTTACTCCATGTCTTGCCAGACTGAAAGAAGCAGATCTCTAAATCAGGCACGTATAAGGGCACCTGGAACGGGCTTTTTCGGAGTGGGAATTGCATCACCCATGTTTAAGGGGTCATCACCTGACATTTTGTTAATTTTGTTGGTCTATCTGCTTCTATACTATACCCTGGGCGAACAGAGCTGAAAGGTAGTTGGCATACAGATATGAAAATGCTATTTTAACTGCTCACGTTTCATAGAGAGTGGGACTTTGAGGTGACACTTTTTTAAATTCATAATGAATACCCCCAAATTGGGCAGGGAACAGACATTTATTTTTGACCCAGGACCTTCACAGAAAATCACTTCTGAGCTGAAAGAACGCAGAGTTTACCCTCACACTAGTTGTGTATGCTTCCACCCACAAGCATGGGATTTTAGATTGTTAATAATTCAATTGCAGAGGTCCAATGATTTTTTTTTCTGTGGGGCCCCAGGCTATTACCTTCCTTAGGGGCAACTTGCCTATTTTTTCGGGCTGTCTGCTTTCACACAAACACCAATGCATTCATCACCAGCGGATATGCTTCCATTGATTGATTTCGCTTTTCATTTATTCTACTATTTTATTCTCTTACAGCCGGGGGTCATGCAGGTCAGTCTAGTTTCAGAGCTTATTGTGATGGAGCATCAAAGAGGTCAAGTTAGTTATCTAGCTGTCCCCTCTCCCCCTTTGGAAATGCATTGAACCTGGGACACCCATGCTGACTCTTTGAGAGCACCTCTCTGAGAGGAGATTTGAACCCAGGATTTCCTGCAGGCTTGAGTCCAACCTCTAGACCACTGTGCCTTTAATAGATTAACTACAACACCACATGCAGTCAAACCTTTTGCACCAAAACACTCCATCGCCAGCTCTCCAGCACTGTTATATATAATCCACACTAATCTCGGATCTCTCTAGGGCTGTCATTATCCTGCACCTTAATGATAAGCAATAAAACATTCCATTCTCAGCTCTGCAGCGTGTGTACAGGAATGTATAAGATCACAGTAGGAATGTATTGGTATTGCATGATGGTGGTAAAGTGATATCAATGGAAAATGCAGTATCAAAAGGGGAAAATGTTGCTGAGCTAAGGTGTGATTTGTGAAGAAATGTACATGGAAGAAAAAAAAAAAACAAAGAGTGCCAGAAAAACAAAGGATTTTACAAAGAGGCTTAGAAAACTAAATTAGGGAGAATTAATTGCAGGAGACATTGGCACTGATAAAAGGAAAGGAAGTCTCTGTTTCATTAACAACGCCATTAATAAAAGATGACATTCCCATTTTTAATTAGAGACGGAGCCAACAAGAATGAGTGCATCTAGGTTGGTTAGTATTACTCAAACCACACGCGGCAAGGGTATTGTTTAGGTAATAATTGATTATACATCTCACCCGTGGGAAATCTTATTAGCAATGAATGACACCATCTTTCAACCTGCATTTGAATACCTAAAGGGTATGGAGTTGGTAAATGTCATGTTTCTATTTTATGATGTTTGCACTAGATCAGTTGCGATCAAGATTTACCAGCATTCATTTTCCTTTATATTTTCACCCATGCCTTGTTGCTCGCCCATGTGTCTGTGCTTCTTGATTCCAGAGAAATCATGAGACACACGGATTCACACCGGTTCAACCCATCCTATCACCTGACTGATGAATAACATAATTCAATTGTGTGTGCAGATATGTAAGGGTTGTAGAAATCAATTCCAACTGTCTTCTTTTAACCCCCAACATGCATAATGCAGTATTAACTAAAGCAAACAGGAACGGAGATCAGGGCTCCTCGGGTCTTATGTTATATAAGCTGAGCTGACACTCCTAATGGGGTGACTTAGAAAGCTTTGAGCATCGTGCTCCAATCACTCCTCTCCACTCAGCCTTGACGAGGCACGAGGCGTCCGCTACCCTCACAATAGCAGTCTGAATCGGGCACACACTGTCATCTGCACCGCATGCTTCATGCTCCATATACAGTACCGTGACACAGTAGGGTTGCTTCACAAACTTAACTCTATCACACTTCTGCTTTGGTGAAAGAAAATAATGTTTGTTAATCTAGTCTGTTGTTAAAGAAGCCAGCAGAAACATCATTATAATTTGTCAGAACAGACAAAACAAAGCAAAATCGTCTTTCGAATACACACCAGATACCCTGTGATTTAAATAAAACACTCTGAGATATTCTTTTGGGATTTGCACATCATTTCATTAGGAGTCCTGGAAGATGACAATATGGTCCCAGTAGGATTCCCAGTGTTTTCTTTTTCACAATAACTCACAGAAGAAAACAGTCAGTACAATGTATTCAAAAGCTTGCGGCTTGCCACCTTGGATTCTGATCTCAGAAACGAATGTGTCTTGCACCAAGTCCTGTCTGATTGATCACTAGCTTCCCCCTCCCCAGGTGTGAGATTCCTGAAATGCCTGAAACGGCCCAGAGTAAGGGAGGTGGGGGTTCTCTCATTGTCCTCCTCTTCAAGGTCAACGAGCACCGGTCAGTGGTCAATCAGCAGGTCACATGCCCCCCCCCCCCCCCCCACTGGACTGCAGTTGGAGCTGGGATTCTCACAGTGAATGCTGGGAAGGGGTTGGGAAAGGTCCAGTCCTCTACTTAGGAATCTGAGAATGAATAGTATTGTTGACTAAGTCATCCCTCTCTGAAGAACTACAGCATAAGAGGTGCTTTGTCCTAAACCTAGCATAACAATTTCCAAGCAGCATAGTTCTATATAGAGTTACAGGAGAATTAGAGCAAAAAACTCTAAACGCTAAATGATTAGTATTCAGAAAAAAGAATAGTGATCCACCACACCCATAAAAGAAAAGAACACCTAGAATAAAATACAGACGAACATTAAAATCTATTTAAAAGTAGAACCGGGAGATATGGACAGACACATGTTATAAAATAACAGGTTCCTCCTCCATAGGTTTCTAAATAATGTCCTCACTATTGGCGTCTCCAGAATATCCCTGTCGCTTGGGAAATGAATCCCCAGCAGGGGGGCAATAAAGCATACAGGCAAAAGTAAGTGCATTCACAGTATGTTCAATAACTTCTTGGAAGAAATGTGCTAAGTATACGCCTAGTTTAGATCGCAGTCAGATGTTCTAGATAAATCTAACCCGCAAACATTTCCCCTAGATCTCTGTCGCAAGGGCTATGCATTCCCCAATGGGGATGATTTATTTGAAGAGACCTCTACAAGAAAAAAAGAAATAGTTTTATTCCAGTTCATTGTGGCAGCAGGGACATACCCTTGGATAGAAGCCTAATGCAGACACCATGACTGAGGGATTAGAAAAGGTAGCGCATTTCAATTCCAGTGCTGTTGTAGTTGCTTTTTAAAGCACTACATTATACAACATGTACCTTATGCAGAGGTGAACGATTTACACAGCAGCCCAAAGGAAGAAAAGGCAATTTTAATTATGGGTGCACAGGTGCAAAGTATCTCCTGTCTGCCTTGTGTCCTTCATTGTAGGAGTCGGTGTTTTACATATAGACTGAATTACTGGGAACAAGCTCTGCCCTTTATTAACGTCCTTTATGCTAATGCAACCCAACACCGACTCAATATATTTATATATTATTTATTATTTATATATTAAAAGCACTTCAGACTGCAATCACTCGCACAGCTAGACTCACAGGACTGCGGCAGCTACTGCTGATGGCTTAGACAGGAAAATATGGTGACAGGAGGGGAGGATAAAATAACTAGGCTTTATTTTCTTTAACAGCGAACACAGGGGGTGGGGGGTGTAGTACACACTCTCCGTTGGTGGGGTGGGGTGGTGCGTTAGTAACGCACAAAGATTTTAGGATTTGAAAACCAGGGTGTGTTATTGGTCTATGGTTGGTAAAACCCATTCAAATCCATAATTTGTAGTTATGCCTAATCACTTCTGTGCAGCCTTTTTGGTGTACTTGGGACCTGATTAGATAACTTGGAAAACAAATAAGAGGATCTTCAAATTTCAGCTATTTTCCTCCCAGAACCTGCGCACCTAGACAGTATCGTGAGCATGGAGAGAACAGTGTCCTGCACTAATTAAATTCAAGCATTTTCTCTGAGCCCGATAATTAAGACAGTTTGTGTCTAATTACTCCCAGCCCCACGTTGCTATTAGTTTTGCTAGCGCCGAGTCTTAGAAAACCAGACTGCACACTCTCTCTCTCTCTTCTGAAAGCTAAATGTGTTTTTTTCTAAAGCAATCAAAACACGGAAAACAAAGACAATAAAGAAACAGTTATCCTTTGCAGAGAGAGATAGAAATGATACTTTGAGAACCTACAGCCTGGTCGGCGCCACACCCAGTGCAAAGCAATGACTCACTCCAAGGAAAAATGACAGACAGATGGAAAGACGGACTTACATATAGAGAAAAATCCACATCTTTACAGTCACTTCAGCCTGTTTGCTCATAAACCCCAGAAAGAATGTTGTTTTTGTTTACAGAACAGCAACCGCCAGCTACTAAAAATGCCAGACAGATGAATATTAGGACTTGGTGAAAGGGAGGGGCTACAGTCCGACACAACCCCATTCAGCCCTGTGTCTCTCTGAAGCACACATTGCAAACTGAGCTGAGCTGTGTGTTGGTTTTGAGAATTGAGCCGTCCCTAGCCTCAAAACTACAGCTTGAAGCTATCATTCATATTAGAATGAGCCATGTATTGTAGATATGCCTTTATGCTACAGTGGTGTGTCTTGAGATGTATACAATACACACAAAAGACACTTAAAATGGAATATGTTGTTCTTGTAATTGTCTCTTAAAATGTTGTATCAATTAAAACGATTTAATTAGGAAACCGTCAGCATGATAAATCCTTCTCATTTGCACGGGATGTACTAATTTACGTGAACGTATTAATTGCTGCAGAGCTGTCTCTAAAGCACATCGATCATGAAATCACGCAACTTCATAAAGTGCTCACAGAATCTGAAATGAAGTAAACCAATTCCTTTTACAGCTAGGAATTTTGAACTCTGAGAGTCGTTTTTATTTAAAACACGTATGGAAAATAAATTAGCAAAGGAGAATAATTTAAGTCTAGGCATTTATTTTCATAAAATTAAGGTACTGTAAAGAGGTCAAATTCATATCGTTTCCATAGAAATACACATTTGTTAATGTCAGAAAAAGTGGATGCCCTTTAATCCCAGTGTATTAGCCAGAATAAACCCAATCAGAATCATTAGCTGACCACAGCATTGGCAACATACTGGATTTGGAATACAATCTCCTTATACAGTAGATTAGACTGATAGAATGTGGTTCAATGGTACAACTATAGACTGCCAGTGTGCATTGACTCATACTGCAAAATGTAAGAGCACAACTTCTATTAATATAAACTATACACCCTGTTCATCAGGCAGGGTTCAATGGGCGCTTTCTTCCAGGCATGGTGAATGTCCAATTTAAAATCATATCCAAACCATGTAGGGGTAAAAAGCTGTGGGTTGAGTTTGTGTACAATACAGTACCTTTATAGTAAATGTTTGACATTGAGCCATTGAAGATTACAGAAGCCTGGTGGGGAGTGGAACAGCGATCTGTACTGTGTGTCTCATGAAAGCCATGTTTTATACACAGAGACCACGTCAAAACATCAGGGGAAATTACTCACACACTCCCTGGAAACACAAACATTGAATTCTGGCCAGCTGTCGCCAGTACAGAAGCTGTTGATCTGAGCCATTCAAGCTGTTCTTCAGTCCCTCACCCAAAACACTGACACCCCACCTCAAGGATATCAATGTCCTTCGTCTCCCTGGCCAGACATGCAGAACATCAGCCGCTAGCAATGTTTATGCAGCAAACCCGAGGAGGCTGGGAAACTGCGTCTAGAAGTTGTAAGTGTGTTTCATCACCTTGGCTCCAATCTCTCTACAGGGTAGTCCAAGAAAATTGGAAGCATTAGAGACATGATGTTTTTTGTTCCATTATATGAAGCTTGTCCAACTTCTGTTGGCTCCAGCATCGGACACGGCCTACATTTTCCATAGTACAACCTAGAGGTGGTTTAGCTGTAGGGGATATCATCCCTCTCTGTTGTAGTCTGCAAAGCAAAACCTTTTGCCATAATCCAAAACATACAGAGATTCAAACTTCTTAAACTACTGACTTTGTAAAACCTCTTTGGGACACTTACCTTACACTCAGAAAATATACCTACATTGACAGAACCGACTTGGGAACTCGCAACGCTGGATCAGATTTGAAGAGGTTTTGCATTCATCTAGCATATTACGTTCTCTCCCGTCTTTCTCTCGCACTCTCCATCTCTAACAGCTGGTTCAGTTCTCTGGGGCTCAGACAGACCGTGTCCCCTGAACACACTCAATCAACATACAGACAGGCTCCTCTCTCTCATGACCCTTCTCTCTCTCGCTCTCTCTCTCTGCTGCAACATGCCAAAGGGGGGGGGGTTCTTAACATTAACAGAGTTTGGCAAATGTGCTTGTCACTCCACATCTGTGTCCGAGATAGGTGTATGAATTCCTATATAAGAAGATTTGCCAACCGTTTACATGATACCGCAAACTGATCATCAAAATGCTTGGAAATTTAACAAGTGAAAAAAATGAAAACGACCCAGGATGAAATAAAAAGGTCACATGTTTTTCAACTGTATGTGAATGTCTTTGCTAATGGTTAAAAGTTCAAGTTAAACATAGTATTTCCTCTGAGAAAAGTGGGGGCCTGGGTGTTCTAGAATCAAACGGTTCAATCAGTCTTTCTCTAGAACCTATTCAGTGGGTTCCAAATGGAACATTTACATCCAACGCAAACCTATTAGGCATTCAGAATTTTGGAATTGCTCTATTCAAAATCCTTTGTTCCATATTGAATATATGGAAGCGGCTGTTGTTTACAATATAAGAATAGTTCTCTTTAGAGAGTCTAAACAAAACTAGGGTTCCAGAGAAAAAATAAGGACAGGAAAAAGGTAGAGGAACCCTTTTTCTGAGGTGTAGTCAGGCTGGAAGCTGTCAGTGCCGGAGTGAGAAATGAAGCCTTGTGTCTTGTTTCTTGTAAACAAACAGCTGCCTGTCTCCCTGACAAGGTCCTGGGAGAGCGAGTGAGCAGAGGAGAGAGGCTAGCTGAGCAGCTAGCTCAGGAGGCTTCATTAAACCCACATTCAGAGCTCCTGGGGTACTCTCTCTCGTCACACTCTCTGCTCTGCTGACCTTAGCTTAGAGGAGGGGGGTGTAGACCCTCACACCTCCTCTCTAACACTGTCGCACAATTACAGTGAAGTGCTTTATAGTCGATTTGACAGTCGATTTGAAAGCTTGACGTTTTTTCTTTTCAATCTATTAAGTAAGTGATTGGTAGTAACAGCCTACCCACCTCCAAAACATTTAAGAAAATGAGAAACTTTTACATTTAAATCAAGCTCCTAATATACCAGGATAGGCATCTGTTTCAAGAAAATGCATTCAGAATTTTAAAACCAATTTACAGTAAGGTGTTTGATTGAAGTGCTGACTTGGCTGTGAACTGCTGATGGTTGCTAGGGAATACTTTGCAATTATAATGCTATCCTAAAGGACTTTCAAAGGCACATTGTCTGTGAGGCAAGTTCTACCAGGCAATCCTGACCAGTCGTACTAAAGTCTTGACCCTAACCCAGTGATCTGGAGGCCAGAGGCTAGAGCGTCAGGTTTTAACTACAAAGCAAAAGCTCAGTGCTTTGGTGCTTAGATCTTTGTATATTTAGCCTCATTAATTGTGGCGTTTAGGGACTCGTTATCTTTAATTCTCAGCTCCAAAGCTCTCACTAATTGCGGGGCCCAGGGTTCACACGTTGCCTTGTTGTGCAGAGCTCTGACTAATCTGTGGTGCACAGTGGTACTGTACAAGATGTTTAGTTTGAGAAGCTGTGCAATCGCTCAACGTCGTTACCCAGCCTTAGCTTTGTAGACAATCCAAGCGAAAGCTCACAAGAGTTATCCCAGATAAATATATTCATTTCCACACCTGAGCATAGGGGCAGGGCCTCTTCACAACAATAAATAACAATAAAAAAAGACAACATCATCGTTCTATTCGTTTCATTAAAAAAAAAGTGCAAAGGACAAAAAAAGATTTAAAGAAGATTCTGCTGAATTGTTTCTAACGCATATCAAACATTTGCTCTAGCAACTAATGATTTCCAACTATGAATAAATAAACTGGGGGAAATAAACAGTACCCATAGTTTGAAACAAGTGACTACACAATGGGTTTTGGAACCAATTACACAGTGATCCTGTCGCGCACTCTGTCCGGTACCCATATGTTAACATGGTACTGCAATGAACAACCAGTGTTGGTTCCTATCATTGGGATACCATTGATATGTCAAAGCACTCCAGCTGTGGTACCATTCTACCAAAGGCTCCACTTTGAAACTCCAGTAATTTTATAAATCCGTGCTGGCGGGAGGCTCCAATGAAGTGTAGATGTGTTGGTTTCTCAGTGGAGCTCACTCTGTTGCTAGGTCACCGAGGTGAAAGGAGGCAGGGCTTGAGAAGAACCCTGCTGTTAGTCAACCCTTAAGCCACGCCCCCAGCAATTAGAGGACCAATTATTTTCCCTGAGAAATATCCCTCTTCAGTGTCTTAAGAAGCTTGAGATCCTGAGGACAGGGGATTACAGAGGCTGGTGCAATCGGGATCCTTACAAAGGCCTCATGGAGACAGTGGGCTCGTTTATGTGAGTTAATTACAAAGTTCCCATTAACACTATAAACAAACATGTGTGTGTAGCCTTATCTGTACCCTAAACATGTCTTAATTCCAACACAAACTAACAATACAAGAGTTATATTGATGCATTTCCTGTCCAGTAATGTATTCATTGATTCTTAAGGAAAGTATAAGACAAGGCACTTACTGGACTGCGCTTTACCTACCAGACTAGGAAGATGTTTTGTTTGTGCTTTAGTGTTATTGACGTGCTGAATAATGCAGTAATTGACACTTTTTACACACTACGTACAGTATGGGCATTTACCGCAAAGTAACTAAATAATGCAGATGTGTTTTTGTAAAGGGTATCGGAAATCTGCACCCATTGATTACCTGCTCTGAGCTCAGATCCTCCTCCCTGCATCGCTCCAGCTCCTTAATTCATCTCTCAGGTCTGACCCCTCCCTGCCCCCTTCAATTTAGCATGTGTGTGTTTCATTAAATAGGATTATAACCTCCCATCAGTGGAAATCCCCAGGATCTGCTGCAGACTAATCTCTTTGTTTTAATTAAAACAAATGTAAACTTGGACCGCCCCCTGTAATCCCATGAGCTTCCACCAGGGGGTGCTCTGTACACTCGCCGTTATAGGGACCCCTGCTGGGGGGGTGGCTGGAACTGCAGAACCAGTGACCAGCGAGGTCACTGCATTGACAAACATCACTGCAGGAATACGTAAAATCTAATACCCTGTTCCATACCCAAATGAGCTAATTTACTCCTGCTGTATTCCACACCGAAACTGAATTCTTCAAACCAGCTACCTTCCTCGCTTCAGCCCTGCACTTTTCCAAAGTAGCTGCCTTCTACAGTGAGCTGCCTATTGAGATGGCAGTCTCTTAAATGTCAAGCCTGGATAAAGAATGTTATTGACAGTCCTAGGGGAGCCCTCTTATGATTCTCCCACACTCTCATTCCAGTAAACAATCCTTGTGGTTTTTATCCAACATCTAACAGTAAATCCTTTGCTAAAACAAGTAGCAGGTGAAAACTTGTCTAGACGACTTCTTCCGATCTATACATTGCACACACTTCTCTATAAGCTAAATCCATCAGACAATTTTTTTTTTTTAACCACAAGTAAATGGACAGACACCATGTCAGATTTCTGAACCTCCAGGACGAAAGTTTTCAAAACAACACTGACACTGATATCTTTAGTCATCTTTATAGTGCAGCGAGACTACTCCCCTGCGTATCAGAGGATTTATGGGCTTATAAATATTGACGAGAAGCAGCTAGACATTTATAGACAGAATGATTTATTGATATTTTGTAGATATAGATATGGATATTATGAATGGATCAGATTGCAGATGGTTTCATGAATATTAAACTTATTTTCTATTCATAAATTCATGAAAATCACATTATTTAAAGGAGGCTCAGCACTGCCCCCTTGACACCTTTGGAAACAGGTCTCTCCTGATCAAATAAATAAAAATCGACACATAGACAGATGTTGTAAACAGGAGTAAGCATTTCTAACAATTAAACACATAGCTGTTTTCCACAGTCTAGTAGGTGATGTGGTGGCTCTGTATTGTAGCCTGTCTGACTCCATTCTCCACACTAAAAAAGCCCCCTAATCCCGCTGATCCCCCTTTTTCAGAGCTGTCAGCTGTTTCCCTGACAGGATCAGCGCAGTCAGATAGAGGCAAGGCTTTATCCCCCCCTGTCTCAGCACACCCCCTGCTCTCAATCACAAACTGTGATGACTCTCCCCTCCCTCTCCCTCTCCCTCTCTCCCAGCCCTCTCTCTAACTACCAGGCCACACTGTCTCTCTCCCAGTCCTCATCTCTGACCACTATGCCAAACTGCCTCTTCCCAGTCCCTCAGCTCTAACCATTATGCTGCACTGCATCCCTCCCAGTCTTTCAGCTCTAACCACTTTTTCCCCAGTCCCTTGGCTAACCACTAGGCCACACTGCTTCTCTCCCAGTCCCATCGCTCTTACTGTCACACAAAAAAAATTAGGTGGCAATAAATACATAAAATCTTCAACAGAAACCTTCAGAGATTTTCTCTGCCTGGCGAGGGGGGCGGGGGGGGCGAGGGGGGCGGGGGGGGGCGGGGGGGGGGGGGGCGGGGTGATTGCTGAATGTCTGGAGCTCCTCTATAAACGCTCCACCAGCCAGACAGCAAGCCACACACATAGACATGCACTCACACACAAATAGCAATGACCTGCCATAGAAACCCATAGTATTAGAATTACAATGAAACTAGCATCCCTTAAAGCTGCAGTGTCCCACAGTTTATTTAACAAAAGAGACACACAGAGACACACACCCAAAGAGAGATACACACAGAGACATGCACACACACACACACACACACACACACAGCGTCTCTTGCTCTGCCCCCTGGGTCTCTCTGGCAGTGGGAGGCAGTTTTGGAGAAGCAGCATTCCTCCGATCTGGGGGGACAGGTGGTCTCCGTCAGACTCTGAGCACCACCAGCTGCTGCTCCGACACTGCGCTCTTAACCCTTCAAGCACCAGACAGCTTTGGCCTTCAGGGTGAGTCTGATTAGCAGCGGTACTACAAATAGAACTTGAATTTAAAAAAACTATTGTTGACTAGCTAACGTGGTGCCCATAAAAATGACACCCCGCAGTTTCACTTGAGTGATGCTTTAAGAGATTTATTGATATGAGCACACTCAAGTGAGGATCAATTGTGATTTCTGAATATGGACATATCAAATAATTTAGCTATCCAAAAGCACTTTTATTAGTTATTAAAAATACAAAAAAAAATAACCATATTACGCTTAGCACAGCATATCTTTATAAAATAAAAAACACCTTTCATAAGTTGTACAGGTGTTTACCATTCTCAACAAATACAAAGACTGTGTGTTTCTCTTCACTTGGGGTATATTCAGAACTAAGAGATAATCAGTAACCTCTGTGTTACAAATCAAAATCAACACTATTGAATGCTATTCAGGGGACACATATTTAGAGTTAAATGCATCAATAGTTTTTGTCTTTTTAAGCACTAGTCTTGCTCACCCCGAGCGACCCTACAAAACATCCAGATTTGAGGTAACTCTGTGCACCCACCTGGGAACACAGCTCAATGTCTCTGATAATCCGTCGCACATGACCGGAATGCACAAAAGCTGGTACAAATCCATCTCTGACGAGCTTCAGGAGGAGAGCAGCTCAAGATAAGGCCAATTAGCTGGTGATATCGCTCACACTCCAGGGCTATTGCAAGGTATTAGGGTTAATATCCAGGCTTCGACTGAGAGACGGGGAGAGACAAAGGGCCTATTCACAACACTTTAAAGGACATTTTTTTGTTGTTTGAAAGCTGCTTTAGAGTATGATAGATTTACCTTTTTGCTGTGTAAATTTACTGTCAAAAATATTTTTAAAAATGATTTGGAAGATTAGTCTCCTACAGGCTGTGCTTATTTGTGAATATGGCACTATCAATAATTATGTGTAAAGTTTGGTCTCAGAAAGAAAAAACAGTGGTGAGAAAAATATTACAGAAGGAAGGGGTTGGAAAAGGTGGAAAAAGAGAGAGAAGTCCCGGCAAAGGAGAGAGGTGGAAAAGAGAGAGAAGGAAGCAAACAGAGGTGGAGAGTGGAAGCCAGGAGGAAGTCCACGGGCCATGCTTTAATAGGCAGCGAAGAAGCAGCTGGACAGCCACCAACCAGGATGAGCAGAGATGACGACAGGCACAGCAGGCACAGTGCCATGCAGCTCCCTCCCTCCTTCCTCCTCAGAGGCGCAGGGATTTGCTTCAGTGTCATCATTATTATTATTTGTGAACTTTTATTTATTTTACAGTAAACTGCAGAGTGTAATAGGCAGCAGTGAAGTCAGTACTAGAGGGATGAAAATAGGGCCAGTATAATAGGACCACTATTGCATAGCAGATTTAGCAATTCCAGCTTTTACTATCAGCTTATTGATAGCTAACAACCTCAGCTCATAGCAAAATCGGGAATGGCTCAAACTGCAGCGCAATGGGAGCCTTATTGGCGTATGTATTGATGTTTTAGTCCGACTAATACCCCTTATCCACTGGCACATCCAACCCATGAGGGCTCGGTACGGTACGGGTACGGGTGGTTGTTCTCCACTGGCTATTTGTTGAGCCGAGTGAGAACCATCCAGTGAAACTCTAGCCTCGCAAGACATATGCGAGCCGAGCCAGGGCGGGGTTAAGGATTTTCGTCATTACGTTCATCAGTCAGTACGCTCCACAAAGAAAAACAACGAACATGGCAGGCAGCGAGTGTGATGAGAGAAAAGTCCAGCCTTGGGACGCTGATGAAGTGCAGGCTCTAGTTTCTCTGTGGGCAGATAGAAGTGTTCAGGAAGATCTGGAGTCGTGCGTCAGAAATGAGAAAGTTAATGCAACATTTTATCAAATTTCCCATCCTTGACCTTTATTATATTAATATAAAGAAAAAGAATGCGGAAAATAAAACAATTCTAAACTTATTTACAAAAATATAGTAAAAACAAAATACTGTACAGCTGTACCATACATACAACTACGGCTCTCGTTGCGTTCGCGTCGCTTCTTCTTGTGTACAAAACACAACAACGATTCTTAAACGGGATATCTTTGGCAAATCATATTTTTAAAACCTTTTTCCCCTTCAACAAAACTAAACTGAACTATAGTAAGTCAATATAATCAGTAAAATGTGTGGATTATAAAGACATTCCGAAATATATTTACAAAATACAGCGATACCAGATACAGCTGTAGCGTTGGTCTATTAATTTTTGAACACCATTTGTTTGCGCAACTTTTGGCAAATTGAGTAGCAGGGCTCGGCTCTGCAGTGGAAAAACAACCCAGGCACCGTGAGGGCTCGGTACGGCTCTGGAGTGGCTCGGTTGTACAGCGGAAAAGAGGCATTTAAAGAAGTTAGTTTGTCTTGGGTGCAGAGGGGCCTTCTAACTGAACTCCAACTATCAGCCAAACTTTAATCAAGGTCCGTCAGATCAGCTAAAACGGATCTGCAGCAGGGAGATGCAGCATTTATACATTACAGAATAGACCTCATCTCAATTCCTAGAATAAAGTATTCATGTCAGAGCCAGACGGTTTACACACAAGGTGTGCCACAGGTGTTACTATTTGTAAAAATAAATGTATTGATTTTGAATTGGCTTTAAATTGCACCTTTGATTCTGTTAGTAATTGAAGTTGGTTTAACAGTTTAACAGTAGACAGATCTGAAGCAGAAGGAGTTAAATGCATGAACAAAAAAAAAAAGGCTTTACTTACAAGGAACCGCTTAATATTTATTAAAGCTCTTCTATTAATTAAGCACAAGAATACTTCAAACACAGATTGTTCTCTCTGTTAAATGACATCAAATAAATGAACATAGGATTTAGAAAAATGCTCTAGACCCCCATATTGTTCTGTGCCATTGTTCTCAGAGAAAGTGTATGGTAAACCGCCTGTCTGGTTCATTAAAATCCCTCCTCGGTTCTGCCAGTGGTCTCTGATTTCAATTAACAACACATGAGTTTTAACAGATGCAGTTTCTTGAATTCAATCCTGGTCAATTGATTAAATACTAAAAGGGCCTTTATATATATCTTGCTTGCTTTTATTTCTTTGTCTTTTCTTTCTTTAAAAAAAAATATTTGGTTGTACATTCCCTTTCTGCCATGTTGTGGTGAATCAATATGGCCTTTATACTGAAGTACACTGCCTTGGAAAAGCAAATAAACTACAGAGTGACAATAGAAGCTCCCCAGCTAACCTGCAGCTCATTCTTTTCAGACTCACACCCTGCTTCTACCTTTTAGTCGAACAGATTGGAACAAAACCCAAAAGCAGAGTAATCTTAAAAGCAATTACTTGAGAGGGTTCTCTATGAACAGAAATTAAATCACGCTACACACTTTAGCTCCACCAAGCATTATAAAATACCCCTTTCTGAGAGCCCTCCTTCATTACTGCGATTTCATCACAGTCTGATAGAAGCATATTTATTGCAGTCCAATTGCTGACCTTTATAAACCCAACCATGCAAGGCTTCTTAATAAGCCCAAAGGACCACTAATGAGGACTCAATCCACACACCCCACCCCCCTCGAGTGACGGTGGACCATGTAAACAGAGAAACACTACAGAAAAACAAACAAGCAAGGAAGTTAAAACTGAGGCGCGTTTTTGCATTGTCTGCTGTCTTCACACTCTCCGATCTCTTAGCTCATCCTCCGGGTCGACCCAAGAACCGTTTCTCTTTCCATTTTTCTGCCAACGTCGGTCACTTGCCTCCTCTCTCTCTCTGCGGTGCAATTTGGCGGTGATGCCCTTTTTATGAGGTGACAAATTTGCTGTTACTGAAAAACTAGCAAGCAGTAAACAACAGGCTCAGATAACCGTAAAAAAGCAGCAACCTCTCCCACAAGGAGTAACATGACATTAACAGTGACATTGAGGCAGAACGGCCTAGTGGTTACAAACGAGGGACTGAGGGGGATGCAGGGGGTGAGCAGTGTGGCCTTGTAGTTCTAGCAGAGACTGGGAGGGTGCAAAGGGGCCTAGTGGTTAGAGCAAAGGGACTGGGAGGAATGCAGATGGCCTAGTGGTTAGAACAAAGGGATTGGGAGGAATTCAGAAGGCCTAGGGTTAGACATGGGAGTAAGAAGAGTTTAGGGAGAAGCTGTGTGGCCTAGTGGCTAAAGCTAAGGGACTGGGAGTCAGTGTGTATCCTTAATGACATTAAGCAACCAAAACAAGATGTCTATCTGCTGGCACTGTGTGCTCCGAAGCGCTAACCTCATGGGTTTGCTGAAAGAAGCAGGGGTATCCTGACAGGGATGAGTTACCTCAATTCTTATTATTCACTGCAGAGTCCTGAACAAACCAAGCTGGAATAGAGCTCTTTCTATCCCGGTCACAAACAGTTAACCATGAGAACACAGCGATGGGGAGGAGATGGTGAGGGACACATCATTGTTAATGACCAGCTGTTTCACAGCTGGTGAGCAGGAGACGTGCTTTCTGGTGACCTTTGAACCCAGACTGCCACCATAACACAAAACAGCTTTCAGAGTATCCATCGATCAACTACACTTGTGGGTGGGTCTGTCGGAATGACTCCCACTGAGGTTAGGTCTCTGAAGGCAGAACTGAGGATCGAGGCAGATTGTGTGGGGCACTGCCATCACAATTACCATACATCAATTACCAGCGATCAGCTTGAGGAATCTATTTATAATCAATAAGTTGATCAATTAATCAGTCAATCTACATATATGCAGCTCAACTGAAAAAATGGATGTGTAAAGTATATTTCCGTCAAGCAAGAATCTGCTCCCAGAAGAGTTTAGTTATTTTCATCTACCTTATACAGAAAACAAGTATTATCTCTTCCAGCCAACTGAAATCTATATCTCAGCTCCACTAAATGATCTTAGACCTTAACAAAGCTTTTGCACCAACAGGGAGATGCTTTCATCACATTTAGTTTTTGAAAGGAAAACAATCCAATAATGTTACAAAACCTTGTTACGTATAGTAAGAAACAGCTTACTGCAGCAGCACTTAGCAGCCGCTACAATACAACACAAATTGGATAATTACATTTTTACTCTACGGCTTGCTTTTGTAAACTAGCAACTCCAGATGGATGGGAATACTGTACCTACGCTAATGCAATAACTATGTATCCTACTCCAAGGAGTGAAAAGAATCAATTACTGCACAGCATCAGTACCCACATATAGAATACATATATATTTGTAAAACAGCACTTGAGAAAAAAAAATAAAATATATATATATATATATATATATATATATATATATATATATATATATATATATATATATATATATATATATATTCAAAATCAGCCAACAGCTCTATAGCAAAGGAGATTCCAACAGCATACTCATCAATCACTAGAAATACTTGTTGAAAAAGAAAAGTAATCGATAAACTGAAAACTCACTATTTCAATAATTAGCTACAAAGCTTCCGCTTCTGGCTTCTTCAGATTGCATGGTACAGTATAATTTTTCAAGGCAGTTTGAGATTTTCAGACCGTGCCCACCTCAACTTTAAAACACCATGACCAGCTAGGGTAACACTTTACATTAAGTGTCTCTAATCACTGTGTACTTACATGTGCACGTCATTATATCATTACAATGTTATTATGCCTAGTTACAATGTACTGAATGTGTAAATCTTTTTTGCATGATATGGTTAGGGGAGTTCGGGTTAATCGTGCAAAAAGATTTACACATGAAGTACATTGCAACTATGCATAACAACATATTTACCATGTAAATACAAACACAGTAATTAGAGACACTTAACATAAAGGGTGACGCAGTTAAACAGCCATCCAAACACCAGTGCCAACTAGAGAAATACCTTTCTCAGAGCAGTCTGACATTGCTGGTAGTCATTAAGAAGAAAAAGAGACACTGTGATTCATACCGTCTCTTTTCTAGCCTTTGAATGACTCCACCCCAAGAAAAAATACGCCACTAAATTACTGCTTAGTTTCAGCTTCTCTGCAGATCCAAGTACTACCAACACTCCGAAGGTAAAACACTGAAAAGGCAATTAATGAGCTAAAATGAAACAGTGATAAACTTGATAATAACCAGCAGTATTAACAGACAATATGCTACTAAAACTGATAACATACCATCTACAATATCTTAATATTCTGTTTCTTATCCTATTATGTGTTCTCTAGCATTGCTGTTTCTGCTTGCATCTTTAATTACCGTTTCTTTGATTGAATAAAAATAAATTTTTTTCATCAAAAAAATGTTAGGGTGGGGTTAAATCAATGGGTTAAAAAATGGGGGTTTTAATAAACCAACCAATTTCCTTTTACAGACTCACTATAAATACTTACACGTAAGCCCAATATAGTTACATTCCAAACCCATGTCGCATACAGTAATGTATACAATTCACACACACTCACACTTCTCACATTGAGAATGGACACTTCTTTCCAAACAGAGACACAGATTAGTTGGTGCTATTTTAGTCATCTTCAGGGTGCTCTGCAGTTCAGACTGTACATATAACTTTTATTAGACAGCCAAGAGCTGTAGCAGCTGTGAGAAGATGTATTATCCAAACTGCCCTCTGTCAGCAACACCCATGAACACTTTCGATAGGGTGTAGGGCTATGGTACTGTCTGTCTGTCCATGGTAGCCCTACACCCTATTGGTGTTCATGGGTGTTTCATAGAGTCTGCATGGAATTTACTTTTCTTTCTGGAGGGTTACCTGGATATTCCCCAATGATTACCAACTCCTTCAAGGAAGTTAGGTGTGGAAATGTGCTGTGAATTTTGTTCGCTGTAATTTGTGCAGTTTTGTATACAGAAGCAGGTAACATTTTACATTAAGTGTCTCGAATTACTGTGTATTTACATAGTAGTTAGTAAACACATGTGTACTTACACATAATTACAATGTGTAATTAATGTACTATTTGCATTTTTGCACGATATGACCCTAATCTTAACCCATTTCTGATACAATTGTCTGCTTTCATATATCTGAGGGACGTACCGCAGAGTTTTCTAGTTTTTGGTCCGACCTTGTGTCGCCATGTACAGTGAAGCACAGAACAGCACGTTTCCCCAGGAGAGTGTCCCACGCAAACAGACAGGCGCTAGCAAAATAAACACACACACACACACACGTGTGCACACGATTGAAATTTCAATAGAGATCCGTCTCCAAAAACTGTTCCAAGAGCGAATTCCCCTAGTACAGCTACTGAAGAGAAAAGAGGGGAACATGAGGGAGGCTCCTTCAGCCTTCAAACTTTCAAATGAGAAGCCTGGAGAAGAGTATCACACAAAACAGAATTGACATCAAACAGAATCTCGGCCGCAGCTGAGCAGGGCTGGGTTGAGCTGCCATCCTAATCAATATTGAACACCAGGCACTGAGAAGCGCAGTGCCAGGGAGGCCCAAGTGATGCGGGCACGCTGCCAGCTATGTGTAATACTGGATTCGCAGATTAGAATTATACACAGCAATCTTCCCCAGTGCAGGTGGAAATCGGCTGGGGAGTTTGTGCGAAACAGAAATCTTAGAAACGTACTTTAGTTGAAATCGAGTTACATATAAATAGGCCGGATTCATCTCCTGTTTTGCTGTGATGTGTCCTACCTCTCCCTGCCCAGAAGTAATCTGTCAGTCTGTCTGTCTGTTCAATGCCTGTGACAGGTAAAGTTCAATACGCCTGGCACACGTCTTCTTTCTTGTCAATCAAGAGTTAACGATCAGTCACAGCACGTGGAGTCTCATAACAAATGTCATGCAGATCTTCTTCCAATTCTAGAGAGCCGTTCCCAAGATATGACACAGCAAATACCCCTGCAAGGCTCCATCAAATATGGGACAGCAGTTCTGCAAACGCTGCGTAACACAAGCAATCCAGAATCCTGCAAAACGGGGTCATCATGACCAAGATGCCATTATTTTAAGGAGCTTATTTTAACGACTGCCTGTACCAGGTTTCATCACAATTAGACGCGAGGTTCACAAGATATAAACATAATGTGACACATGTATTTATATGTACGGCAATTCCACTCTATTCATTTTCCTATATAAATGCATTACCTGAAGGGAGAATGCATTACATTTAAATGGAACTGAAATGGAAGCTTTGGGGTTAACTTTTCATTCTCAACAACAAGCAAAACAGAACAGATTGCAGTAGAAAATGTATCTCCTGCTCTTCATTTTTTTGTATTATTATTATTATTGATTGATTTATATTGAATACAGAGAAGTCAAGGTCTCTTTTGGAAGTGCTGTAAATCTCACTTCCATTATCTGGTCCAAACACTTCCATTATCTGAGTCACTGCCAGTGTTAATAACAGGCTTGCCATTCCTGGGATGAGGCTCACATTAACCACAAATTAGTGTTGACAGGTACGTAAAGATATGTGGAAAGAGGGGTGAATTACAACATCGGGGCACCAGGTGGCACTGTGTTCAACACAAAAATCCCATTAGAAGGACAAATAAATAAATAAACAGAATGGATTTTACCAATCATTCAACTTTTTATGCATCCCTACTCTAGTTCCAAGATGTTATTAATGTTAAACCGTTTTGTGATTTTGACATTGCTGTTCATATTGCATAGGTGTAATCATAAGTGTATACTGTACACTAGATGTGAAATGCAAAATGTGTTATGAATATAAAAGTTAAATATAAATACAAGTTGACAGTGTTGTTTTGTATTTTTAATATTTAATCCAAATGTTTAAATATTTAGTTGACTAAAACATGCATTTACAAGCCCATTACTAACTGTTGTGGCTAACATGGGTGGCATTTAAGGAATGCTAGATTTAAGGAATGCTAGTTGTTAGCATAGAAGTTAACGTCCAGTCAATACAGCTCATGTTCCCACTGCTACAGACTCAGGGTCATTGCCCCTTTAAGACCTCACACTACTGTTACATTCTGAAGGTCACCCTTCTGGAAAAACTCATCTCAACTGACACTGTACAGTTAAAAGGGCAATACCGGGCTCCCAAGTGGCGCATCCAGTAAAGGCGCTCCCCGTGGAGTATAGGATGCACCCTATAACCTGGAGATCACAGGTTTAAATCCAGGCTATGTCATTGCCGACCGGGGGTTCCTAGGGGGTGCACAGGTCCTCTAACAAAGATCTTAAATTAAAGTAGTTATACCTTTTAGAATGGGTAGGCTTTTGTACACAACATACTTGACCGTGCATGAAGATCAGCATAGAAAAACAACCTCTTTCTTCAGCGCCAGGCAGATTGCTCAGATTTCTAACAGATTAATTTGATCCATTCAGTAACACAGGTTGGTATGTCCAGCCCTCAACCATGAGGAGACTAGTAGGTTACTCCTCTTTAAACAATATAATCTTTTAATATGTTCATTTCTGCAAATATAACATATGAAGCCACATTAACGATAAAAAAAACAAGTTCCATAGGAAATTCCCTTTGAAGTGCTATGTTCCTGAAATGATCTGGATGAATTTAAAGTGTATTAGCCTGGATTGGATTTTTCCTCCAGGAGAAATGTGTGTTCAGTGTAAAGAGTTTAATAAAACGATAGGCTTCACAAATCTAATGCTTTTAACAAATTTAACCACTTTGCCTACCTGGGGCATCGACAGCCCATACACATGCAGGGAACCTGAGCACTCTGCTTACTGTCTAACAGATACGGTTCTGAATAGAGCCTTGTGTTTTACACATTAAAACACACCAAAGAGACGTACATGCCCAGGTTAGAAATCTTGTAAATGTTTATTCTTCATTTCAATCAGTTTCAATGTACTATGGTAGATTAATACATACAGCAGCTTGACAGATGCGACTTAAACATCACAGACAGATATTTAGATATCTATAGATCTGGGATGGGCATCTCTGCCGCTTCCAGACCAGGACTGTGTTCCATCCACGTTCTTAATGGTTTAAGTCAATCCAGGACCAAAAGCAGTTATTGAATTCAATCTGGTTAACCTGGGGTAGAATGCCTTCATGACTAGAGTTGGATGTAGATCCTAGTTTTCATTGGTACACAAAGGCCCTGAGTTAATGAAAGTATTTTCAACCCCCCCTTAGTTTTGACCATTAAACCCAGGCCCACCTTTCCTATACCAAGGCCTTCCATTCCTGGTTGTAAACAAGGGTAATGACAATCTGGCCTCTGCTTTAAATTATGAAAGGACTGGCTGTTAAGGTGACTTACGGTTGGTAAATGATGAAGCACTCTGTGGCTTTACATCTTGTCTCCTCTGTATCGAACCTCCACAGTGAATTCAGAGGAATATTGTTACTGAACATTGAAGTGTTACCTCCCAGATAACCTTAAAGAGCAATGTGATTTCCGATAGCATATGTTAACATAAAGTCTGAAAGGGTTAAATTCCTGTTAAATTACACGTCTGCTTGTCCTTACAGTGAAGTTTGTAGGTCCTTTTAAATGTCCCCTTGTTATCGAAGTTCAATATTCAGAACAACATCCTCTTTTCTGACACAATAAATAAACAAAGGGCCTGTCTATTTCCCATCCCTTTAAATAACACCTTGCTGTCAGAAGGAAAATATAAGGTTTCCCTTTCCCTTTAAATCTCCTCTTGATTGCCATGGTGACTGGGCAGCTCATTAGTCCTGAAAGGGGCCAGGAAAACAAGTCGGCTCCCATAAACTTGGCAATTAATCAATTCGCTGCAGCCAATCAATAACCCCCACCCCCCCCACCCCCCACCCAATGTGACAGGCCGACAGAGCTCAGGTGTAATTAAAATTGTAACTATCGGCAAATCAAGATGAATGTGTATGTGTCTCTCTGTCTCTCTCTCTCTTTCTACCTGGAATGAGGGATGGGAGGGGGGCTTGCGCTGGGCTCTGTGGTCCCCCAGGACCTCTCAGGGCTACGCTGGGGCTGGTTCTGTCTGGAAAGGGCCACTAATGGCCAAGCCTGCCAGGGAGGTGAGGGAATGTGTTAATCACCTCCATTACCACATTCCACTGTTAAAATAGTTTTACACTTGTGTCAACAAAAACATGTGTGTATCTTTATTTGTTTTTACCAAAATAAAGGTTTTTCATTCTTCCTTTATGTTTATTTTCAATATTGCTCTTTATTTACATCTCTAATTTCTTCTTTAGTTATATTTATTATATCTTTCCTTTTTTTTCTTAGAATGTCCCCCCCCCCCCCCGCCCACCACAACAATTCCCCACATAGCTCAGGAGAACGGAAGATTCCAGGACTAACCTGAAATCTTATACCCAGGAACTTGACAGTAGATGTCAGCCAACTACCGGCCTCTGGAGGACAAAGGTCAGCCCTGCCGGTGTCCACTCGAGCGTACTAGACACCTGGCCGGTATGGTCTGCTGTATCTTTCTTTATCTCTCACAGTCCAGGGTATTACACATGTTTAGTTTTGTTTTCCCATCCATAAAAAACAACAAAAAAAAAACCCAGATACAAACAAGTGAAGTTTGAAGGTCTCTGGTCCGCTGCCAATAAGCATACGTTACAGAGCAGTCAGTTATGTCAAGCTACATACACCAGCTACCAGGAAACTAGAATTATGTACACAAATGTTACACATGTGAGTTATGAGGTTTTTTTTGCATAACTTTACATATCATGAATCATAAAAAATACATAGCATTTTGAAAAATAACTCACACAGAACGCATTACATGGGAGTTTGAGCCATTCCGGGCTTAATTGAACCTGCAGGCAATGCCATAGTATTCCTACAATATAATGTTATGATGTTCCATATTCCATATGAATCTGAAGCCAGTATTTTAAAATGTGACCCAACGTTACCTTTTAGTTGATTCTGTTGATATAGACAGGTCAATTCACAAAATGACAGCTTCTTAATGATGTTTCTTGCCTACTTAAAAGTTTTACAGCTGGTTTCAAAGACCGTCGGCTAGCACTAATCTTGGACTATCCAATGTTACTTTAGGTGAGGCAGTCCGAGATCAGTGCTGATTGGAATCTGTGAAAACAACTGTTAATTATATATATATATATATATATATATATATATATATATATATATATATATATCCAAATGACAAGCCGTGGGCTTTAACCTAATCTCTTTCCCACAGTTTCCTACACTGTATTGTGTCCCCCATCGATCTTTTGTATATATATACAAATCTGCCTACAGTGCAGTATTATGAATAATTTAAAGATTTAAAAGGCATTATTCCAAGCCATAGCTTCTGTTCAGATAAAAGTTCAATTGACTTCTAATTAAAACATAAAGAAAAAATCTCCCTATTAAAATATACTAATCTCACAATTAGCTTTTTTTTTTTCAAGTTCCCCAGCTATCCCCACAGAAATATCGAGCTGCATTAACAATGTACTCACCAGTGAAGAAGAAAATAAAATCAGATTTTAAGGGTGCAAGAGCGTGACTGGCTATTAAATTGCATGGGACGGAAATCTCTTTAAAATGAGTTCAAGGTTAAACCATTCTTCTTTTTTCATGCTACATTAGATAAGCTTTTAATTCAATTTTACCGTATGAATTAAAATGTTCGTGATACTGTATCCAACATTGCCATTTTTTTTTACATCTTATTAAATCTAACAAAACAAATATTGCCAGATCTCTCATTGGCCCAGGCACCTTGTACAGTGGTAGACTTGTTTAAATAAGGCCCTGTTTAAGTGAACCAAATCCTGGGGGTGTGTTTCCACCACTTGTGGTTCATGACGCATTCATCACAAGTGATGGAGAAAAGGGTTCTGGGCAGGGATGGAAATAAGGCTCCTATTGCATAGCAGTTTCACCCATTCCAGATTTTACTATGAGCACTTTTCAAGTGCTCTCTAAGCCACACAAGTAAATGGCTCTCAAGTCTTTTTTAAGGCTTTGAATGCCAAAGGCTTAGTGATGCTGCGTTAGCACATGGAAAAGTTCCATTGTTAGGGTTCTTGGTAAGAATGACATTCCACACCTCCTGTCCTCCACTGCCTCATTACCAGTCCCTTAAAAGGCTCCCATTAGAGGGCTCCGAGTTGGAGACAGGCTACCAAATTCCCCGGCAATCAGATTGCATTCCCATAACGCCATTCAGCCTGACTGCCCTTGTGAATACTAATCTGCAGCTGTCTGGTTCAGAGTACATTTACAGCCAGCAGAATTGCAAAGCACAGTATGAACTTCTTGTGCAAAAAAAATTCTGGTCTCATTTTCTTTGCTTCAGTGCAAACTTTGCACCACGTTTCAAAACTGAAAATCTAAAGAGATGCAGACACTACGCCAGTACTTAATAGAGACGCTTTCTTTGTAGTGACGGTCCACCCAAACACATCAGATTTAAAGACTTACAGACATCACTTTAGTGTTTATTATATGTAAATTGTCCGTAGCACAGACCGGCAGACTAAGCAATGAAATCCTGTTACAATGCTCTCAGTGGGTGGTCAGCTTACCTTACCGCTCAGAAGGTCAGGACCAGACTCCTGCTAAGACAGCATCTGGCCTCTCTCTCTCCAGAAGCCCAGAACAGCATGTGATGTGTGGTCAGCCCTGCCAGCATTGACCTTGACCTCCAGGGAATACCCTGCTGTTCCCTGCCAGCATTCAGACCACCAGCACCAAGCTTTACAAGAAGATTGATAAAATAGTATTCATGCTTTTTTTTCTTCTTCTTCTGCTTCTCAAGAGAATGATTACAGAGTAGGAGTTGTGAGAGTTAGGTCCAATGAGCTCTAATGTTGTCAGCATTAAATCACAGCTACCTTCTGGTCTTTATCTTCAGAAAAGTTGTGATCGTGACAAGACTTGGTTGGTCTACATCACAGAACCAGTTCATAATTAAATAAAACGTGGCACTATTATGGGCAGACTTTGCTTTAGAGAAACCCAGAGCTTAAGGCTATGTCAGTATTGAGGTGTGACTGCCCGCCACTGTGCTTAAAAGTAACCTGTACCATTGCCCGTACCTTCCAGAAACTCTAAATTAACAAGCAAAAAAAAACTTTAAAAAAATTAAATAATAAAAGCCCACCTTTAAATTGCTATCTACTTCATAAAACGCTATGCTCCTGCAACAAATGCATCTCCTTGTAGCCTTCTGCAGACTTCAGTGTTTACACCTCCCCTAGTATACTGCACAGTGCAGCATGTGTTTCATGTTTCGTGTTGCTGGCCGGATCATTACGACATTGTGTTGGGTTAGTGTTTAGTTAAATGAATAAAGTATCTGACCGTCCCTCCAAGGAACATTTAAATGTGTACGTTGCTGGGATAAAGACATCTCTGTGCAGACTGGCTGCACAGCCTACACAGTGCAGGAGCAGAGACTGTTGGAGTGCTTCCACTTTAAACCATATGTTAAGCCACTGCTGTAGATTCCATGACTTGGCAGGCGGTACTTTATAATGCATGTGAAGGCATCAGCCCACACAGCGACTTCAGTAATACAGCCCAGCCACTGTCATCTCAGTGTAAGTGCATTACCTGCCTGAGTGTTCGGCATGCTAATACTGTACATGCAATTAGTATATCACTTATGCTTGAGGATCTGGGAGTTTTAATCATAAAGGGATTGATCTGTTCATTTTTAACAAGGGGTCTTTTTTGGTAAGCGAGAAGATTATCCATTATAATCATACAACATACAGATAGGGAAAGGGCTGCATATTGCAAGGCTGTATATTACAGCTTAAGATGAAGAAAATGCAGCTTCGGCAGCTTGATACTATATAGAGATTAGTCCCACTGATTGCATATACAGGCAAAAATATAAGAAAATGAATTAAAATGAATTTTGAAAATGCTACACTTTATATGCTATATACATCAGCATAAAAGTGCTGATATTTCTGTATTAGTTTTTTTTTTCTGCTTGCTTGGCACAGCTGATAACTGCCAACCGACCAAAAGCATGCCAGATCTAGTCCAGGCGATGGTTATGTAGAAGCTGTGTGTATGTGTGAGTGAGTGGGTGAGGGAGTTAACGAGTGTGTGTGAATCCTTTTAACAGTTTTCCAGGAACAGACCTGGTTTAACAGAACTCCCAATGAATTCCATCAGCCGCTTTCTCATGACTCAGTTTGTGGATTCGCTCCACCAAGCCGTGACATTTCTGGTGTTTGTGTGACAGCTAGGATCAAACAGGGAAAAACTGAAGAAAAAAAAAACTCTGCTTATCTGATTAACCCACGTCAAAGTCTTCAAGTCTGCACAAACAGAGCATTTATCAAAAAGACATCTTCTTATGAAAGGTGGAAAAAAGTGCCCCTTTTCAAGTGCATTCAGGGTGCGATACAAAGAATGCAAGCAGGCTGACAGAACCAAAATTCAATCGATATAAAGAAACAGTTACAAACAACAATATTCACATGACGTGACAGCTATTTATTTTGTGGGCCATGTTAATTTAACACAAAATGGTTATCCAAGCCAGGCTTGCCCAATCAGATTACTCTGATACGTCATGTCTGATCAGTGAGACGTGACTCTTATCAGACTAATCTTACAGAGAGAAAGACCACTGATGGAGGATTCTCATTGACTGACCTTCCCATTTTTTCTGTAAAGTTGAGCATGATTTGACAAGTTATGCCTGATCAGGCTTTTGACTTTGTATCATGGACAGAAAGGACTTATCAGATTGATTTAACCTTATAAAGCAGGCTGTACATGAATGACAGGTATATTTACAACAATTGAGCCTACCAAATTGCATTCTCCTAATGTACAGAATCCTCAAATGAAGAATGACTTCACTGGAACATCTCCTGCTTTCAAAGATACTTCTTTCTGACAGTAGTATTTTATCTCCTGGTACTCATCTGTCATCTTCTTTTAAACCAGTATAAACAACAGATTGTAATGTCTTTCTTATAAGCACTGTAATTGTTTCAATGTCATTTACAGTATATTTCCTGCCTGGCCACTATGCCAGTGGAGTTAGATGTAAGTGGAGTGGAGTTAGATGTGAAGTAAGATATTATTACGCAACTTATATCTTTCCTGACAGTAAGTCTGTCTGTCTGTCTGTCTTGATGAGGACCTATGCCAAAAATATGGCTCATCACAAATCCTGATCAAATGTGGGTTTTTTTCACCCTTTTCTGAGCATGCATTGACTTATTAAAATATTCAAACCGACGCTGCTTGAAATGTATTCGCTGGCAACGTATTCGAATGACCACGTTCGTTTAAACAGTATTTATAAATGACAATGAAAAATATATCATGCAAAGGGAACCAATGCATAAATGACATCTGAAATAGAGAACACACATTCTACTGTACGGAAGAGTGTGTATGCAGGTTTGTTTTACTCCCGAGAGAATTTCAGTGCATAACATGGTAGATTTAGACTTTTGTTTAGCAACTAAATGAAAGAGTATTCAAATAAGTGTTTATCCCAGCAGTGAAAATAGCTGTCTGTGCCTAACAAGCATGCTCTGAAGGGTATACCTGCCTAGTTTGATAGGAGGTAGTTACCTATGCAGACGGAGACTGACAATTACCAGCAACCTTGATTTTGAGTCCTGTGGCTAAGACCACCAGAACACATTTTACATACTCCCTGCAACTGCTGGCAAGTCCAAATGAATTTCAATCACTATGAACCGTGAACACTTCGGCTGTGATGGCAAATTTCAGGGGTAAACACAATACAAATGCATGATCGGCCTAATTAAAAACCCTTTAACAAATACCAATTCTAAATAACGCTGTACTTCAAATGCTAATACAATATATCATTAAGACGCAATTCTCAACGACTGCAGTTCATTAGTTGTCAAACAAATGCAGTCCATGTTGAAGTTAACTTGGAGGTTAAATTGAGGCTTATAAAGTGATTTTTGATTTTATTTCACTAAATAAAAATAATAACAATAATAAAAACCAACGCTCAGTCAAGTGGACGTGTGTAATGCACTCACATTCGACGAGCCCAGTGTAGCGAAGGGCTCGTGCAGTGTATTAATAACTTACAGGTCACTGACAATAATCCAGTTAGGTAGATAAACTAAACGAGGACGAGTGAACTGGGGAGATTTCTATTCAAACTATATACAGTGCGTGATGTTAGGACTTTGTGTCGTGGTTAGCATCGGTCGGGCACTGCCACCTAGCATATGAACCTTTCAAAAACCCGTTTACTTCAAATAGTTCATAGGCTGTGCCAGTCTTCCTCTGCCTCATTGGTGTCCATGACTCCCCTTGGCAATAGCAAACCATTATCTAATGTATATATATATATATATATATATATATATATATATATATATATATATATATATAATTTTATCCAGATAACACAGGGTAAGACAAAACCCGACGCAAATCTTTTCAAAATATCTGAAAACAGAATAGCCAAGCAATACAGACGCATAATTACGCTTCTGTATAACCCCAGCCGGCACTATAACGCACACAGAAAAATAAAAATAAAATATCCAAAGCAAATCAAAACCCCATACGAAGACACCATCATTGAGGTGTTGGTTTCAACACAAGAAAATGTAACTAGCATGCAAAATATAAATGCTTGTTGTCATTTTCCTACCTTGAGCGCTTGTGGTGGAGAACAGCAAGGAAAACCACAGAATCCAGTTCGTACTCGACTTCAGCCAGGCAGAATACCCAAACACTGCCCAGAGCCGGGCGAAGCCAGCAGCATGTGTCCGGCACGCTGGAGACATGTTGCACTGCCTCGGTCCCCACTGGATTAGTAGGGGGAACGTAGTGCTGTAGCTCGCCGGCGAGTCTCTGAGCGCTTCTGCGGGGTTACAGATCCACCAACTAGGCAGACGAGCGAACCCTGCTCCGTTGAACAGATGAGTCGGTGCTGGGGGTGATTTCTATGTGAGGTTTTCTTTCTGTCGCCGCGAATAAAAAGCTAATAGAACTACTTCGTATGGTATGTTAAACTTCAGAGCTATCTGTATTGAAAACAAAGCACCACCATAAAACCAAAAGAGCACAATCGTAATAACTTTCCAATTTATTCCAAACGGTTTGTAGAGTCCATCTGTGCATATGGATGTTTCCTTTGATTTGAACTAAAGAAACACACAATCAGCTTCAGGAATGTTTGTATCGAATTTTAACAAGCATTATGTTTGTTTTTTTTCCTCACCCAAACATATATTTCCCCCCTATTAATTGCACTGAATTGATCTGAATTCTGCCGAAGCACGCCGCTTTACGTCGAGTAATTATTCTGGCGATTAAAATTCTCAACACCAAAGCAGAAACATTATTAAATCTCCCCAAGCAAGAGCAATATGCATCATGTCTGCATGTCAAGTCATTTAGGTCCCTTTTTTAATTTTCCACAATCCAAAGCAAAGACACGCAACAAGTTGTTTGTTTTCAGTTATGGTGTTTAATTCAAACCTAGCTGATAATAATAGTACTTATTAAATCCAGTTGCAAAAGTTTATTTTTCTTCAGTTTTAGGCAGCATTCGTTTTGTGTGTGTGTTCTTATTATATATATATATATATATATATATATATATATATATATATATATATATATATATATATATATATATTATTTTATAATTTTTTTATTATTTTAGCGCCGGGTTTTTGTTGTCTGGATCCAAAACAAGAGCCCGTTGGTACAGAAATGATCCTCTTCGCTTCAGTCCAGCACACACCAGGACCCTAAACGCATTTCTGGCTGACTATAGAACACTGTCCGAGTGTTGGTAAGTTTCACATCCACGGATGCTCCGCCTATGAAATCGTGTAATCGGACTTTGCAAAAAAAAAAAAAAAAAGAGGCGGGAGAGAATCAAGCTGTCACCGGGTGGTTGCAGCAGAGCTAGCCCTTACGAGTGTGTTCAAAGTATCGCAGCCAGTTTTGAACGGTAACTGCGAGAGTGGAAGCGGTTTGACGGAGAGTAGCATGGTGCCACCACGCGGAAGAATCTGGATGGTTTATAATCGTCCTCCTCGTTTTAACTACACTCTGCGCCAGCTTTATAAATGTGCGTGTGTATTTATTTTTTCATGTTTCACAAAGCAATCGATTAATTCAAACACTTTACATTTCAAATGTATTTATTTAGCCAGGATATACATCACATTTCAATGGGATCCTAGCAGGAGAAAGCGGCAAGAAATAACATTATACAAATCAATGGCAAAATAGACGAGTAATTTAGTTCTGGAATAATAATAATAATAATAATAATAATAATAATAATAATAATAATAATAATAATAGTAATAATAATAATAATAATAATAATAATAATAATAATAATAATAGTAATAATAATAATAATAATAATAATAATAATAATAATAATAATAATAATAATAGTAGTAGTAGTAAGTGAGTGGGTAGATACAAGCTGGTTTTGTATATGCAGATAAATCTTTGTCTTTAGGGAAATGTAACCCAGCTGGATAACAGATAACGTCTGGCTTCTGATAAAGTGCACAAATGCATCCATAAAATGTAATAAACACATCAGGACAAAGAAACAAAATAAGTATTAAAAAACGTTCGAGTAGTCAGTTCGTTTCCCCATCAACAGTGCTTTCGTTTGATATGGGATATATGTGCATTATATTTCACAAAAAACGATACAACTGAATGCATTGCTTATTTCGTTTATTATTATTATTATTATTATTATTATTATTATTATTATTATTATTATTATTATTATACTGTAGCCTAATCTAAAACATTTAGCATTGCATGTAGCACAGGGATACATAGCTAATCATGAAGCATGACGAACATTGTAAAACCTATAGATAACCATGTTAATAAGAGTGCATGCAAACTACAGGCATGGGAAACCTATGGCAAACTTCACGATTACAACGCAGATTAATATTAGTCCTCACATGGTTCATCTTAATAAAACCGTTCGATCCCATTTAAAACCACACGCATATTACAAGTGATGACATACACAGATTGCTTTAAATATGCAAACAGCTCAGAGCGCACATGCAAGAGAGGAGATTGAAATACCGGTAGCCTGTGGCAAAATAATTAAATATATGATTTTAATCTTAGGCTGACAAACTAGACCCTGTAAGTGTAAATTCAGAGTACCTTTGTTCTATCATAATTGTGCTAGGCAGTGAGTATAGCGAGAAATACCCTAGTGCTTAATTAACATGCCTTCCCTGAGCGGCGGCCCCAGCATTGTGTGAACGCATCCCCATATATCTCATCCGTACCCCTCTCCCACCCCCGCTCCGTGTTGAACACATCCACACAGGCAGGACTCCGTAATTGTTACAGTATTACAATTCTGATGTCTGTTTTTTTCTCGAGTGTAAGCCCTACATTTGAACAGTAACTCGCAAACACGTTTATAATAAGCGAGTTAACGTCAAGGAAATGTAGACAAATCGTGGAGTTTCCCACCCCGAAGGGAAACAAGTACCGGTATTTGATTTATGAAGCTTTTTTTTTTTCCTGGTCGTTAAAAACAAACAAATAAACAAACTTAGAAATATTTCAAACTTCGGATCTCTGAAAGCATAACGGATGAAAGAAGGGAACGGTATTACCAGTGACCACAATATAGAAGAAAAGCTAATGCAGATTAAAAAAAAGTGTGTGTGGGGGGGGGGGGGGGACTCAACTTTTTTTTTATATATATAGCAGACAGTGCCACCGCGTGGCCAAACACAATTACTGTTTTTTTTAAAAATCTTTATTATGTGATTTCTGTTGAGCAGTGCTACAACCTGTAATATTGTGAGAGGTTAAGTACTGTAGGATCTCACTTCTCATATTGATGTAAATATACCTGCAAAATGAGGTACTCACCAGTTTTGAAATAAAGGTACTGGTGTAAATTCACCCTTTGAATGCAGAAGCATTGCATCTAGCCTCAACCTTTAAGATCGTGTTTGTAAAAGTAAAACGATGTCACCTGGGTAGACCGTGCTTTCATGCTTGGGTGTAGGGGTGTGCTAATACTCTGAATCTGTCCTTCCCCCACCTTTACAATTTAGTAACAATCAATGCCCACCAGCTTCCGCACTGAGTGTTTTAAAAGCCGATTAGAAGCATATTTCCCTGTCATCTGGAGCCTGACATTTTTTACTGTCGTACTGAAATCAATGCATTGAAGAATGGATTTATTTCATACCTGCTGATAAATACTTCTTAAAGGCAATTACGAGAATCAGCGCAGCCCTACCTGGGTGATTAAACAAGTTTGCCTGAGTCTACACTCACCCAGCTCCTAAAAGCTGTCCATTGTCTTAAGCTGAAACACTCTGAACTGGCTCCTGTCTTCCTGCTATTAAAATGAATGAGCTCTGTGAACTGCTTTGAGGCACAGCATTCACAGGAAAAGCTCTTGAGGCAGAAAAAAATAAAATAAAACCCCTCTGCTTTGTACAACAAAGGGCATCAGTCTGGGAAATCAGTGGAGACACTCGCTGACAGCAGGCTGATCAATAGCCGGGAACACTCTCCGCTCTTAAAACATAGCTTGTGTATTTCACACAGTACAGCACAGTGAAAACGCACCTGCATGCATGAAGAGGGGGAGGCTAAGCAGAAAGTCACAGCATATGGTTTGTTTATCAGCTGTGTTTTTGAAAAATGTCTTTGCATTATATGCACTGGCAATTAGACACAGTATATGCATTATTATTATTATTATTATTATTATTATTATTATTATTATTATTATTATTATTATTATTATTAAATGCGCACTACCCACCAACAACTATTGAGACAGTACTGGTGAGAATGGGTACTATGGTATTACAATGGTTTGAACCAATAGACCATTTATTTAGATCCTTTCAGTATTGAGTTATGGGTAGATTTTAGTTATGGATAGATTTTTGCATGTCACACACTGCCACCTGGTGGCTAACTGTTGTAATTACTGAGGTGATCTTAAGGGAAAAGTCAACTCTGAGTTTTAGCAGACACCTGTCCTCCATCCCACTCCTGCTATAGGAGGACTGAGTCAAAGCAGAGTCCCTCTCTCGCTATACATGAGAAGCTGTAACTCAGTTAGCTATCCTGCGTAAATCCTTTCTAATTACACCTTGTGGAGAATTTTATGAACAAAGCAAAGCCCTAATTTTAATTAGGTGAAACCTCCTGCTATTTATTAAACATCTTTCACATTCCACTATCAATTAGGCAAAAAAAAAAACACGGTTTCACAGTAGCTACTTAATAAAATGAAGGGGAAAAACACATTGATTTTAGAGGAAGGACTTAAACGGTAAGCTTGCTTTGGCCCATAGTTTATGTGAAGAGTGGGTACTAAACAGGTGTGTACAGTGATGGCATTGCACTGATAGCTGCACTACATGCCCGCCGCATACAGTAAAGTGATCATTGAATTCTTAACAGCTGTATATGTCTGTAGCCTCATGGTCAGAACAAGGCAGCTTATTGGTAAGTGTTTCCATTATTCTCTTACTGTAAAAGGTATGGAGGGGTGTGCTGATACTCACACTCTGAATTGTCTTGAAGACGTGTTTATTGTCAGGTATTAAATAAATTATTCATTAATGTGTTGATTTCAAGACAAGAAAAGCCGTCCTTCCCTCACCTTTACAATCCAGTGTAAAAGCAACTGTAATAACTCTCCTCACAGAGTGTTTAAAAGCCAATTGGAAGCCAAATTTCCGGGGCGCAGACATTTTTATTGTCGTACTGCCGCTCTGAGGCTTTTTTTGATTTGAAATCAACTCATTCATTCATAGATTTATTTAATACCTTCCCATAAATACTTCTTAAAGGCAATTATGAGCATGCCCCCAGCCTGGGAAGAGGCGAGGTGGGAAGGTGTGGGTGAGGTAGGTTTGCATCCCTGTGAAGAAGCCAGCTCACTTTCAGCAGAGCAGGGCACTGCAATGTCAGCCATCTCCTTCTAGGCACAAATTAGCAAAGTGAAGGTTGTAAAAGGCTGATAGGCAGTTCAATTTGCGTAAGATTCTTTAATCGCGGCCTGTTTTGGCAGGTGAGGAAAAACCAAAGAGTTCATTCAGTGAGAGCTCCAGAGGAGAAATGGGTTCTGACAAAAATGAACAGTGACAGCAGACAGGTGTCACTTTCAGAAGCTTTCAGCTCTAATTCTGTGAGCTTCAGGGAGTGTGTGTGTGTGTGTGTGTGTGCGTGTGTTGTGTGTGTGTTGTGTGTGTGTGTGTGTGTGTGTGTGTGTGTGTGTGTGTGTGTGTGTGTGTGTGAGTGTAAAGCATGCCAGTGACTGGATGGCACAGTGGCCTGGCCTTGCTTTCCTCAGACAATGTCTGCCATTATATTTGGGCCCTGGATTAAATCTGCCTAGGAAACTAACAAGTAAATTGATTGTTGTAGTTCTCAGCCTGAGAGTACAGTGGTCCGCAGTTCTACAAGTATACTGTATAGGAATAAACTCATAATACTGTAGTTGCTTGTATTATTATTATTATTATTATTATTATTATTATTATTATTATTATTTGTAGTTGTTTGAGTATTGGTAACACTTTACATTAAGTGTCTCTAATTATTGTGTATTTACAAAGTAGATACTTAGTAAATAAATGTGTACTTACACATAATTACAATGTTATTATGCATAGTTACAATGTACTTAATGTGTAAATCTTTTTGCACGATATAACCATAACCTTAATCCTAACTCTAACCCTAACCCTAACTCTAACTCTAACCCCAACCCTTTTCTGATACAATTGTTCACTTACATATATCGTGCAAAAAGATGTACACATTAAGTACATTGTAACTATGCATAATAACATTGTAATTATTGTGGCAATGTGCCCCGTCCCTGTGTGCATTTGTGTGTATGTTGCGTGTATTAATGTTGGTGTATAGATTGGTACACGGGATATAAACGGGTCTGTGTTTCACGTATATTTAAAGTGTAGATTTGTATTTAGGCACGAGGAGAGCACAAATCACTTCACGTGCTGGTTAAATGTAATATGTGAGCACGGGGTTGCACAGAATTAATTCACGTGCTGGGATTCAAGTGAATAATTAATTAGTAATTGAATCCCAGCACAACAGTATATATAGATGCACATTTTCACTCAGTGAGGGTTGGGTGTTCGGAAGAGGAGAACGGGTGAGAGAGAGAGGCGAAACTAGAACGTAAAATCATTAAACGTAAAGATAAGTGTGTGTACTCACCGTGTTTGTTTGTCTCCGTGCACCGTTTGTTTAATGTTAGTCCGTTTTGTTTGTCTTTTTATTTTGGCGTGTAGTGCCGTGTCCTGTGTTTTGTATTCCATTGTTCAAACCTTTTATTTTCTGTCTGTTATTAAATGCTGAGCGCAATCACGCGCTCAGCTTTACCAAAACCCCATCTCTCTGTTTATTTACTTCCTGCTTCTGGTCTGACGCCACCCACTCTGGCCGTCTTTGTGACACGTGGTGTCATCGTGGGATAGCCGCGCCTCCAAGCGTCAGACCAGGAGGGGTTTTGTTTAAAAAAAAAAAAAAAAAAAAAAAAAAAAAAAAAGGATTACAAATATTGTTTTTGGGGGAAAAAAAAGAGAGTCAATGGCAGAAGACGCCATCAAACTGCGGGGCTGGTTCCTGGAGAATGCTGGGCTGGAGGCCCAGTCTCTGCCCATGGTCGTCCGGGCTCTGTGGATGATGGACTGTGAGAGATGGGAGGCATATCAGGAGGAACACACCCCAAACACCTTGGAGGAAGGTGTGGAGTTTGTCCTCAGCTACCTGGAGGCAACCATAAATGGAACAGCAGCCCAGGTAGCAGGACCACCAGCAGAGGAGTACCTGCTGTCCCCATCTCCACCAGCAGAGGGTGAGTACCTGCTGTCCCCATCTCCACCAGCAGAGGGTGAATGCCTGCTGGTTTTGCCTCCACAGCCCGAGCGGGAGGAGCCTGAGCGTCCACAGCCCGAGCGGGAGGAGCCTGAGCGTCCACAGCCCAAATGGGAGGAGCCTGAGCGTCCACAGCCCAAATGGGAGGAGCCTGAGCGTCCACAGCCCAAATGGGAGGAGCCTGAGCGTCCACAGCCCAAATGGGAGGAGCCTGAGCGTCCACAGCCCAAGCGGAAGGAGCCCGAACGTCCTACGCCTGAGTGGGAGGAGCCCGAACGTCCTACGCCTGAGTGGGAGGAGCCCGAACGTCCTACGCCTGAGTGGGAGGAGCCCGAACGTCCTACGCCTGAGTGGGAGGAGCCCGAACGTCCTACGCCTGAGTGGGAGGAGCCCGAACGTCCTACGCCTGAGTGGGAGGAGCCCGAACGTCCTACGCCTGAGTGGGAGGAGCCCGAACGTCCTACGCCTGAGTGGGAGGAGCCCGAACGTCCACAGCCCAAGAGGGGGGAGCCGGTGCGTCCACAGCCCAAAAGGGAGGAGTCGGTGCGTCCACAGCCCAAAAGGGAGGAGTCGGTGCGTCCACAGCCCAAAAGGGAGGAGTCGGTGCGTCCACAGCCCAAAAGGGAGGAGTCGGTGCGTCCACAGCCCAAAGGGAGGCAAGTCGGGGCTTCCACAGCTCTGGGACCCAAGCCACCAGCAGAGGGGAAATGCCTGCTGGTTCAGCCCCAAGAGCCGGAAGGGGAGGGGTTACAGGCTCAACCCCCTGAAAATTTTTGGGGGGGAGAAGGGCAGGATGCTGGTGTCCCCCAGCAGCCTCTCGCTATGCTGCTGAAGGCAGCACGGCGTGCACATGCCCAGCCGCCACAGCAGAGGGAGCCAGCACCGCCAGGAGCAGAGGAGCTGGAGCTGCCTCTGCCTCCACCACCTCCAGGAGCAGAGGAGCAGGAGCTGCCTCTGCCTCCGCCACCACCACCGCAAGGAGCAGAGGAGCAGGAGCTGCCTCTGCCTCCGCCACCATCACCGCGAGGAGCAGGAGCTGCCTCTGCCTCCGCCACCACCACCGCAAGGAGCAGAGGAGCAGGAGCTGCCTCTGCCCCCACCACCGCCCGGAGCAGAGGAGCAGGAGCTGCCTCTGCTGCCCGTACCTCCGCAGGGAGTACGGTGGCCGGAGCCCCAGAAAGGGGAGCTGCCGGCCACGAAGGGGGAGGAGGTCTGGAGACCACCAACCCCAGCAGCAGTTTCGCTGCCGGAGATCGTGGGGGAGGTCCGGAGACCTGCTCCCACTGCAGCTTTTTCGCTGCAGGAGTTCTTGTGGCCGGAGCCCCACAGGAGGGAGCTGCCGGCTACGAAGAAGGGGGAGGTCGGGGGACCACCTGCCCCCGCAGCTTTTTCGCTGCAGGACGGGACCAACAGGCTGTCAGCCGTGCCACTACCGGCAGGGGTGCTGACAGCATGGCCAGCCATGGGCCCACTGAAGCCTCCCTTCCCAGCCCGAGACTTTGTCCTGGACTGCTGGGTTTTTAAGGGGGGAGGTGGCCGTTGAGGCCATGTGTGCTGCGCACAAGGGGGGGTATATGTGGCAATGTGCCCCGTCCCTGTGTGCATTTGTGTGTATGTTGCGTGTATTAATGTTGGTGTATAGATTGGTACACGGGATATAAACGGGTCTGTGTTTCACGTATATTTAAAGTGTAGATTTGTATTTAGGCACGAGGAGAGCACAAATCACTTCACGTGCTGGTTAAATGTAATATGTGAGCACGGGGTTGCACAGAATTAATTCACGTGCTGGGATTCAAGTGAATAATTAATTAGTAATTGAATCCCAGCACAACAGTATATATAGATGCACATTTTCACTCAGTGAGGGTTGGGTGTTCGGAAGAGGAGAACGGGTGAGAGAGAGAGGAGAAACTAGAACGTAAAATCATTAAACGTAAAGATAAGTGTGTGTACTCACCGTGTTTGTTTGTCTCCGTGCACCGTTTGTTTAATGTTAGTCCGTTTTGTTTGTCTTTTTATTTTGGCGTGTAGTGCCGTGTCCTGTGTTTTGTATTCCATTGTTCAAACCTTTTATTTTCTGTCTGTTATTAAATGCTGAGCGCAATCACGCGCTCAGCTTTACCAAAACCCCATCTCTCTGTTTATTTACTTCCTGCTTCTGGTCTGACGCCACCCACTCTGGCCGTCTTTGTGACATTATGAATACACATGCTAAGTAAATACACAGTAATGAGAGATGCTTAATGTAAAGTGTTACCTGAGTATTTTGAAGAATAGTTTTTATGAAGCTTTGCATCTGCTTTTGAAATCCTATATATACCGAGCATCAAAATAAACTTATCACTATTTTAACACATTTATTTTCAGGAAAAAATAAGGTATATAAATGATGGACATTGACGAAATGTTTTTGGTTCCTTTTTAATGACTCGATCATTCATCCTTGACCATGACACGCTTGAGTGACTATGACTGAAGCATATGCACTTAATCACCTCATTAGTGAGACAGTTGATTGGACGCTGGATATGGAGTGATTTCAGCTGTTGAATTGCAAGCAATAAAAAAAATCACAGAAAAAAACCCCAATATGCCACATCTGTCGAGAGAGCAGCGCCTTTGTGCAATCGGCATGTTGGAGGCTGGACTAGGGCAGCGTACTGTGGCTCGCCGTCTTGGGTGCTCACAGCCAGCAATCCTGGCGAGACAGTATAACCAGACACACTCTGTCAATGGCAGGCCACGAACTGGGAGACTAAGAGTCACAACACCTGCCCAAGATCGACAGATCATTTTGCAGCATCTTCGTGATGTCAATTGTTATCAACACAATAAAAAGTCAGTGCACCTGCTCAAAAAACAGAGTTTGTCATTTTTCGATCACATCTAGTGAATTTTATCCAAATATAAGTGCTACGTTTCTTTTGATGCTCAAATATAAGTTATACATTGATGTTCAGTGTATCTATGTATATATACAGTATGTATATTGCTACACTCATGCTATGGAAAATATCTACTCTGAGCTGTATAACTAACTTCAAATGTTCTTCTGTTTGTTTCTTCATCCGTTATGTTTCCAGCCATTCTGAGTGGTTGTTCTGAGTTTTCTTGCTCAGTATTGAATTGGAATCATTTTTCACTGCTTCCTGCATCTATTAATAGGGGAACTATAGTAAGTTTGCATGAATTATGCAAGATCAGAGTTCAGCATTTTTAGGGATATATGCCGTGCTGTATATGGGTATTTCATCTACAGTAAAATATAATCAATTACGTGTCATCTGATGTCACAATACCCTGTCATTCTCTTTGTGTGCAGTACAGCGTTCCACTAAACCCCATGATAAAATGTTTTCATCTTTTTTATGCTTGTGCAGGATTTTCTTCCCAGATAATAATGTTCTACAATTATGTGGCACACGTCTGCTGAATGTCTCTCTCTGGCATAAATATATAGCCTGGATAAGAATAGAAGTGTTGTTTAAGCTCTTTTGTGATCCCCTGGATGTATTGGTCTGTGGCACAGGATTATATGAACCCCATTTAAAAGAGATGTGCAGAGAGTGCAAAGATGTGTTTCTCAAAAGGTAACTGCTTCTATTCATAAGACAAACAATGGTGACTCCCTCCACCAACCTACACATGCAAGAAACACAAACATGCAAGCACCCACATACCCACATATTTGCATAGACATGCTGCTCACGGTGCACAAAGCAGGTTGTGGTGCAACGTGTTAGTGAAAATGTCCTTTTTAAACTGCGGCGTTTCACAGTTGTGCTCAACATTATGTATTATAATATGATCCCTCCCTGTCCGTTAGCTTGTGTTGTCCTGTATACACTAAGCCACCTGTCCATTCCCTTTCAACAGGCCTTGTAGACGCCCGATGTGGTTTATGTTCCCTAAAGGTTGCTTTAGCTGTAAAGACAACCCCCTCCATTTCAAACATGCTGCTTGCTGCTCCATCTGATAGGGGTGTGCTGTTACTTGTGCTTGGTACTCAATTGTAAACGTGAGGGAAGGACAGCATGTTAATGAATGGATTTATTGAATACCTGCCGAGAAATACTTCTTAAAGGCAATTCCAAATAAGCATCCGCACAGCCCTAATGTGTGATTATAGCTTACATAGGGAAACACCTAATACGTATGGGCTAGAAAAAATCTGGATCTAAATATAAATCTTAAAGAATCAGTCTGCAATATAACTGCTGAAAACTGCCGTGAGTACAAAAAGTGTTGGGATAAAAGATATCCATCCGGTCCTTTTGTCTGGTAAATGTCACCTGACTTATTAAGTGCAAACAGTAGGTGATATAAAAGAACCCCTGCTTCCATTCAACATCTGAATAAAGAAAGGGAGAACGCTGTGCAAAAGTGTAGAAAGAAAGCAGGTTCTGGAATGGAAAGAGAAGAATCTGCCAGTAAGTGTGATTGCCGAGACCAGGGACTCCATCAGCATGGGGTTCTGGGGTAAAAAACCATCACTGTTAAATATTGAACCCCACAGTCGACAAATGTGACCCAACAGTGAAATGCTATTGTTACAGTTTATAACAACCTCTGTAAGTGGTAGACAACACAATAAAAAGCAAAATAAAAAGCAAGAATGATTCCTTACACCTCCATATCAGACATGACACACATACACATTCATATGTGTACATACAGCCAGATACATACGTGTCATTCACCGTCCACATGTATTCCCACTTGCAAACAGGTCCACTACACAATTACCTGCTGCACAAGCTACAGCACCAGCATGTACTGATATATCCACAGCGGCAAGAGAAAACAAATACAGCTCTCCCTTAAAGCTGAAATTGAGCATCTTATTTTGGAACTGATTGAAATGAGTGCAATAAGCTTTGTGTGGGTGATTTCGGATTGTCATCCTGCATGGAGCAGTCTTATTCCAGCAAACACTCTCCCTGTGCGGTGCTGAGGAATGGGCTATAGCCTCTGCCAGCTTATGAATAGAGCACTCTGTCCATAAGTGTTAGATCAATCAGGATACAATATTACTGCAATAGACACACAATATGAATTGGTTGTCAATACTATAGTAGTCATATTATCAGTGTTTCCTATTGGATGAGTAGAGGATTTCTAAAGAGAGTTTAAACTTTTACCAACCCCCCCCCCCCCCCTTCCATTCTGAGGTCCCTGATTTTTTTTGGTACCAGAGAGTTTTGTACCAGATAATGGGAGTGGCTACAACAGGCATTAAGAGCTTAACTCTCACATGTTTTAGGGTCTTGACCCAGCGCTCTTGCAGGGAGAAGGTCAAAACCACACCTTTAGAGGTGACATAAATATGCTATCAGATCCAACCCCCACCCCAACAACTGTCTGCAAATAAATAGATAGAACAGGAAAAGAAGAAGATTGATCCTTTCTGGCTTTTAATTCGATTAAAACGGGTATCTCTGCACTAAAGCTTTTAATGTCATCCCTATACATGTTTAATGGCACTGAATTGTGCCAATATCGATTTTAACTAACTGGGCCTCAACCCTTGCCACCCATTCCTGCCATGTGATCTCAACAGAAAGCAAGCTAAGACACATTAAAAAAAATAAAGCACCACATATTTACAGTTTAAAATTGTAAACGTCGCCATTCCATCTCAGTGCATCTCCAAGACTAATATTCTCTGGAGGTGGCAGCTGTGGTGTGTGTGTGTGCCGGGTTTACCAATAAGAGTATATTACCTTTTTAAATTAATTTATGCTCTGCCCCTGTCATATTTAATGGCATGTGGAGAGAGATTTTTTTTCACTTCATAACAGATAATGGCATTCTGTCACAAATAGACGCATGATAGATTTAGAGTAGTTCTCAGTCTTTGGCTCCGTTCTTTTGCTGAGATCTCACTGTTTGTATTTCATTTTCTTATACGGTAGATATTGTGCTCTCCTGCTAGCTCAGATCTCTGTAGAGTACAATGCCCCTTCTTTGGGGGACTGGCAGAGAGGAGAGAAAGAGAAAGTCCTGCTCCGAACTGCTTTGAAGCCCTAATTGCCGCTTCTTGCCAACGCAAACAAACAAGTCACTGATGTAGAGCTGTGTTTCTCAACAGAGCCTCCACAAACTCAGGCAGCAGGGTGGTTCACACCTGTAGGCTTGGTATATTAACCTATTCATTTAATGACACTTTTCATGATAATTACACGTGATGATTCATTTTAGTGGTGGCACCACATGGGTTTCACTTTTGAAAGCTATATTTTGGAAACCTTTGGGAAACAACTTTTTCCCACTGAATTTTACTGGATGTTTTTTTTCTTCTTCTTCTAGCTCTTGAGTAACTATAAAATCCTGTAAGGTTAGATTCCCAGTGACGTTACACTAATAGTGCAGAAGTGATATCAGCTATCTGTTTTTCACCTTTCTCGTGATCCTGACTACATATTCTACAAGCTTGGGCACCAAGTGAAGGACTTGAGGGGACTTGAGGAGATTGCTTTGTTATCATCCTGGTAGAAAAGAGAGTGCAGGACAAGGCTTAACTCTGAAAGAATGATGCAAGGCATTGCAACTATAAAAGCACAGTACAGTAAGTGGCCCCCGACTTTGAGAGCGAGTGCCCTGGAGGTCACAGCATTAGGCAGGGGGTGCCTCCACAATGGGATGACCTCTTCATCTCCATGCCTCTCTGTTGACTAATTGAAGAGTGTGTGAGCTCTGTGCATTGCTCGACCCCGAAATGTCAGCAGAAAGCTCTTAATTAAAGGCTGGCTCATGGGGAGAAACTCACAGACAACATAAAAGCCAAAGTGAAGACGCAGTGCAGTAATTGACATGTGAATAAAGAGATTCCTTGCTGGCAGCTTCACCGGGAAGCCAACTCATAGTCATACATTCTGTTTTCCAGGAAGAAGAAAAAAAAGCCTGTTTCTGTTTGCTTCTGATTCTGTGTGTTGTTTTTCTGAAATTCTGAACTTGTACTACTATAGTTTCATTATTGACAGGTCATTAGACCGGTGTGCGTGTAGGGGGAGGGTGTTCAAGAATGATCAATAGAAATATAAGCGACGCGCTATAAATCGGAAGGCTGTATGACGGGGGAAATCTATCTGTGTTTAATGAAAGTCATTAAAATAACATGAAGGATTTTAGTGGCATTTTTATTGATACTGGAATTATCAGTCATTCTCTCTCACACCCTAAATACTGTACTGTAATATGTTCTCTGCTCCATTCTGGCTGGTTTTTATACAGATCACATAGTGGATAACTCCTTGATTATGTGTCCTACATACAAGCTGCATCTCCCCATTGCAGGCCAGCTTCTCTCATGGTGGACGGGGCATGCCAATGTTGCTCTCTGCTTATTTTCACCACATTGAATGGCCCTGGACAAAATATGATGAAAGCCAACAGGGATAAGTTTCTGACGGAAACATTCCTAGTTATTCTCTGCTGCCAATTGTGCTCGGCTCCCTGCAGTATTAAATCACAGGGGAGCACGGCTGTTTCTGGGCTTCATTTGCTTCTGCTGCTGCTGCTGCCACTAATTTTTTTAAGTGCCTGTAAATTTAATCATTAGCTGAATCAAAAGTATTTTAATTAGTTTTTTTTTTTATTAATTAAGCTGTCCTTTTTTATAATTTCTTAATTATTTTTATTAGTTCCTTTAACTTTTGTGGCCTGCAGTCGCGAGGCCCTGCTGTGAATTTATCCCCTTGGCGCAAACGGGATCCTCTGACTAATTGCATTTTGTATGTAAGTGGTGATACCTTCATCTCTACGTAGAGACTGAATAAATCATTCAGATTGATTCAAGAGGCTCACTCGTCTTTTCAGATGTGGGGGTGGCACAGTTGTTTCCCTTTTTTGCCCCCTTATTCAGTATCCCTGAGAAGTATCAGTAGCCCGCTCCAAAAAGATGTTATTGTGCAAGCAGTATGCATGGTACCCCAAAATGTTATCCAGTTTCTAGGAGTGCAGAAAGACTTGGGGTGGCGAAGGACAAGGCGCTATAGGAATGGAATGTTACAATTGACCCCCAACAATGAACTGCTTGTCGTTTCCCCTTTGGACTACCATAGGGTGTATCTGCAGAAACTAGACTTTCTATAACTTCTACTACGGCATCTTTACCATGCTTTCACTATGCTTTATTACACTTTGACACATTCTTATTCTTCCCATGTGTATTACATTCTGTGCAGGCAATGTTGCTCAGTTTAAGGTCTTTTTTTCCTACTTCACATAATATTTTTAATTGGTGTTGTTTAGAATCATGAGATGTGATGAATATTAAAAGATTATATTGTTGAAATATGGCACTCACATTACAAAATGGATTTATAGTATGACCTTAAAATTTGCAAAATTGCACAAGTGGGCCTAAAAAAACCAATGCAAATGAATAAGGCAGTAGCTGGAACTTTTTTCTTAGATTTATTTTTTTTATTTTCTCAGCTTATAGAATGAATAATAGTGTTTGGAGTTAAGGGTGAAAAGAGAATCTACGAGCTCAGCTAAAGAAGGGCTATTTGAGTACAGTACCGGTAACAAAGCTTCCTGAATTTACATTTCCAGAACCTGCACCGTGTACAAGCAACTTAAATGATAATTCACAGCTCAGGTTTAAAAAAAAAAGAAGTTTACTTTCCGTCTTTGGAAAAGTCTTTCCTCTCCCATTGAAAATCAAACGGTGTGCTTCTAGCTGAGATGTTTTTTTTGACAGGTTTTGAAGTACAAAAGGTTTGATTCCCTTATCTCAAGTGCAGAAACCCGCCTCTTGGTGGCTTCAGGGGAATCAAAAGGTATTTGAGCTTCAAAAATAAATAACTAAATAAATAAATAAAATAAAATAAAGTCAAATAAGGCAGCGACTCAGCATTGTAACGAACAAGACAGGCTGCCCTGGCAGTGCCAGTCTACCTCTGAATACATTCCCTGCTGGGAGAAATAATTCTCCCCACTTCACACAGTTCTATTACCCTCTGGGATGCTGTAGCAGAAACTCTTTCATCAGTTCACTGCACCCTGCTGTGTTGCTCATTCCGTCTGACCCAGTGTTCCTACCTCCTTGAAAATCTGCCTCAGTGAAATTCAATGTCTGAGGGATTGTGGGGAAGGCAGTAAGACCTAATGGTTAGAGCTGAGGGCCTGGGAGGCAGGCAGTGAGACCTAATGGTTAGAGCTGAAGGACTGGGAGGGACGCAGCGGGGCCTAGTGGTTAGAGCTGTGGGACTGGGAGGGACGCAGCGGGGCCTAGTGGCTTAAGCTGAGGGACTGGGAGGCAAGCAGTGTGGCCTAGTGGTTAGAGATGAGAGACTGGGAGAGAGGCAGTGTGGCCTAGTGGTTAGAGCTGATGGACTGGGAGGGAGGCAGTGAGACTTAATGGTTTGAGCTATGGGACAGGGAGTGAAGCAGTGTGTCCTGATGTTTAGAGCTTGGGGATTGGGAGGGAAGCAATGTGTATGTAACTTATGTAACCTTTACTATGCGGTGGCTTTGAATTATGTTTCATTCATTTCTGTTGTGTTTCCTTAGTTACAGTGTATCCAAAGGTGTAGATGACATTCCTTACTTCTACTACTGCAGATGTTAGTTCTCAGTGGTAAGCAGGAACATACACACACTGGACAGTCTACGTCTTCATTCTGTTTAATGGAACAGGGCAAAGTACTGAAGATCTTATAAATGTACAACAACAGAAGATTGAATTTTATTACAAAACTGAACTTGCTCAAGTATCTGTATTTTAGGGGAAAGACGTTTTTCCCCTAAAATACTAAGAGACGTTTTTCCCCTAACCACTACTCCACACTGGGGCAGCAGTGTGGAGTAGTGGTTAGGGCTCTGGACTCTTGACCGGAGGGTCGTGGGTTCATATCCCGGTGGGGACACTGCTGCTGTACCCTTGAGCAAGGTACTTTACCTAGATTGCTCCAGTAAAAAAAAAACCCAACTGTATAAATGGGTAATTGTATGTAAAAATAATGTGATATCTTGTTACAATTGTAAGTCGCCCTGGATAAGGGCGTCAGCTAAGAAATAAATAATAATAAAATAATAGTTAAAGATGGGCAGCATAACCCAAGCCAGTGCCACTCGCTAGGGTTCCTTAACACCAAATCAGGATATAAAAGGTCTGAATCCTGCAGAGAATTAAAAAATATATATTCTGAAAATTAAGGCTTTTCTTTTCTTTTCTGGAAAACAGTTTTGTAAGAAAATGATGTGCATATCGGGGGAACTGCAAAAATAGCTAATGATGATAATTATTTAAATGAATGCATTTCAAAACCTCTTTCTCCACTACGTTTAAAAAAGGGGCAAAAACTGGGGAATCCAAGTGAACAATTTAACAAATCACAATTATTTAATACTTTAGTTTAGTCTGTTCAAAGACGCTAAAAGATCTTTTAAATCACCATGTTCTGTATAAAATGATGTTTAAGAGGCTGCGTGTTACCGTTCACCAAGGGAACTGAGGTGAAACTGGGAATGGTAATTGTGTGATTTGTTTTGCCATAGAAATTCTTTAATATCCTTTATAATTATGCAAGGTTTGCTCGTATAGGTGCTGTATCCCAGAATATTGTCTTTAAATCAAATTGTTTAAGGAAATGATATGCGAACTAAGATAATTCATCTTTTTTTTTTCTTGTTTTAGTAATTTTAAAAATCATACAGGAGTATAAACACTCAACACAAATCTTTTTTTTTTTTTTTTCCTGGAGAATTCTGGTTTGTAAATTACTAGACCATACCAGGGGATTCATTTCTACAGCATTTGTGATGAGGACTTTTTAATCACTTTAGGTTTTAGCAGTACCTCCAGCATCACAGCTTCAGAAGTTTGTCCTGTTCTCTTTTAATAGGTTTCTGCTTGAACTACTGTTTTTTATTAAACTTTGCCATTTGCCAGAATCTTATGTCGGAAAAAAAAGTTATGGTACAGTATTTGCCGATGCAGATATTTGCAAGCAATAATACAGTATATAGAGTAAAAGTGCTTTCAGTGTAATGTTTTAGGATTTTTTTGTTGCATTGATGAAGTATATTAACAAAGGAATGTGTCAGTCTCAGTTTTTGCATAAATATTATAGTCCTAATCCTCAAACTTAATTCATGAAAGATTCCTTACTGTGATACCAGCGATTTATGTTTTTTTAAACATATCCCCTCCCACCCAAACAACCTCCCAACCCCCCATACTTAATATAACCAACCCTGAGACAACATTGACTTCTCTGGTCCACCTAGGTCCTAGGGACTTTAAACGACAAGCCGAGGAGTCTAAAAAGATTCCAGAATGTGATTCATTTTATCCAACCACACCCTCATCTCTCCCCTAGCTCCTTTTCTCTTATGGGGACTAGCCTCTACCCTGACCTGAATGAACCAAGCCTTCCTGGTTTCTCCCAAGCAACCCAGACAATTGGGCTGAACGGTGTATCCTTTATTTGTGTGTTCATGACATTTCCAAGGGCTGCGTTGACACTACCAAACCAGAGAGCTTGGCTGGATCCATACCCAGACAATAGGGATGAACGGTTAGTGCATTAGCACACTGCGGCACCCAGACCCACTTCTTATCAGAATCTTCAACAGACAGATGAGAGCAGAATCTCCTTGGAGCGGTGACTAAGGTGCTGCTCAACGGAGAGACAGTTAGGGTGTAAAACAGTAATTAAGGTCTGAAGAGCCTGCACAATTAAAATCTCATCAAGCGTCACTAGGATGCAAACTTCTGAGAACAATACAGACAGAACAGGGTTCACTGGCAATTACATTATTAAAGCTCTTATTTAAATGTGGATAGGGTTCTGTAATTGAGTGGCTGCTATATTTTATATAATCGTGGCTGGGAATATTGCATGTTTCATTTTGCATTTCGATTTGGTCAGTGCCCATCAGTGCTCATCGAGTTCCTAGTTGTTGATTGATCCCAGAGCTTCGTATAGGCGGTTTTTAAAGTTACCCATTCCGTACACTCACCGCTCCTTGTAAGTGAGTCTCCGACACCCTGTTCTACTCAGATTGCAATTGTCCTTTGGTCTCTATGCTGCACTTGTCAACTCCTTCTAGGATTGAAAGACTTTGATTAAAGTCTCCCTGAACCCTTACCAAATGCTAGATTCAGTTCCCTCCACATTTCTTCACAACTCATCCCTTTTAACCCTGGGATTATGCTCGTTGCTCCAGGCACACAATGTCCTTTTTGGGATGGCAATAACATTGTTCTGTGCTATGAGGCAATGGTAACACAAGGGTGGCGACAATGGCTCTCCAAAACCTGCTGTTCCACAGCAGGGGCAACTCAGCACTGTGGTTCATGTCACAGTAAACGGAAACATTTAACAGTACAGTAAGTACATAAGTCCCTCTTCATTTATGCTGAAAATCCGTGGAAATGTGCATGAATTATACATGGCTACACTCGCAGTTCTAATATTCGCCTGGGGAGCTCCCTGCAAGTTCAGACAAACTTAGTAAATCAAAACCCTCACATTGATTCAAGTTCAGGGGATCCTCCTTACAGGAAAAAATGAACCTTAGGGAAACACATGGAAAAGTCTAAAAGATCCCTTAGAAAAGTTTACCACGGTATTTCTGCACAGTATTTTTGCACTTCTGTCATGCTTTTCCCATGGTATACTATGCTTTTGAAAAGCAGGTAGAAATAGACTCATAAAATGACCATAGATGAACCTGGTTTGCCATGTTTTGTAATAGGATTTACTATGGGAAACTTTTACAAAGCATATAGCAATGAAACATGCAAAATGGAGCAATGATAATGCTTATGTTTCTGCTTATGTCTTTTTTATTTTGACATTTAAATGGTATCCCAGTGGTAAAAACCACTACACACCATTATAGTACCATATCAGTACTGCAGTGCTACTGTATCACAGCCACTGTGTTCCAAATCCAATCCACAATGCTACAGTATCACAGCCACTGTGTTCCAAACCCAATCCACAATGCTACTGTATCACAGCCACTGTGTTCCAAATCCAATCCACAATGCTACTGTATCATGGCCACTGTGTTCCAAACCCAATCCACAATGCTACTGTATCACAGCCACTGTGTTCCAAATCCAATCCACAATGCTACTGTATCACAGCCACTGTGTTCCAAACCCAATCCACAATGCTACTGTATCACAGCCACTGTGTTCCAAATCCAATCCACAATGCTACTGTATCATGGCCACTGTGTTCCAAACCCAATCCACAATGCTACTGTATCAAAGCCACTGTGTTCCAAAGCCAATGTGCTGCCATCACTCTGCCAGCAGTTCTGCTTCAGTTTCTTTGGGGTAATGAACTGGGATTAAACTAGTGCTGCACTGGTTAAACCAATGCTCCAAGTCCCTGTCAATGTTGTTAGCTGGCTGTTGGTGACAGTGACGGAGTGTCCCTGGGAATCAGATTGCAGTAATTCAGTGATGAAACAGATCCTCCCACCATCACAGCGCTTGTTATTTCCTGCCCAGAATCATTCCAGTTACTGAGTTCTGACAAGAAAATCTTTATAAATGGAAAATCTGCTCCGGCAAGATTACAGCAGGAGAGAGAGTGTTCCTTCTTTCAATTTTTTCTGTTCCTCATTTCTGAAAGAGAAAATGAATGTTATTTTTTAAAAGCATACCATTTTATTTGACACCTTGGTGGCTGTTGAAAAGCAGCAGAGCTCCAGTAGCAGTGATGGAGCAAGTCTCCCTCCCATTCCAATCTGTCAGCATGGACTGGAGGCTAGAGCAGGTGCACTTTTCAAAAGTAAATCACAAGAAACTAGTTTTCTACTACTCAACAAAATTGGAAACTTTTATATGTTAGTATTTCTTTCTTTTTTTTTTAAAACCCCACATGTATATACCAAACAAGTTATAAGTTTACTTGCAAACCTTAAAATATATATATATATATATATATATTTTAATTAGTCATTTAGCAGACGCTTTTATCCATAGCAATTTACAGAGATTAGGGGGTGAACTATGCATCAACAACTGCTGCAGAGTCCTACAATAGGACCTTGGTTTTACATCTCATCCATAATCACTTATCATATCAAAATGTATATAATGCCTAGGGCAGTAAGCTATTATTTTTATAACAATACTACTACTACTACTACTACTACTACTACTACTACTACTACTACTACTACTACTAATAGTAATAATGATAATGATAATCATACTATACTACCACTAATAATAATAATAATAATAATAATAATAATAATAATAATAATAATAATAATAATAAAATTGAGGACTGGAGTTTAAGGAGTTTAATCACCGGGATTGGACTCCCCTGGCTCTGATTCATGCATGTGCAGGGACTCACAGGGGTCACTACATTAGCCTTTGCGTTCCTTCCCAGTTTGTGAGTAAACCTCCACTAAACATATCTTGCAGCTGTCCCAATACTGCTGGAAGGTAGTGTATTGAATCCCAGTCCTGAATGGGTGAATACTTTTCTGTTCTTTTGCATTTTCTTTTCTCCGGGCTTTCGCTTACCTATACCTAATGTTACACGTGAGTGATGACGCTCTGCAAAACTAGATGGCTGAATGTCAGTAAACAGAAATAAGCATATGCTGGCAGGCAGATTTTGTTCAAGAGGTGCATTCAGTTGTTCATTGTGCCTGAAGGAGGCCATATCTAACACACCAGGGGAATGAATTCCAGCGTTCTGTCTGATAAAATGGGACGTGTGTGGATGGAGGGCTGTCAGAACATAAGGCCACTGTCAAGACTGGCTAAGACTGGACGTGATCTGCCCTGGCAGCGAGGGTCTCCAGCGAGGTCGCTGTGTCTCGGGGGTGCAGTGCTAACCTCATTTAGATTCTATTTATCAGGTTTGTGCCCCCCAGCAGGCTCTTGTTTGGATGCCAGTACCCAACAGACATCTTTAATCTGAGACTCAGAGCCTGGGGCATGACTCAAACTGAACACAGGCAAACAGCAGCTTCCTTTTCAAAACAAGAGGCCGCTAAACTACATTGAAATTCCCACTTGAGTACCACCAAGAGAGAAAAGAGCTGGAATTTGAATTATAAATAAGTGTTGTGATTTTCGGGTTTTATTATTGAGCAGTGCCTAAAATACTCTAATTAATCACTCAACTTCTATGAATAGTTTCCACTGCTTTCCCCAGGGCCAAACTGCGTGGTGTTGAAGCTTGTTACTGGAAAGGCATGTGCCAAAGAGACACTTTTGAACAATGTAAGCAAAGGCTGTGTTGAAAACAAACCTGACAAAGTGTTTGTTTCTCTTATTACGTGACACAATCACATCTGGCCAAACCTACTGTGGGGTTCAACATTTTACTGCAGGGTCCTTGGACACTCTCAATCCCCACACTAATAAAAACGCCCCCCCCTCCCCCCCCCCCCCCTTCATCAGCGACCAAAAACAGAGCACAGGATATACAATGCAGCCCATTCATGGACTCATGCATGTCCATGATTCCCAGCATAAATAATTTATGTGTGCTTGCATGACAGTTAACCTGCAGCTAAGTGGGTTGTTATGTACAGCACACTCAAAGCATGGTAGCAGTTTATCCATACCTTTAAGCCCCTTGGGATTGGGATCAATGATAAGGAAAATTCACCTGAATAAAGAGCCCTTGCAACATGTGAAATGTATCAAACGATAAAACCAGGTTAATGTCTGACCCTAGGCAGTCAAAACAAAATCAAAATGACTTGATAATGCTGATAAGCTTTTAAGCAATCCATCATACATTGCAGCGTATCAATTGTATTGTCTGTTCTGCAGAATGTTTGAAAGGGGAATGTATTGATGTACTATTTTGTTTTTTTCTATTACAAAGACAATTTCATTTAAAAATCTAATAAAGCTTAAAGACACTTTAGTGGCAATTTAATTTACAGGTCATGAACAGCTATGTAATTACATTGTAATAAATGGGTAATTACTATCGTATTAATGACAAAAGTGTTCTGATCTGTTGTACCTGGAGACAAAGTCATCCTTGGGGTTTCCTTGTCCAGGGATCAGTGCCAGGAGCATTCAACACAGTTTCTCTCCAACCTGTACTGCAGGTATTAAGTGGCTCTCTACAGCACTCTATTGCCATGTCAGTTTGTTTGTTGTGTTTCTTGTTTCTTCATAGCTTTGTTGCCTTGAGTTACTATAAAGCATTTTCTCCGCACTGGTATTTAAAGAGGTAACCACAGTGAGGAATCGAGGCTGTTAAAACTGTGTCAAGTTCCTCCCTGTGTTTATTAAACACAAAGCTCCCTGAGGCCTTTAAAAAGTTCTGAGCTCCTTCATTTAGAAAATTCTCTTCCATTCAGTTTACTCACCCTCCCGCCCTCTGCCAGCCCCCCACGGACTGGACTGAGGTTTCTGTGCCAGCTTAAAAAGCATGAGTCAGACAAGTGGAAAGGACAGTGCTGGATGGACTGCAGAGCGGGGCTGGACAGACTTTCTTCTGACAGTGCGGTACGGTGTCAGTTTGTAAACCCATCATACTGTATCGTACTGTACACGGCACTGGGGGTAATATCTGTCACAATATTCAGTCTTTAGGTGTTAAAGTCCCACTTCTGTTTGATTCACACTGATGTATCTCACCTCAGGGCTCCAAACACCATTAGTGAATATGCTGGCAGTAAGTCACCTAACAAATGCAGCTTGCTCTTTGACTTGTCAGGTAGAAAAAATGCAGATGGTACAGATGACGATTATTGACTTTTATTAGATGGAATCAAGTATGCTTAAAGGCATGAGAATGATTGTCCAACAAGTAACTAGCAGTTAGTTTACCGAATTACCTCACTGTGCCATCTTCTGTAGGACTGCAAGCCTGTACATTTGAAGTGTGTGTGTGTGTCTGTGTGGTTATGTGTGTGTGCGTGTACTTGTGCGTAATGCGTGTGTGTGTGTGTGTGTGTGTGTGTGTGTGTGTGTGTGTGTGTGTGTTGGCTCCAGGCTATGTAGTTGTTCTTAAAAAGATCTGCAGCTTTCTATCTAGGGCTGGAGATGGAAGTGCTTTAACACAACTGTCTCTTTAAAAACAGTTAGCTCCATAGAACTGTTACAGGTTTTGTACATTTTAGTAACCCTGCTAAACTGCCACAAACCGCTCTGCTTATGCTTTGACAGACTTACCTGCAGTCCAGTCAGCATCAATGTGATTTAGTTATTAACCAATAGAACACATGTATTCTTAATATTGACACATATAGAGAGGCGTAACTAATTATGGTTGTATTTTTACAATATACTACAGTGTGTTTGTTTAAACTGCTACATTTTGTTTTGTGTTTGTTGTTAATGAGACCAATTATGCTCTTTGTCAGTTAAACTACTTTAACTGTTTTATTTAACTGTTTTATAAAGGGGACAGTTTCTAGCCACCTATTCTATTTTGGGATGTTTATACGTAATTCTGTCTATGGCTATTGCATGGTTATAAGCCATCTACAATGCTGTATTAACACTCTATAGCATAGTTATTAAGTATCTATTATATATTTAAAAAACGTTAATAAGCATCACCTTAATATAAAGTGTTATCGATAATGGTGTTACCGTGAACCGAATTACTGAAATGGTTTTTAAACTCTGTTTTCAATAGCCTTGTTAATAAATAAATACTACTATGACAACTGCTACTACTACTACAACTAACATACCTGCCTGTAATAGCACCTGTAGTAAGAGGAGTGCTAACCACGTTTTTAACTTTCCTCCCCTTAGTTTAAACTCATTTAAAGGCTTGTCTTGGCTCCCTGGCTGATGTATATTCTATGCATGCCTGCACGGGTTCCATCCCCTGTGATCCCCAAACAGCTTCCACCTCCAGTCCCACGCCAAGAACCTCCCTGACCCCAGTTATTGAAGTGATTAGGCTATAATTAACCATCAGCATGCCTCTGGGAGCCCGTTACACACCATTTCAGTGCAGCGCGGGATTTTGGATGATATTTGAGAATGCAATATCAAAAGCCAAAACAAGACAGCAAAGCTGCAGCACGGATTTCTGTTTGTTAATTGTGTCTATGTGAGCTCATTGGGCTGGATTGCTCGAATCAAAGCATGCCTTGTCGTTATAAAGGCATTTCAGAGCGTGCTCAGGTTTTGTAGGAGCTGCTGTTGGAAATAGAAAGCAGGCGTTAAAATGACTCAGCGCTTCCTAGGTTATTCCACACAGGCTTGTAAAATAGGCACTTTGCTCAAGTCACATGGCGCTGGTTTGTGTTTTAATGCATGTTATGCTGTTGTATACAAACATAAAGACCTAATGTACATCACAATATATAATTCAAACCGTGCATTCATTAAACTTACCTACCTAACCAACATTTTAAAAAGAATACACTTTTTGAATGTCTCTGAATGCCGTACATCTGCATCTCACCCGTCTGCAATGCACATTTTGGGTTTCCTTGGTCTTTCATAATGAGTGCTGGTCCAAACCAATGTAAGATATGTAGATGTTCTGCTTTTATTGTGGATAATAATATGGTGCTGTCGTCAGTGGGTTCAATAACACTCCAGCCTGAAAGCACAAGACTGGGCTAATAGACGGCAAACAGCCTTCAGAAGGCCAGGCATTATTGTTACTCGTCTTTGAAGAATTTTCTCACAGTCTCGAACCAGAGAGAGAAAGGGGGGAGAGAGAAGGGGAGAGATGGAGAGATTGCTTTTGAGACAGAATGTCTGTTTACTGTAAGCCGATTGCCTACCATTCCATAAAAGGTCACAACAACTCCCCCCCCCCCCCCCTTTCATTTCCATAATCTTGATAGTCACACTGTAATTAGAGGATTCTTTATGACAGCATGGCCGTGCTAATTGGTTGCTCTCTCTTTAAAGGGGAACCAGTAGCCCTTGTTTGGCAGGGTCAGCTCAGTTTATGTGTCATTATGTGCTGTGTTATGTAGACCAAAATGAGTTGGTACTGACTGATCCCCAAGGTAATTACTGGCTCTGTCAGAATATTACCGGTACGTCCCACTGCATGGGAATGTTTTAGCTGTTGACTTTACCAAGCTAAAAAAAAAGCACTTCTCAGCTTCTATCCCTCACAAGACGTATTTGTCACTGATAGGCTGCAATATATAAAAGCTGCATCTCCCTGTTGCAAGTCCGCTCCAGTCACAACCTGACACATTTGCAGAGAGGGTTAATAGAGGCAGAGACCAGACATTGCTGCAGATTTCCTCCTCCACTAAAGGTCTCAGGGCTCCTGCCAGCTAATGCTAGTCCAGCATTGACAGTATCATGGCAGTTAAGGTAAAAGCCTCAATACTCAGTGCCGCTGTGCCACAGTATTGATCCAAAGCATGCTGTCAGCTCCTGCCTACCTGGCTTTTCAATAGTGAGCTAGACAGAGACAGACACACCGATTCTGTCATTCCTCCACATTGATTTATTCCTGCTCGTGCCCTGTGAATACTGCCCTGCGCATTCAATCTCCAGCACTGTCAGTCCACAGCACTAACTGAATTTACCCACCTTTCAAAAACAATAAGAGAGCTCTCAGAGAGCACTCCCAGCTCAATCCAATTAAGACAATATGCAAAGTGCTCCTCACAACACCTACTGCCTCGGAGTGGGTGCCAACGTGCCATCAAAGCCAGCATGCAGTTGTACTCCTTTTTTTTTAACCAGTAATATCTGCTTTGATGTTTTTCCCTCCTCGATCAAGACTAAAAGCCTTACTTGTGTATTTAAGTGCATTTGCAAGACGATTTTTCTTTCCTCGTGTGTGTTTAGATTTAGGACATGTATGTATAGACACACCTGCAGATAGAGGTCTTTCCGGGCACTGCTCGCAGGGAAAGCAATAGGAAACATAGTGAAGTAAACCAAGGTGCCAGACACGGTGAACTCTCTCCTCTCAGGTAGCTTCTGTAGCTTGGCAACATCCGCTGTTTAGGATTAGATGAGAAGAGGTGATTGGCTGAGCAGTGTAGAAAAAACACAGATTTAAACGTCCAGGGAGAGATGCAGTTTGGCCTAGTGGTTGAGCTGAGGGACAGGGAGGGATGGAGTGTGGCCTAGGCTTAGGTTTGTTCTTTCATGCCATCCTTTAAGATAAAACTGTTATCGGTTGATACCCAAGCCATTGTCCTGGGTTTATATCCAGCTCAGATCACAAGTGAAACGAGTAAGGTGGTCTCAGCCCAGGGTCATCACAAAACCACCACATAATGTGACAGTCTCAGCTTGAGAGAGGTCCAGTCTGTGTGTGTGTCCCATACTGACCAGGAGGGGGCGAGGTAGAGTCTGTGAGAGATCCGGTCTTTGTCCTTCACTATGAGGTCAAATTACTAGTGTCGTATGAAGCAATCGGAACTAATTGAAATAGGGTTCTCTGGGATAAAAGAGACTCCCAAGTAAACATTAATCCAGCTCAGACTCAGGCTGCTCCCCAGACAGCAGTTGATTAGAAATACAGCTATATCAGCCCTCGCTGGAGCAAAATTAATCTAGAGCCAATAAAATCTCCATTACAAAAAGTCTCAGGCATTTTTCAAATGAGAAAAATGACATTGTTTGTGATTCTCCGGTCAATGGATGATTTCCTATTCTGGTAGTGTTTTTGTAAGGGGGTGTTGTGGTGTGTGGAATAGTCTAGAACAGCATTTTTCAACAGGGGGTCTGCAAAACCTTGGGGGTCCGTGACCACGTTACTGGGGGTCTGCAAAGCAAGTTCAAAAAACATAACATGAATAGCAAAACATTGTGTTCATTTACTTTTAATAGGTTAAATAATAGTTAAAACTAAGGAAATGGCCGTTGCCAGGGAAACAGAATTCGCACCATGCACAGTTATGATTAGGCAGCAACCAGGAGGCTTGCAAAAATGAAAAGTTCTAAATTGACCATGGACCATTCACAACTTCAACCAGAAAGGAACCTCAGACTGAGTCTCTAAGTTGTATCTCCGAGGATTGGAGATTTATGCTCAACATACCTCAATCATCACGTTAATGTAAGTTAATGATTTTTTATGATATAATTGCTGTGGAAAGTGTGTAGTAGTAACAGTCATTTAAGTATTTTTTTTTTTTACTTATTTGTCAGGTGTGTTTTTTTATATGATATACAGTAGTTACCAATAATAACTTTTCCAGGTCAGACATTAACCCCTTTGAGTGGGGGTCCCTGATTGTGGTGACTTTGTGCCAAGGGGTTGGCAAGTACAAACCCCTGGTCTAGACAGCGTGGAAATACTTACTTTGGTTAAATACTTGGGTTAAAAAAAACTAAAACGTCACAGCGCTGGGCTCGTTCTTTAAACAAGAGCTGATTTCAACATTAATTACCTTTCGACCAGCTAATCTACCCAATCAATACCCAAGCAAGACACATTTACTTAGGCAGGAAGCATTCCTGTCGACTAATACGTCTTTCTTTCAGGATATTTTATTTTAATGTATTCACTGAGGACACTGTTAAAAAAAATAAATAAATAAATAAACATGCAACAACTGGGCCACAATATATTTCCAAAATTTTAATTATGATGCGTTTCACACAAAGATAGTGCCACCCGGTGGCCACATGCTGTAATGGCACCTTCTTTAATTGAGTACCTTCAATGTCCTGTGATTATGCTTGAATAGTACAGGAAACACCTGCAGAGAAAATGAATTAGTAATATTAAAGAAAAGCTGCTTATCGGTACAACCTCTGCTGTTCTACAGCACGCCAGGGCTCCTGAACACAGCTACTGGCAAACAATTGAGGGATTAACAGAGACAGACGTGGAGGTGTCAAAACCCTTCAGCTCTTGCATGTACTGGGGTCTAATCCTATCCAGAAACCTTTTAAAAAAAACGGGGGGTGGGGTTGGCAGAATTCGAGGGAATTAAAATAATCCCAGACCTTTTTTTTTTTATAATTAAAATGAAGACAATAATTTCTGCTTTTAAAGCACAAACATAAACAATGATAAACTATGCACCAGAAGGTGAAAAGGAACAGAGAGAGAGAGAGAGAGAGAGAGAGAGAGAGAGAGAGAGAGAGAGAGAGAGAGAGAGAGAGAGAGAGGGAGAAAGGAAAGAAAAAAACAAGTTCAAGCAGATTTGTACAGGGCACCATTTACAAATCCATCCATATTTTACTAGGCTTGGATTTAAGGATTAGCCTGTAATACTTTTGTATCATAGAATCCTGGGTGGAAGCAAACCCTGAGAGACTCACAGAAGAAAAGAAAACTGCTCTCTTGTTCTTATCTCTCACTCCACCCCAGCCTCTCTCTCTCCCTCTCTCTTTCTCTTTCTCTCTCTCTCCCTCTCTCTCTCTTGCTCTCTCTCTCTCCCTCTCTCTCTCTTGCTCTCTCTTTCTCTTTCTCTCTCTCTTGCTCTCTCCCTCTCTCTCTCTCTCTTTCTAGTAGTAGGAGCAATCAGTGGAATGGTTTTACATTCCATAGCCATTTGAATACCATTGCACTAGCATTGCACCAAATTAATTGCAGTGTGTGCCTTTGGGTTCTGATGCTAACCAACCAAACACGCATGTAACAAGGGCTGGATCAGTGACAGACATTAAGCAACAGCTCCATCTTGTGAACAGCTACTGCAGATCAAGAGTCATTTTTTTACTGCTGGCAAAACTCCTAGCTGTGCACTAGAAGACTACTACTTTTATAAAGACACTTTGACAGATCGAGCCTATGTTACATATGCTTGTGGCTGGAAATTGAAGAGCAGCTTCCGATCTCAGGTCAAAGCCCCGGAGAAACATCCTAAAAATGTAAAGGGACTGTATGAAAAGAAAAGAAAAAAGGGAAAATGATATATATGTGCAAAACAACTTTTATTCTTGAATTGAGACATCAGCCACTTAACCTGTATCTCAGAAAAAAAATAATGAAAATATGAACGAGAAAAGCCAGAGCAGGTAGCGGGAGCAGGGTGACACATTTCAATGCTAACGATGCTGTGCTGTGACACAGGCGAGCGTGGAGGTAGGAGTGAGGCGTCAGTCTCGTCACACCGGGTCCACTGCCTCTCAGAATGCCAATTGCTGCGTTTGCACATTAGCCGGATAAAAATGCTAATTTGAGCAGCGCGCTCGCCCTCCGCAGCCTGACATTTCGGAACACGCTGACAAGGACAAGCCGCAGGTGTCTACAATGCTGGTGCCAGACCACTAAACCATACCTGCCAACATAAGTTTACTGTGTACAGTGTATGTGACAAAGCAAGCTAAACCATAATAATCTCTGGTAAACTGAAAAGTACACTGTTATAATATAAATCTTCATGACAAAGAAATATGTGTGAGTTGACTTTTCACAAAGCTTTTTACCAATGAGCAGGAGAAAACAAAGTCTTAGAAACATTTATATCCCAGATATAATCCTAGTTTACCTACCTAGATTTGAACTGATTTAATAATCAGAGATGTACACATCCCACATGAAACACTTTCATCTCTTTGCAGCAGCTTTACACCAGCCAACTCTAACCCTAACCTGAACACTAACCTTTCACCCCAACCCGAACCCTAACCTTTCATCCCAACCCTTTTCAACCAGTTAAAACAGCAACCTACCAAACATTTACTGTACATTGAGCAGGCACCTGACATCCCTCAAACACTCACATAACAAGAGGCTACTACAATCCCCTCCTCCAGCCTCACCCACACCTTCTCTCCCAAGGAGATTGCTAGAAATAAGTTGTACAGTCTAATTTAATCTTGCTACCACCTTCATTGCATGCTCCCACTCTCATGAATGATGCATTTATACACTTTGAGCATCTGATTAGAGAAGCAAATCCCATTTACGTTGGCACAGACTGCAGTTGGCACCCAGAGGTGGGTTGGCAGCAAATGCATTTTAAATAACAGCAAAAAAAAAGTTTTACAAAGAGACAAAGTTCCGAAAAATTAGCACAGCCATATGTTTCAATAAGCTTGTTAAAAATAATAAAGATCATGCTGCCTGTTGTATGGTCAGAGGGATGGGGGAGCTGCTCACTTCAACAGCAACTAGTTCTGTTTGGAGATTCACAGTCTGTGTTGGTCTTATTTTCCATTTACAAATGACCTCAGCCCTGGGAAATTAAGTGTCTGAATTTAGTGTTACCTCATAAAGGGTTATGGCAATATTACAAACATTTTGAACACACCTGCAGCAGTCTAGTTTTAGAGAATGCTGATGTATGGGATTTTTGCACAGCACACAGTGCCACCCAGTGGCTCAATGTTGATATTACTGTATGTGTATAATGCAAACAGAAGAGACCCGCGCACTTTAATTAGAATAGTTTGGAAATGGTATCCCCTGAATTCCAGTACTCTGCCCTAACTACTAATGGCCATGGAAGGAAAACATTACAAGTGATTTAGTTGGATGCCTGATGCCACCATCATTATGCAGAGATTTTTTAATTAACACAACTTCTTGTCCCATTTTCTGCTCTCCGATGTGAAGCTTAGTGAGGATGTTGTGTTAATTGTAACCTCCTTTTGCCCTGCCAAAGAGCTTCTAATCATGATAGGCTGGAATTACTCAGATTCTTGTTTGTAAGATGAACACTGCATACAACTACCCTTGTTCTGCCATGCAAATGTCCCATTACCCAGCTCCCCAGCTCACTGCACAGCGAATGCTTTGCCAAACTCCTAAACTCAGGGAATAGCAATTTTCCATCTCAAAGGACAATGGAGTCCTTTAGTTTCAAAGGGCTGCTATTCATTTTCCACACTGACCCTCCCCCCTTTGCAACCCCTTCACCTCACTGCTTCCCTCCCTCCCAGTCCCTCACCTCTAACCCCCAGGCCACACTGCCTCCCTCCCAGTCCATATGCTCTAATCACCAAGCCACACTGCTTCCCTCCCAGTAGCTCAGATCTAACCATTAGCCCTATCTAGCACAGCATAGCCCCCTACACTATTCTTAGTGCATTTTGTTGCATACCTTGGAATTAGCCATTCAGTGTCCTAAATGAACAGCCCCTTGATGGGCAGCATTTCTTGTTAGTTAAACAAGTCTGTTAGGTGCAGATACAATGATGGAAATGCTTGAAGACAGAGTGCAAAGTCTTGTCTATACACCTCAGATCAGCTCTATCAACAATCCTGTTGACTCACTGTGTAAGCTCTATATTGATCTAGCAACTGCAGCTTTCTCTGCTGCACAGCTGTAGATATAGAGGAAAGAGTGTGCAACGTTTCAAAGGAATTTCAAATATGTATTTTAATACATTTTTATAAGCCTCAGGAGAGGTACATACATTTGTATACGACGTTTCTCAGAAACCACATAGTGCCTCATAGTGCTTCCCAATCAACGAGCAGGCGGATATAATGGATCCGGCGCACATCACATCAGCTCTCCCCAATACAACACTTCTTCAAAAAGTGCATTGGGTCTTTGGGTTTAAGGATCTTGGTTCTGATAGGTTTAGTCTTCAGCAGCTTTGGGACCTAAAACAATACAACTTCCTGCTTTTTCACTTTTCTCTGACGTCTCTTAAAATCACCTTATGCTCTGACCTAATGCAGCATCACAGACAACAGAGGGTAGAAAGCAAGCAGGAATATTTAACCGTTTCGGGTACTTGACTCCTGAGGGGCTGAAACCCAAAAGGTTTTATTGGAAACAGTTTGAGAATCATTAATCACTGCTGTATCAATAATAAATGAAAGACATACCTGAGTAATAAAAGCATCTAGTTAAGTTAACATGTATTAAAAGAACAAACAAACAAACAAACAAACAAAGCATGTTTGGCCTCACTCTGTTCACAATGCAACGCGTGCAGCTGCTGTTGATGGAGCGAATCTGTTTTAAAGCGGTTTAGAGTCCGGGAAGAACACTGCATTAACATGCCATCGCGTGGGAAAGGAGGGCAAGGGACGTGATTAAGAGCAGGTCGAATGCATTCTTTAATGAAGTTTGAAACCCAGTGCTTTGTAATTGCTGATGAGCTGCAATAATAATCAGCTGTTTCCTGATGAAGCTGTGATGCCAGTCACAGCCCTTGTTGGCGATGTCTCTTCTAATTTCCATGATTACTGAAGAGCTTCTCTCTTACCTTACCGTATGCATAGGGGGAGACCAGGAGTCAGCTCTTGTAGATCACTTAATAATTTGTAAAAGACTAATGATATTCCATGGTGTATCTTAAAATATTCAAACCTCCTGTTTTTCGCAGACTGTTTGACTGTATTTTTTGTTTTTAGGGAAATTATAATAACTTGGTCAATAAATCCCAATAAACTTAGATCTGCCACTGTTTAGAATCATTAACAAAAGACCTCAACCGTTTCCAGTGGGAAGTTTGAAAATGCTGTACTTTAGCAGTCACAGAATGAACCTAAACTAAAACGATACTCTAACTGCAGTGATGGTGCTGCGATAACTCATACAGCTCTGCCACCTTTATGTATGAATGAACAGAGCATATTGTACATTGTTCAATAATACCGGCAACAAGTGAGCGACTGTGTAACGGAGAAATGAGACTTCTTATACAGCAGCCACTGCTCAGAAAGCGCCCGAGTATACAATGCAACTCCATGCAGTCAGCACAGCATCCAGGCCGTAAATCACCAAACTGCTTTATTGACAGCATTTTAAAAAAAGTAGTGTCTGTAATGTATTTTTCACAAACCTGGAGTGAATCACTGTCTGATCTTGATGACATCCCACATTCTGCTCGCAGAAACACGTCTGCGAGCAGCCTCGATGGCTGAGGAATTTGTTGACAGGAATACAATAATCAGGAATGGCTGCTATTAATACCAGCGACAGATTAAAGATCGGCAGGTGATATTTACCAGGAGAAAATCCACTTCCAACTCTGCTCCCGTCCATCACTCTGCTGAAATCAGCGATGTCGGAGATGCTATTTAAAAAAAAAAAAAAACAATGGCACTTATATGCATTTAAGTATTTATCTTCACTGTGACAAAATGGTTTTGGGCTTTGCAGCAGTTTGTAAATTTAACAGATGTTATTCTGCTGTTATACAATTGTTCTGGACAAAGAGCAAATTAGTAACACAAGTCACGAGACTGTGTCTATATATATATATATATATATATATATATATATATATATATATATATATATATATATATGCCTAATTTGAACACCACATGGCTGCTGCAAACCACTCACCAATCAGAAGGACTAAAGATCAGCAGGAGATGAATCTACTGTTATATACTGAACAGGCAAACTGCAGCCTCTGTTTTCAATAAGTTTGTGAATTCTGCTTTTGGAACTGTGCTCACAAATCACAAATTCTGCCTGCCTGAGATTTTGCTGAAGGTTAGTGGGGAGGGTTAGCTGGCTGTAGGAAGAGTCTGGTTATAAACAAACTGTGAGTGATCATTAGGCGCTGTTTGCTGTCAAACGCAGAGCCCTCTAAAAAAATCTACAACAGCCAACTTGGCTTGTGGATGATAAATGTTCTTGTGTTTGCCTTGCCTGTTCTCTCCACAGCAATTACAACTTCAGGGATTTCTGCAAGGCGCATCTGTGCAGGTGAGAAGTCGCTGTGCTAGGATTGCACAACTCCTACACAAAGTGAAGCTGATAAACACTTTTATGAGTTGATCTAATTTAAATCTATTAGAAATGAGGCCACTTCAAATGGTATTCAACAGAGAACGCTATTTTTGTTGTTTGAAATGAAAACCCATTTATTCTGCATTGCACTTGTTGGATGGCTGGTTCATTTAACTGTTTTGCATTTGAAGAGAGGATGATTATCCAAGCATGGATGCCACAATATTTAGAAAGCAAGGGGAAGTCTAAAATAAGGAAAAGATTATTCTAGTTATTTTGCACTTATGAGAGGGATTGCTCATAAAAATCACAGTACCACAGTCAGACAGCTTCTAAGGGTTTTCATTTTAAGTTTGGAAACGCATCTGTGGCCACTGAATTAACAGCTCAATCTTTGACCAGAGCTTTGATGAAGAAGAGCAGCTTCATTAAAAAGGTGACACTTGATTTTGAAGTGTCCATTACTTAGCATGTAATTATTCATTAATCGGTGAGCGTTGCACTCACGGTAATGAAAGCTGCTGTGTAATTAAAATGCTTGGATACTTCATGCCGAGTTGCTTTGGTTTGATGCTTTAACACTGCAGGGGGTTACCCTAAAGAGCAAACCATTTATAATAACTCTTTTGGCCCTGGATGCTGAATCAGCTGTAGCTTGAGAGTTCCGGAATGTCTGGTTCCACTTGAGTAGTTCCACTCCAACTCAAGATGAGGCTGCTGCTATATTTGGGAAGATGAAGGTACTTCAGCTTCAGCTCTAGGGGCGTCCAGGATAAAAGGGTTCATTGTTTCAGAGAGTGTATTGCAGTTAAAGTCCTATGCATGTCCTAGCATTCTAATACTTGATGAGAACATCCTTTTTTCTATCACAGAGTGTGTAGTGGTGCCTGAGGACAGAGCAGCCTCAGAGACTGAGCTGCCAGCTCCTGTCATGTTCCATATCCTCATCAACAATTAGAAAAATTACTTTGCCTGGGGACTGCCATCCTTACTGATAACAAACTGTTTCCACTCTTAAACACTTCCCCCCACAAGAGAATTCTTCAGCCGGCTCTAATAACAACAATTAGTGCTTGCTTTGTATGTGGAGGTTTGATTAAAACTAAGAGGTTGATGATAAATGGTGGCACAGAAAGGTAGAAACAGCAGCCTTGTCAATAGGATGTAGTGCTAACTTGGTGAGTTTGGAAAACCAGTCAGGTCTTCAGAATGAGCAGAAGGATGAACTCATTTTGTTAGCGGGCACTGTAGCTGTAAATAATTGGACTATACCCTTTCTAGATCATTGCAGGGGTGGGGGTTCCTGTGTTCATGTGCGTGGGTGTGTGCGTGCTTGTGCGTTGCTGCTGTTCAACAACATCTGTGCGTCGTATTTTGCATCCCGTTTGACACCACTTTTCATAATGGACCACCTGCCTCAGCCCTCCCTTAAATGATTTTGCTTATTTCACTCTTTGATATCCAAAGGCTGCCAAGTATGCAATGATGTCACTAATTATTCCATTCACTCACTACTAAAGCCTCACCGATACAGGAGTCTTTAGGCCAGCAGGGCTTGTGAATATATTCATGGAATTTGTGCTATTACCTTGTGCATCTAGTGCATCATATAAGTGTTTTCTCTCTCTCTCTCTCTCTCTCTCTCTCTCTCTCTCTCTCTCTCTCTCTCTCTCTCTCTCTCTCTCTCTCTCTCTCGCAGGCTTGTAAGAAACAAAGGTCTCCAGAATCACAAAACCAGGGCTTGATGTTACTCAAGAGACTCCATACTGGGCCCCCGAGCTTCCAGTCCAGTCCATCACACCCTGCACAGCTCACACTAACCCACACCAGTCAGTTACCCAGGCAAACATCAGTCATGTTAAAGAAGAAGGCTTCCAATCGCCAGAAAACAGCAATTGAAAAGCGCCCTGAGAGGGAGGCTGTGATCGATAGGAACATTTGTGCAGCAGGTTTGATGTTCCAGTCGCTGATACAATCAGAGTGCTGGAGATTGTCCAGGCAGGTGGTGCTGAGAGAGCTCGCCAATACATGTAATCAGGGAACAGATGGAGAGCTGATAGACTAGTGTGTGTGTGTGTGTGTGTGTGTGTGTGTGCGAGTGTGTGTGTGCGTGAGTGAGACCCTACTGTAAAAAGACATTTATTTACCTGTAGTTAGTTGTTCTTGAAATGATTTGCTGCTGTTCTTAGTCGTTCTGTATTCTTTTGCTCTGCTATTAAGTTTACATTCTGTTGTCTCTACAGGAAAACCTTGGCAAAGGGGACTGAACATTGGCTGTCTGGGAAGGGGACTGCTTAGTTTAAGGGTTCTGTTAATACTAGTTTTACTGTAGGTAGCCCCTAAACGTGATACAATGTATTTTCCTCCCATTTGTTGTCCTCTGGGCAGTTTTCCCTGCTTCCATTGCATTGTGCAGTTGAGCTTTTTCTTTCCAATTCAGTTTGAAAAGCTATGTTATACAATGTCTGAGATCGTCCTCCCATTCATTTCAATGAGCTATGTCATGTCATAGCCATGGTACAGAACCACAATGCCATCACAATTTCAAATTCATAGCCTGGGCTGTATTTTTTTCACTGTAACCAGTTCCTTATTTTACGGCGCTTCACAGTTTAAAAATAGATTATATGTAAAATTCAAATTTGACTATTTTTCTTTACAACTGTTATTCCACAAATATTCACAAATACTGACTTGAACAACAGGAAATGCTAAATTCCAGAATATTTCATTTGTATGTCTACCTTTTAAAGACTTTTTCACCAAATTATCAAACAAAATAAAAAATAAACTTCAATACTAATGCGAATTTCACCAGACATGTGACATGTCCCGTTCTTGTTCTGGACAGAGCGATCTTTATCAGAAATATTTCCGATCTTAGATGCAGCTGGTGCCTTTTTCGTTGAAGACATTTTAAAGAAATCAAGCAGTTCCATGCAATGTGGAAACTATGGAAACTAAACTGGCTGCCAGGATGCTGAATGTGACAGGCAATGCGTCAGTAAAACAAATGTTTGCTGTGCTAACAAATATGTGTATAAAAACACTATTCTTACCGAAATGGGGATTTTCACATGGAAATATATATTACGCAACATTGGGTAACGCAGCATTATGTAATCCATAATAACCGTAAAAAATAAATAAAAACTTACTAGTATAATCGCAATATGGCACAGTAGTGTGTGGCATTGAGGAAAACAGCTTCTCGGGAGGTTGAGGGCACTTGGCTCATAACGCACCATGCCATATTGCTTAGATGAACCCCAATGTTAATCTGATCCTTGTAGGTGTTATAGTTGAACCCACTCCCCTCTGGTGTTGGAGAAGCTCACAGAGCAGGATGGAGTGAGAGAGGGAGTAGGGCAGAAGTGTGAGGGGTAGATGAAGGCATCTGAGTTTGGAAGCCAGTCTAAGAACCTGAAAAGGGTTACTTGTAAATGGTATGTGTGCCAGCTGTCAGCATTAACAAACAATTTGGATTTGCACACACCGGTACGCTAATTAGTGTACCTGGCACCAATTAAGCAAATACGTTTCAGCTCAACATGCCAGCCTGAAATAAGCCCATGCAGATTGCTGTCCTCAGTTTACTCCTACTTCTGCCCTGAGGAGAAACTGGCTTGTTAAACAATTGCAGACCCGCTGTGCCACAAAGTGAAAAGCCAGGGAAGGAATAGATGGTTTACACAGGGGGGAAGAACAGTTACAAATGACTGGAACATTTTGTGAACTGCCATGGCGGGGCAAGATAGCTTTTGTCGATCCAGAGTCTGTGTAGCTTTTTATTTTAAGTGGCAGCTCCATATATATTCTGCAGCTGATTAATTCTATCAGAACAGATGTTATCGTTGCCTAGCGATTACTGGGAAATTGCACTGAACGTACTACAGGTAATGTACTGTGAGATTCTGACACTCAAAAGCTTCACAATAAAGATCATTAAAGATGAGGGATCTTTATAATGGGCATTGTTAATGAGAACACACGTTTCAATGATGTAATCAGGCTTACATAATAATGGGTCAGCACTTCACAAAAGGTGCTGTTGAATAAGTATCAAATTAAGAATGAATTACATGTATTAAGATCATTTGAATGCATTTAACACAAACCTGTTCATTTTAATGCATTTAACACATACTTGTTCATTTGAATGCATTTAACACATACCTGTTCATTTCGACCTACTATGCAATCCTACATTACCCTTACGGCTGCCACATAACATTAAATTACTGTTATAAACCTCGAGAAAACACTTATGATGAACTATATATTTCATATGGGAAATCATAGAGTTTTGTCAGTTAATATATGTACTATTAGTTAGTATACTTACAGTAAATATATCGTTAGAAAAATCATTTTAAAAATGCATCTTTAACTTCAATTATAACCGTCTGTTTCTGAAGCAGGTCACTGATAAATCATCCTGAGATGAGCCATTACAGTTCCCTTCTGCCTCCATTGGCTCCGATTTCCTGTAACATATCATGAGATTTTAAGATCAAAATGGGACCCAATGCTCCCTGTAACAGTGTGTGATTGTTTAACAATATAATCATTCCAATGCTGTTTGTCACTGGTGGCTACATAAGAGACAAGAAATATCATCATAGGCACTGAAAAGGTTAAATGGATCAAAATCAAGACCTCAGAAACATTGTATTGCCTCTGTAGCAGGACTGGGGCCATGCGCATAAAGAGGGGGCTTCTGTGACAGGTTTTTGTAAATACGAGTGTTGTGAACGTATAAGTAAGAATGGGATTGGTTTTAATGGGGAACCTGACGCTCTGAGTGTAGCAGCCTGCCTGCTGTGTTTGCGGGAACGAGCAGCGTGTGTGTGTGTTTACCAGCTACGAGCTATTAATCAGCAGGTGGGCGTGGTGCAGCAAAGTGCCCGGAATGAAAGGGGCCCGATTACACAGATCAGGGCTGCTGTAAGCCATAGGGGTCAGAGCACTGCTGCTGGCAAAGCATCGGTCCATCTGTGCTGCTGAACGACTGGGTTCAAGAAACAAAGCGACCCCCTCATGGCGATCGTGTGTACATTCCGAGGTGGTCTGGGTTTGTCCCAGGAGAAGGAAAATGCAATGAACCAACGACCCCATGTATATATTGTTGGGTGCACTGCCCGAGGGACAGGGAGTTAGTTTTGGGATAGTTGATCCCATCCAGTATAGCAGACAGGTGTGGAAGCGGGACCTCCATTTGTTAGCAGAGTAACGTGAGCCGTCTTCACAGCACCTTTTGTTTGTAGTTTTTGTACAGTGTTTAGTATGTCCCACGTAAGCTACCATTGCTGGTAGCATCACATGGGGTTCTTGTATGTTCATACGTAAATAAACCTGCGTGCCGTGTCAATCCCAACCTTCGAGTGTCCGTCTCCTGTCAATCAAGCAGCAAATACGCATCCACGTCATCATCAGTCACGTCAAGTCATCGTTCAGCCACATGTAATGAGTGCCCCCTGATAACCTCCCATAACAGAGTTCAACTCTAAAAGCAGAACCCGGCCTGAGCATTAAGCTTCCATTCTGAGCAGCCCATCGAAAAATATGCAACATCGCTATAAATCTCTATGGTGTCCAACCCCTTCGAAGGGCCCCCTCCTCCCCCCCTTTCTCTCTAATGATTTGTCAGAGCTCTCCAAAGTGAATGATTGAAAGCCACTCAGCACAGAAGTGAAAAGCCTCAGAAATAAACTATAAAATATCAGCCTCTTGGCAGGCTGTTGCCACTCCAAATTAAAAGTTAGAGTGGCTTGTAACACTGAACCCTCCCCACTGCCATATTTCACCTAGAGTCCTGTACTCATGGAGGCAGGAGTGGTAAATCTTGTGCTCTTTTATAGTATAAACTGTTATTCATTGGGTAAGCGGGGATAAGGGCCTTGCACTCCTATAAATACATACCAGAGGCTCTGTACTGTATGTAAACCACATGCAAACTGTATTATTTATATCTAACACATAAATGAGACTTGAACTGTACATAGGTCTAATCAATATTGCTGTCATGTGTCAGATCTTGAAGAAGGGAAGATAGCAACAGAGGTGACATTGACAGAAAAATCACAGAAATAAAAAAAATCTCTCTTTATGAGACAGTATAATCAATGAGTCGAGGAATCAAAGCTGGATGTTTAATGGTCTTATTACACTGCTGGTCAGATTTTATTTCCCCCAGACACATTTTGCACATACATGTTTTTACCATTGCTGCATGGCACTACAATGGCAATGCAATGTTTGTGCACCAAGGTATATTGGGCAGCTACAATGGGGTGGTACAACAGTGCTATAATGTACCAATGCTATCTCAATGGTATAACGAGCGAATACACCATGAAGGTTCCACTATAGAAGCTGGCTGAAAGGGAGCTAGTACTAGGTGATCATTTTTCCAAATGCATGGTGTTGCCATTGCAGGCAATGCTGCAGTATGCTTATGGTTAAGCTTTAGCTAAATTCAGTTCTAACAATATGGTATCATTGTTTGATAGAAATATTGCCAGTAGTTTTAAATGAGATTTTAACTTTTAAACCCAATAACACGACAATATTGTTGTGTTCAATTAACTTTGGTGTGAAGTATCTTTTAGTTTAGAATCCCCAAAGACTTTATTACTGAGATGAATGAAAGTTAATTGACACATGTGACTTCATTAGCTTGTAACGAATTAAACTTAATTGCCTTCAATTTATAAAAAGTTAGCTTACCCTGTTCTTGTTTTCATGATAGACAATCCATGCAATCTCTCTACCACTAACAAATTAAGACACATATCACACTTACAAACATATAGAGACACATTTACACACATTCACAAAAATAAAATATTGTGTATGTGTGTCTCTATGAAACTCCAGCGCCTTAGGCCAGCCTCCCTGTCATCCCACAGGTTTAAGTGCATCTCTGTGATGAGCAGAGAGTTATTTGTTAAAGGGTTTGCCTCAGCAAAATTTGAATAATGATGACCAATTGCCATGCCTATACAGTCTTTCCTAGTTATCATTGACTTGAGAGTGAGAGATGAAGAGCAAGATAAAAAAAAGATGCTGGGAGGGCATAGGGCATTCTCAGTCTCCCCAATCCCAGTTATCCATTAAAAAACATAGACAACACTGCTCACTGTTCCTCAGCGCTAACCACTAGACCACAGTGCTTCTCTCCCAGTCCTTCAGTCCTAACTATTAGGCCACACTGCCTCCCTCCCAGCCCCTCATATCCACCACACTGCTTACTTTCCAGTCCCATCATTTTTTTGCTGAGTGGGATACAGCCATGGCTCAAAATCACCCTTTTGTCACAGTAGCAGCTGACAAAGCCCTCCTGGAGATGTGGGAAAGCCATTATTTCCACAGCTTAAGTAGAGACCTGGACTTCATGCAGGAACTGCAGTGTGACCTCCCTCCCTCTCTCTCTATCTATTTAGATATAATTGTACAAACAGATATACAACAGTCTGGTGCTCAGCTGCAACAAAAAATATAGATTTTTGTAAAAAATAAATGGTGGAGATAGATATTTTTTCTTTTGAATGCAGCCCTAGCTCAACTCTTTCTCTCTTTCCCTCGCTTTCTCTTTCAATAGTTTATTAAGGTGTGTTGATGGCACTGCATTCAACAAGAAGCATTATGAGAAAGTCCATTAGGATGACATCTCTTTATTTTTTCTAGGTTTCAGCTGTCTCCCAGCTCAGCAGTAGCCGCTATTATCTGCAGACATGCAGCAGAGGCAAATTGTTGAATTTATTCTAATTTATAAATAATTCCAAGGAATTCACCAAACGAAAAGCATATCATTGCATGCAGAAAAGTAAGGCTAGAACCTATCTCATCTTCCAAGTACTCTCCAATTTTCATAGGTTTAACTTTCAGTGCCATTAGGTATGAGCTAAGACCCATCCCCATTCTTCAGAATCAGAGTCCACATACAGTAAGGTACTGTAAGTATTTCATCAGACCTTTTCTGTTGAGAGATTCCACCCACACTAAGTTGTAATCAGCCATGTCCCCACCTCCACCTCCCAGTAGTGCTTCCCTAAGGTGAACCCCTCAGAGCCCGGAACAGACAGGACTGGTTCAAACCCCTCTGGATTGTCAGGGAGATCCTGTTTGATTCCTTCCTCTCTCACACTGTGTGTTTGCAGTATCCAGGGCAGCAGTGTGGTGTAGTGGTTAGGGCTCTGGACTCGTGACCGGAGGGTCGTGGGTTCAATCCCAGGTGGGGGACACTGCTGCTGTACCCATGAGCAAGGTACTTTACCTAGATTGCTCCAGTAAAAACCCAACTGTATAAATGGGTAATTGTATGTAAAAATAATGTGATATCTTGTAACAATTGTAAGTCGCCCTGGATAAGGTAGTCTGCTAAGAAATAAATAATAATAATAATCTAGATCCAGAGTTATTGGAGAGACAGCTGGACTGACAGAACTGGAGACCAGAGTCCAAAATAACTGGCTCCTTAAACAGTTCACGAAAGACTGGGTATGTAAGCTCTTTGTGCTTTCAGCAGCCATACTGCCTGACTGTCCTCTTTGTGTCCTTCTTGCTGTGACTGTACTTACACAAGTTAGATTTCACTTTTGCTTCTGGTTTTGGGAGTGGTTTACAGTACAGCACACATTTCCCAGGCAGCTAAAATGTCTGCTCTTTACTACATAGAATCGTGTGTTTCTTTTACATAAGTAACAGTAGTTATCAGTCATGTTACTGAATGAGCTATAAAATAAGAATACATTGAGCAAAAAAATGTGCAGTCCCATGCCAGGAACATTTTAATACATTCTCATTTTTATTTCCATCGAGTATAACATTTTACTTTGGAATTACATGTTGACCAAGAAATTCTTAACATTTAATCCTGAATACAGGTATGACATGAAATTAATTATGCAAAGCTGGAGCCAGTTTTCCCCTCAGCAGCACTTCCCATGTTGACCTGCAGGGGCAGCACGCTGGGTAAGCCCAGAGGCTGACAGGCAGAGGTGCCCCTCTCTTTGCTCTATGGCAGGAGTAATTAACGAGAGGGTAGCCAAGCGTCTCTGGAGCTGGCAGAGACCCGATCACCCCCAGCCACTACAGTTTACCCAGCCACGCTCCCTGCCGTACAAATTGGTTTTGGAAGAACAGCTAGCACTCATTACTGAGGAACTATTCGAACTGTCTCCCCTTCTCCTCACCAGGGGCCAAAGGCTCCCTTCAGGACAGACAGACAACAGAATAAATAGCCTGAAGCAGGACCGTGATCTGTCCTGTTTGCATACTTTCTCCCTGCAGTGATGCTGAGCAGCATAGCAAAAAGATTAGGAGCTGCTGCTGCTGCTGCTATTTATTCATTTGAAAATGAACTAGAAAAATATCTGTCTATGATTTGACAACCAAACTGATTTTCAACAGAAAGAAAGAAAGAAAGAAAGAAAGAAAGAAAGAAAGAAAGAAAGAAAGAAAGAAACCCCTAGTCTTTCCCTCCCCCTCTCTGTTAATGTGCAGCTGTGATAGTAGGGTGACATTTCAGATAGATTGGGCCTTGCTCCAATTAATTTTGGTTTGCTTGTTAAATACACACTCAAATGAAGCAAATGTCAGCAAAACCAAAGAGATGCCAACACGTGGGTGACGATTAGCACAAACCAGTTCAGAAATGCCAATATGTTAACCCAGCACTGACTTGGTGACAGGGCAGGGCAAGACAATCTGAGATCTGTGATCCGCGAGACCACCATCTGCATTTTCAATTAATTTATATGAACTTTTTAACTACTTTACAGCTCTGTTAAGAGGTACAGCCCAGTGTTCAAAGCTGAATGACTGGGAGACAGGCATTGTGGCCTAGTGGTTAGAGCTGACGGACTGGGAGGGTAGCAGTGTGGCCTAGTGGTTAGAGCTGAGGGACTGGGAGAGAACCAGTGTGGCCTAGTGGTTAGAGCTGAGGGACTGGGAGAAAGGCAGTGTGGTCAAGTGGTTAGAGCTAAGGGACTGGGAGAGAGGCAGTGTGGTCAAGTGGTTAGAGCTAAGGGACTGGGAGGGATACAGTGTGGCCAAGTGGTAAGAACTGATGGACTAGTGGGGAAGCAGTGTGGCCTACAGTAGTTAGGGTTGAGAGGCTTGGACACTGTGTGGTATGTTTCCCTGGCTCAAGAAAGTGTGTAGCAAAGGAATCAGGTGTTTCTGATATCTTGTCCCTTTGAAACCTCTGTAATATATGCACGTCATTAATATTTACAAAATGCAGTGAAGGAGCAGGAGGCTTGGCAGATTGATTTTTGTTGCTTAGTCCCAGGACTACTTTGTAAAAAGTAGTTGGAGCTGGAAGTTATGATCTGTACATTTGGCAATGATGCGACTCTAACTGAATTATAATAAGCTCCCCACTGGTCTAAAATTGAACCCACATGCAGAGTCTATTAAACAAACCATCTAGATAAACGAAGGAGATGTATTAGTTTCAGTGGCTGAAAAGCACCAGCGCGGCTTGTGGGATACGATGCTGGTGAGTACTGGCACGGTATGGGAGCAGGGCAGGTGGTATACATGGGGATGAGAGGCATACAGAGCAGCTCACAAGCCAGGAAACATCTGAATCTTCCCTATGTGGCCGCCAGCGTTCCAGACAGCAGGATCTCAAGCTGTTCCTCTTGGAAAGCATCTTGTGTTCTGCTGTTCCAGGGTCAGGTACATCTGTTGCACTCTGTGAATAAGCTTCTCAAAAAGTACTGAGGTCTTTCAGATTTTAATGGGAAAGTCAGATGGTGTTTATAAAGAAGACCTGGGCACAACTCTGATGACTGCCACTATAAAAGTTTACAGTGTTTAATGATGTGCTGGGAAAGTACTTTCAGGTCCTTAACATCACATACAGGTAGGTCATTTAGTGGAGCAGACAGACACCTCTATATATTAAGTCAGCTACTGACTTTATTTGCAGTAATACTGGTTGCTCAGTAAGGGACATATTTTGTGTGGAGCAGACCGTAACTAATGACCCAACATGGTGTTCATATATAAATCAAATCTACATCAATACAGTATATAGAGGAGCAAAAATAGTCATGGCGATTTCAGAGGTGCCAAAACGCTACTGTAAAGCTTTGTAAAATCTGTCCAATGTGACCCCATGCTACCACAGTTCCTAACTTGCTTTGCAATTCTGTTTTCATGCATTTTGCTTGAAGTTGATCTATAAAGAGTTTATAAAGAATGTATAAATAAAACTTCATGTGGGTGTTAATGGGGGGGTTGTGGGGTCCCACAGAAAGAAAATCAAATACATTTCTGCACAAATGAGTCTCAAGCACCTGCTCCCCTCAGACAGACACGTCTTATCAGCAACAACCTGAAAAGACATTCATCTAAAGACACACAGAGCACACACACACACAGCTCTCTCTGCACTCTCCATTTGATTAGTGAGAATACCTCATTAAGGGGTCCTTTCATCGCCGCAGTGAAACACAAAAGTTCACCTTTCGGAGCAGAACTGCATTAACATCTGTTTTCTGGTCTGATAAGAGCGTCAAGCTGCTCGTCCCCAAGAAATACCAAGTCACTCACAGAGTATTATTTATGAAAAACCAGACTCCCAAGAGGAATAAATATGGAATGACACAAAAGGTTATTTTATAATTATTTCCTGTATAAGATAATAAATCACTGCCTGGATATCTTGAGCTCACAAATAACTCTTAGCTCAAAGGAATACCTTCTTGGTCAGAGTTTTTCTACCACATTCCTCGCTTGCATACAGATCTCTATAGACACAGGGCTTCCTGGTTCACTGATTCTGAAGGGTAATGTTCAGCCTCTTTGAGGATACTGGTAGAGTTTGCACTGCGTTCTTCTCTTAGTTTTGCAAGTAATTACATCCTTGTCATTTCATATCTGCTTCCAACATCTTCATTAGCCAAAGCAAGGCTTGAGGAAATGATTAAACCAAGATGCTCTTATTAAAAAGAAAATTGCTAATACAGATCTGAGGGATTTGCATAAAATGTAAATATACTCCAGGCTGGAGGTCACTTGGCTTGAGGTACATCAACACATGCTGTGTGGCTTATCTTGCTGACAAATAGTGCAGCATTTTGGTAATGACAAGGAACAAGCCAGGGAAAATGTGCTTGTATCTCAAAAAGGTTTGCTCATTAAGGAAACTTGAAATCCACCTTATGAGTTTTGGCAGCATACAATGCCAGTTGTGGGCATTAACCCACTAAGCTGAGAGGTAAAGGCGAGGAAGGCAGACTTTCCTGCATACTGAAGGCTGTTCATTACTGTGGATTAGATGGTCTTTGAATAAGTTACTACCGCCTAAAGATAAGAGAATTATCCTTGAATATCGCCTTGTGAAGCCTAGAAGGTAAAACATTGCCAGTGTCTGAGTCAGTAATCCTAGGAGCCACCTCCTGCTCGTCCTGAGAGATTGGATTCATTTATTTCTGCACCAATTCAAGTAATAGATTGTATGCAAATGAGACATAATGGCAGTGTGCTCTGAAAATTACAACACCGATACTGTGGAATTCAATTAAGGATCCCCAGAGGTTTCTTAATTGATCCACATAGTGTTTTTAGATACATATATTTTTTAAACCCTACCAATTGAAAAGCATAACATTTCATTTATCAATTAATGGGCTTTTTTCAAGAAAGTAAAACTTGTACTTCAGGCAGGTGGAAAATCGGATAGAAGCGGTAATCAGTTTGTGAACATCAGTCAGCATCACAAAGCCAGCACAAAATTTGGCACTAACTGCAGGGCAGGATTGAGGTGTTCAGGTAAGGGCTCAGGTGCGCTCACAGGCTAAAAACACATAAAAACAAGTCTCGAGTTTTATTTTTTGTTTTTTTCCAGATCTCTGCAGGCTTGGGCTGTATAACATCCGCCACGTTTCCAGATTTCTCATGATGCCCCCATGTGGACACAGTGGAGAGTTTCAGAAGCTACATGAGCAGGGTGTGCTGTAGCAGCTGTAGTGTGAAGAGGAAGACAGGTGAGAGTTTGAAGGTAGGTCATTTCTCTCAATCCCTCTCCCTCTCTCCCTCTGCTCCTTTCACCTCTCAGGTACTGAAAGAGGCTTATTTCCTGTTCATCAGGTTTTACAGAGACCCGCTTCCAGGATTGCAGCCTGGGCTGACAGTTTTATGTTCCCCAGGCTGATAACAACAGGAAAATAGATGCTGTTCACTGGAGACAGACAGGGCAACTTCAGTAGGGGGGCTCGCAATCACTGCATTGAGGAGCAGGCTTGCTTTCTTCAGAAACTAGCCGCACAAGTACATAGCAATGGAAGACAATAGTTTTGAGAAATACTATGGGCATCAGTAGTGGCCCCTGACTTTAATACGTATATATATGTTTTATTATATGCAATAAAAACGTTGCAAGTTTCAAAAGGTACTTCGTAATTTAGTAAGAAATGCAATATATAGTAATATAGTATACGCAGCACATAAGGCAAGCAACTGACTATAACAAAAACATTGTGGACTTACTTGATTGATGAATACTGAGTGATTTGTAGAAAAAATATTCGGAAGATGAATATTTCGTTTGAAAAACCAAACTGCGAATACTATTTTGTTTTTTTTGTACCACGCCCAATTAAAAAGGCAATTTTGTTTTGGTCCTCCATGTTGACGAAGGTCCTATTCAGGCTTTGGACATGCTTTTATTGTTATTTTTCATTCTTATTTTTTCCTCAATTGAAAGTGAGGAAAATGGCGTATGAATTAAAAACAAAAAACTTACTGTATGGAAATCTTCAGGAAAACTTAAGGGCGTCACCACACATGACCCAAATCCTGCCTGTCAACAGATACGTCAAGATTAAGTCTAATTATGAGTGGTAAAAGCTAGCCGCAAGCTTGCATCGTGTAGCCAATACAAATACAGTAAAACTTGACAGACAGAGGGTGATTGCAGGTTGAAGACACACAGAATCCCACCCATGTTGTGGCTACAATAGCAATGCAGTAGACCTTGGAAAGCATGGTGTAAGTAAAGATTTTTTTTTACTTTTACAAAATTACACGTAGGCTTAGCCTAGGTAGCCTCTTGTGACAAGCCGCCACTGAAGGGGATACCATTGCAATACCAGTTTAGCCCAGAACAGCAATGGAAGCACACCAGACATTTGAACAGATATTGGACAGTGGTCCTGATACTAACAATAATGTCTGGTTCTGACATGGCACTGTGATGCTACCATGGATTACCAGCATGTGTTACCACTGTGGTCAAATTCTACCAGTACATACCGCAGTACAAAACTGTAACTCTGCCATTGTACTGCCACTGCATTGCAAGTGAATATTATTTGGTAATGGCTGGAATTTTATTTTACATTCTCTCTGTAGTAGAATCGCATGACATTTTAAAATGAGTACTTTAAAGAGCTTAGGCACTTAACTGGCAAGTGATAGTTGTGCATTTAGCTGCAAAAGTTACTTATAGACAATTACAATTCAGGACCATCTTACTACTTAGCACACATTTATCATAAGCATGGCAGCCAGACCCGGCGTATTCTTTAGGTGTCTGAATCAGAAACGGTTTGGTTTTCCTGCAGGTTTACTAGGTTGTTTTAGTAGGTAATACGCTTCTGGGAAGGTGAGTTGCAGTAACATTTATTCAACAGGTTAGTAAACATAACAGCAGCAGCCATTATTGGAATCGTCTAGCTTTCACTTTGGGATAGACAACAAGTTCATAATACAGATAAGCCCTGTAACTACATTGGAAAAGTATAACCCTCCTAGTGGCTGGGCAGCCATATCTTGTAAGAGCAAACTGGGATTGAGAGTCGAGACAAGCCAGGAGAGAGGCGATGCATCGGGGCTGACAGGGACGCTGGAGACAGCTCTTCCGGCTTTGTCAGAAGATTTTGCTACCATTAAAGCTTCCATATTAAAGGGCAGATTAAAACAATGAGTCACACTGATCTAATTCCCTTTCACCCAGAGCAGAGAAAACCCAGAGCTGACAGCCTTGCTTTCATTTTAATTTGTATTTATTTATTGTTTTGGAACAGTTGTGACTGCTTTAAACCAACCGGCTGTGTTAGCAGATAGTATAACCTTTGCTGGAGCAAAGTTCACTGAATAGGGCTCTCGTATGGGAGAGAAGAGGATCCTTCAACAGTATAAGGGACCATAGAAAGAGAGAAAGAGATACAGGGATGTGTGCCTCAAGCAGTAAGGCCTAACCCACCAGTTAGTATAGCTGCTCCCAGAGCATAGTTTGGCAACCGTAGAACAGCATGAAAAAGTAGATGAATCAATGTGCTGCCGAGAGGCTGAGGTACAGAGAGAGAGTCTAGTTTCAAGGACAAGCTTTTTTTTCCTTCCTCTTTTTTAATGATCTGGCTGCAATACATTCTCTATTCTGTAAATGAAACACCAGGACTCTTTTGATGGACAACCGCTGTGCAGCTCTATCACGTCCGCTAATGCTTCTCGGTGGTGTTCTGTCACTTATTCTTCAGGATTGTGTGAGTGTTGTGTGAAGGACCAAGGGTGAACTGAAGGTTAGTGCTGAGGATTTGTAGAGAAAGGAAATCCGATTATCAAACTTTTCTTTTGTTGTTGGTTTTCCATCAAATTAGTTCCCTGCAGGGGTGTCCAATTAGAGGTTTCCAGCTCTAGGAAAAATAGTTTAAGGAACATAAGCAACATTATTACTGATTCCCTTATCTCTATGCTGGAGACATTGTTTCAGATTGTGTAGCGTTCTACAACTACAGAGTGGAACTTGAAAAATCTGCAGATCTGCATTTAACTTCAAAAGCATTTTTTTTCCCCGTTTTAAGATCATTCCATTAATAAAATGGCACTTGAACAAGCACTGTAGTTGTGTAGGACTATGTGTCGTTACTATGTTATAACATTCTCATTATAGTGTCGTAGATGCCTACTGAAGTCATAGTGTAACATTGGACTAATCAACAATTTTCCAGTAGTTGTTTTCCATAGAGAATCTACTGAAGCAGGAAGGAGTTGGTACCAGGCATCAGTATGTAGAGATTGTCTTGCCAGCTGAAGGTCAAGCCAGTTCAACCAGTCAAAGAGGCACCTGTATTAGCAGCTCCTATAAGGATTCTCTCTACCTCTCTGTATCTGTTGCACTCTGCATCCCCCGTCCCCTGTCCCCCGTCCCCCGTCCCCGTCCTCCCACCTTCCCATTCGATTTGGATTGCACACTCGCAGCAAAAAATTGCTGTGAAATAAAGAAACAGAGAAAGCAGAGCGAGACAAACAGAGAGAGAGAGCGGGCCACTGATTTAATCAATTGCTTTTCCTAGACAGGCAAGCCCCTAGGACTCCTATCCTGAAAGGACCCGATTTAAGGTTAGCCAATACACCTGAATATCCTCCACTCTCCACCTGCCTTTGATCTCCCTTCATGTTTAATAGAAAAGAAAGCTGTTCCCTTGTACTTCAATAAAGCAATCTTTTTCATTTTCCCCAAGATTGAAGTTTCTTTTTCCAGGGTGCTGCATGTATATTCACCAGGGCTGAGAGCCATGTAAATCATGCACATGTTTGTGATATTTCAATTCTTCCCTGTTTAATATCCTACTAGGAGTGTTCTGCATGATTCTCTGCTGCTGTGTTCGTTAGGTCATTGTTTGCCAGGTTTACTAACTATTCCAGGAAAAGAAAAGCTTTGGAAAAGAGGGTGAGGTGGTGTAGCTAGAGGACTTTGCTCATTAGAAAGTCTAGTGATTAATGGATTGATCAATGGATGGAAGTGTCTGTAATCTCTGAAGCATGGGTCTCCAAATGAAAACGAACTGCAATTAAACTGGGCTCAGAAGCAGGGTCACCCCCAGAACATTACAAATGAATGCTTTGAATTGATTTTGCATGTTACATGTAAACTTTGCCTTCTGCCAATATGTGGTGTGTTGGGGACTTTGTACAAATAGTGAACATATATTTAAGTAATTTAAAGCAATGTTAAACATGAACATGCTCTCTACTCAACATAGTTTCTTATGGTTTTACAACAGCATGTAAGTATATGTTTTTAAATTATTGAAAATTATAGATGATTGTATAAGCCCTTTGAGGATCACTCTGCGACTGCACAGTTGTTTAAAGACAATGAGATAGACTTCAAGACATTGCACATGACTTTTGGGTGAAATGTTAGTCATTGCATTTGTTGTGTTTCTTTTTGGGTTTCTAAATTGATCACAACTGAAAGTGTTAAAGTTACGGATGCAATATCTACGACAATACGCAGTTGATGGGCCGATTAGGGTATTTTTTTTTTGTTAGTGTGCAGTCTCTCTATCTGGGGGTCCTAATTCCCAAGGAATTCCTCTGAGAAACAGTGACTCATTGGTACAGTGCGCAGCAGAAGTCTGATTGAAAACAAAGTCATCAGTGAAAAACTGATTACTTAAAAACGAATCAATGAAGAACAGAAATAGCACCAAAAAGCATAAACAGGCATTTGGTAGTCAATGTGGGTGCATTAATAATGCATGTCTAGATAGCCCATTAGACTCCGTTTAAAAGTAATCAGATTTGGGGCTTCTTTCAAATACATTAAGCAGTAAGTTCAAGAAGGGCAGTCTGTGGTATTAAACTGGCACTGCAATTTCAATACATGGGAGAAATATTCTGTTTCAAAATTAAAATTGAAAATGTTCTTTAAATGTGAAAATATTATACAAATAGCAGCTGCTGTTGAGACTGATTACAGCTGTCATCTATTCCTTCTGGGGCTACAAAAATCACTTGTAATAAGCAAATCTTTGCATAATTGAGGTGACTTTGTAACCTAAAGGCAATAATTTTGCCATCACACAAGGATCGTTTTATATGTAATACGTTTTATTAAACATTCAAAATCAAAACTAAATGAACAGAGAGATTTACTATTTTCTTATACTATAAATATATTGAAAATACCTATAGAACATAGTTTATGAGCTTCTTACAAATGTGGAAAACACTGTTACTAGCAGAAGAGGCTTGTTTTTTTGTATTTCAAAATTTACCTTCCCTGTGTTTCGATTTTTGCTAAACACTGCAGCTCTCCCTGCTGTTACTGGTGCAAGGAACGGGCACACACCAGCTGCCAGCTTCCCTCCCTGCCAAGTCCGAGACAGAGCCCACTCTTTCAGGCTGGTACACTGGCACCAGCTTGAAACCAAATGTTTTTTGCCTGCAGTTTAAATCCTGTTGACAAGTGTCAGCGGTGCGTCTCCCCCACAGGGAGAATGTCTTTGTGCTGCGTGTGTGTTTTTACGGATTTGATGGTACAGTGCGTAAAGCAGGTAAGAGAGTTACATGGGGGATGTATCCATTTTACCAGGTGTGAATGCATTCCCAAGAAGGAAGGAGGGATGGAAAGAGAGAAGGAGAAAGGGAATCGGGAATAGAAAGAGGGCCCTGTTTGTAATAAAATGCAAATATTCAGAGAAGAAGAAAACAGTTTTAACATCTAAGACTAGCACTAAACTACTCCAATAACTCCTAGACGAGTAACAAATGCAGCCTCATGCAACTAAGTTGTTTTGCACTTCAAAATAGAGAGCTATATGATGGGAGGGAGAGGGCAGGAGAGAGGGGATAGAGGGGGGAGTGATATGGAACAGCAGTCAGATTCTATTCACCATATCTTGTACATTATGTGCATTTCGTGACATCTCGTTGTTAAGAGAGATGTACCCATTTGCCTAACATTACCGACCCCGAGAGAGCAAACTAAGCTGGTTATAATACTGTTGCAAGGAGGTTAGCTGGTGATGCAGGATTCTACAGTAGCCTTCCACGCCTGTCATTTCCAGAGGTCTGGGTCCTGGCATGTCAAGACTTATGGTATCTTGCCAAGACGTATGTGGTTCAATTATACATGCACTGAACGAAGGTGATATCATTTCAGAAAAAAGCATAAAGAAAGAAAGAAAGAAAGAAAGAAAGAAAGAAAGAAAGAAAGAAAGCGGGAATGTCCCATGTGGGCTATCTGTGTCTCCGACCAATGGCCCTGTTTAAATATTCACCCTCAGGGCTATTTCTCTAATTTCTCCTCCAGACTGCACAACAATGCAAAGTGACGAAATGGCAATGAAGAGGGCAGGAATTTGCATTTTAATGAGTCTGTCACAATCAGTTTTGCGAGTGCACAGGTACAAGGGGCCAGGGGACCTTGGGATCTCAGGAACCAAACCGCTAATAGCAGCTGATTCCAGGAAATTACACAGGATTCATTGGACACATACATGCACTGGGACCCTTCAATGTGCAGGGCAGTTTAGAAGCGAGCTGGCCAAAATTAACATATTTTCATTAGCAAAGAAATATGATTTATTGTCAAAGTTATTGGGGATACTTGCATTGCATTAATTCCATTTAATATAATAATGTGTTAATAGTAACTATCACTATAACTAATAATAATGTAAAACAATAACAAACTAGTAACTAAAAAATACATTTATATTGGATAAAAGTGTGTAAAACCACTCGCTATTTTTTATTTTCTTACCAAAAATAATAATTTAGAAATACTATTTGACTAGTATTAAAGTGTGTGGAGGGCTGTACAGCAAGACTTGGCTAGTAAATGGTAATCTCTGATCAATACATTTTTGTGGCTGGCTATCCTAAGGAGTGTACTGTGAAGAGGTGTAGAGCCTGGCATTAATTTTATTAGTTATTTTTACCTCGACAGATTTCAAGTTCATCACCACTCTTGTAAACTATAATAATAACTAAAATTATATTTAGTTAACTGTAATAATAACTATAAATAAAATTGAACTAATAACTACAACTAACTATAACTAAAATAGAAAAAATAAATTCAACACCGAATATAACATTTTATATTATTATTGAAAAATGAATATTGGCTGATTATTTGGTGGCTGGCTTTTTGTGTTTAAATGCTTATAATTCTGCAGTAAGATTCATATGGATTCAGTCATGGGACATTGCCTCTCTCCCACTCCTGATCAGTGGGGGACACCTAGACTAGACATCTCCCCCTCCTGATCAGTGGGGGACACCTAGACTAGACATCTCCCCCTCCTGGTCAATGAGAGGACATGTATACCCCTTTTCCACTGACACCTGATACGGGTGGTTCTCCACTGGCGATTTGTCGAGTCGAGTAAGGACCAAACCATGAAACTCTGGCCTCACATAACACCTGAATCTGTCTCGCAGCTGAGCAAAGCCAGGGGGCGGGTTTAATGATTCTCGTCAGTACGTTGTGTCAGTCAGTGCACTCAAAGAAGAGGAACAACATGGAGTGCAGCGAGTGAGAGGAGAGAAAAGTACAAATGACGAAAACGAAGACAAACACAACCATAACCCCTGGATCCGCCATTCTCAACTCGAACACACAGCGTCACCTACATGCGGCTCCACGCGTTCAATGAGTGTGGCTGGGGCTCTGCAGTGGAAAAGAGGTATTAGACCTTACCTAACTGTGCTGCAGATGACTAATAACCCTTTCAACACGTCCTGACTCCAGCCTCTCTCAACATCAGCGCTTTTTGAAATCCGTCACTAATTGGATTCCCATTCTTTTCCTTACTCCCAGCTCACATTTTCACTTTGTGAGCAGCCTCTGATTGCATTTGTTTTCAAACGCCATTTCCTACAAATGCAATTTGTTTTTTGCTCCTTTTTGTTTTGAATCCATTAAATTATAAGTGAAGAGGGAGAAAAGGCTGAGCTCAACAGAAACATCATCTTTTTATTGCTTTAATGTTTATAGATGTCCTCACCAACGTAACCAAAATCCTATATTAACTATTTGGCTGCCAGTACTTATATATTGTACAGCAGAACCAAAAAGATGACATTATACAGTGTTATAGAGTGCATCCAAAACATATTCACAATTACCCAACATTTTTATATACATAGTTCCATACAGTATACAGTATTATAGTTAGAGTCAGTTGTGCATTAATTATCACTACCGCTTGCCTTGCAGTATACCATAGTCAGTGTTTAGGATTACTTTTTTAAAGTAACTTGCCAAACAGTGACTATCGTTTCATTGCCCATTACTGATACACCCATGGAATTAGAGTTGGTTTACACAGCTTGACAGATCTTTTAATTGTGTTTATTTGATTCCACATTACAAGTAGAGAATGTAAATTAGTGTGGCCTAGTGATTTTGAGCTGAGGGGCAGGGAAAGAAGAAAACGATTTGGCCTATTATTAGAACTAAGGGATTAGGGAGGGCAGCAGTGTGGAGTAGTTGTTAGGGCTCTGGACTCTTGATCGGAGGGTCGTGGGTTCAATCCCAGGTGGGGGACACTGCTGCTGTACCCTTGAGCAAGGTACTTTACCTAGATTGCTCCAGTAAAAACCCAACTCAAAATAATGTGATAACTTGTACCAGTTGTAAGTCGCCCTGGATAAGGACATCTGATAAGAAATAAATAACAATAATTGTACTTGTTTGTTGTTTAGATGGCTAACATGATCCAGAGCTGTCGCTACAGGCCAGCACAAAACCCAGACAGCACTACACTTGTATCATGATAAATTGTATTTATTATTATTATTATTATTATTATTATTATTATTATTATTATTTATTTATTTATTTATTTATTTATTTATTTATTTATTTCTTAGCAGACGCCCTTATCCAGGGCGACTTACAATTGTTACAAGATATCACATTATTTTTACATACAATTACATTATTTTTTTACACATTATTTTTACATACACTATTTTTGCACTACAGCACTCACTTTGGACTATATTGTGGATGTATTAAAGACTGTGTTTATTGTTTCGGGACTGAACCCCTGGGTTAAACTGGGTAGTACACAGCTTTGTGTACTACCATTCATTATTATTTACCATTGTCAAGTAACCATTGCACCTAGATTATTGTTGTCTGTCTGTTATTGATCACTGCATCACTCCTGCACCTGCATACTACAAACCACTTTGCCACACTGAATTATTGAGAAAATATGTTTTTCATACTTTACTACAGTTTACAGCAACACCACAGTAAGTCTGATAAAGGTTTCTCAGCAGAACTGCCTTGTTCTTTAACGCATCGATCCATGTTTCGTTTTTGTTTTCTCCAGACGAGAAGGTCTTCTTGCAATATTATTAAGCACAGTTTCCCTGCGTTAAGCTCTTGCTGTAACTGCATCCCCACACTTCTGGTTTCTAAGATAAAGTGAGCTGCCATTGGTAATAGCTAAATTAGTACTCAAGCACTGCTTCAAAATGAATGAGCTGGCCCAGCGTGGCAGGGGATCCGTTGACGGTGTGACACACAATTACAGGAGCTCTCCTCTCCACCCTGTCTCTCTATCTCGCTCTCCCTATCCCTGGGTGTGACAGGTAGATATTTTGTTCCTAACAGGGCTGATGATAATGGTGGACAGATTGCTACTGGGATGCTTAGGAAAGCATTGTGCAATTACAGGTTATTGCACAGCTGAAAGAAGATGATTTATTAAAACCAAGTATGTGTGTCTCACTTTGAAGAAGCGAAAGCTAACCCTTTTACCAAACCTTGACAGAATACTATCATTTGAACACCTTTGTTTAAAAATGTTTTTTTTTTTTTTGCTGTAGTCGCTTGTACAGGGCAGGGGGGGGTGTCAGGGGTTCAAGTCAGCTTCAGAAAAGCTATTTGTGCCTTTATAAAAAATACCAAGAGGGGTAGCAAATTAGGCAATGAAATTCCAGTATATATCCTGTGCATAGAAGATACATCATAGTTCAAAATGTATAATAAGTTTATATGTAGCTTAGGTGTCTCTTATTGTAACAGAAATCATTCTGCTGTTTGAGTAGATAGAACCCCAGACTGCACAAGATGACATCTCTTAGTACAATAAACTCCAACCTGGGTTATTATAATGATGTAGCCAAGTGCCTTCTGTCACTAGAAATCTGTTTGCTTGAGAACATTTGGCTGAATTAGCTTGCCCTAAATGTTTGGCCTTGGGTGTGTCTGCGTTTTGCCAGAAGCAGTGTATAGCCGATGGGTCAAGAGGCATTGAGCGTGTTTGTGTACAGTATGTTGATCTGGACAGAACCACACAGAGACTGACAATGCCCTCCACCTGCTAGATCAGTCTCTTCATCTCCAGAAATATAGTTCTTCTATTTGGGTGTTAGCAGTGCTAGTGATGTACATCCAGACTGATGCAGTTCAGCAAGGCAGCAGTAAGCCAGTAGATAGATAGATAGATAGATAGATAGATAGATAGATAGATAGATAGATAGATAGATAGATAGATAGATAGATAGATTCATCTGTAGGAAAGAAAATAAAGATGATGGTTGTCAAAGACATCACCCTTGTGGATCTGAACATTAAAGGCTTTGTTGGAGGCAATTTCTGAAAGCCTGTCATTTGTAAGCCCTATGGGCTCATCTCTCAGGAAACAGAACAGTATTTTTTTCTGTTGTCAAACAGAAACTGTATGAAGGCAGAAGAGGATCTGTTTGAAGCTGATATCGTCACACTCACAAATGAAGAGCTCAGAGGAATTTTCTGGAGTAAATTCCTTTATGAAGTGTTTGTCGGCAGCAGGTATTAGATCACACCCATTTATAAATGTGATTCATGAAGGGGATTTCAAAACAATTAACTTCCTCATTTCCTAATGTAAGACTTCCCTGGACTGGAATGGATATTCAGAGACAGTTGTGCAGGAGAACCTTGACACACACCAGCACAGGCATTGAAACCTCTTTGTTCCCCATCCACCCTCCCCTCCCCTATCTCAGGGACTGGGGGAGCTATCTGTGCTGGGCTAGCCTGACTCGGCAGTGCTAACAAAGCACACACCGTGTCTGCCGACAGTGATAAACGAGCCTGCGACCCTTCTGATCATTTCCTCACTCACTGGCAGGGAGAGGTTTATTAATCAAAAGAGAGCATCGTCTCAGTTTCTCTATTGACGCTACGGTTACCTGCTGCGCCATTGGCAGGTGGAGTGAGAGACCCTTTCACTTCATTATCATACTCTGATCTGACAAGGTAAAGGGAAACTGGCTCTCTGTAATCTGAGATTGCAGTTAACTGCCTCTGAAAGAGACATTTAAAAACATCCCATGTGCCTCCAAAGGAATCAATACATTTTACAGTAGAGGAGATTATCCTCTTTTCATTTGAGCACGTGCAGTACCTGGTGCATTCAAGCGGCAGTCAAGCGGTTAATGTCTTCTGATCACAGCCTTTTTGCATGCGAGCTGCAACGATGTACAACTCCTTTTGTGATGCTCCTCTTTCTTAATAGCATCCAATTTCTTGTTCTCCCTGGCTTGCCTGATTGTGAATGCAGCCTCTGGTCTCACGTTGAAGATCTGTTGCCTGCTTGGCCGCCACTGCATTAGCGCAGACACACAGCAGGCTAATGATTACAGAGTTGTTTCTACCTATCTTCCAATAAGTCCATCTACTTGTTTACCACTGTACTGCCTTTCCTCCAGCAAGCCTTTTCTACGTAACCTGAGGAGCCGGCCGGGTCTGTCTCCATAATGCATTGTTATTTTAGAATAGAACCAAGGCTTCGCATTTGCTCAGGGTTATCAGGCTTGCTCAGAGGTTTGGGGGAGAGTTTGTGTCAAACCCAAATGGAACCCTCTTTTTTTTTTTGTTGTTTTGCAGCTAATGAGCTGGCCAGAACTATTCCAGATCTCTGTGTTTGCTCATTTATCTCTCTGTAATCAAACAGTACCGCTGGATACAGCATATCCTCTCATGCCACTTCTAAGTGCTGTTCCAGCTGGGCGATCTATTGTCCAGAGTATAGGGAAGGTATGTGAGTTAGCTTTGACTGAAAGAAACACAGAACTCTTTCTGCAGTTAAACAATTCTAATGACTTTTCTTCCGGCTTTTTTGTAGCCGGCTTTTTTGTAACTTCTCTCTCTCTCTCTCATTTTTGTTTGATATAGATTGTACAATTCTTTAAAACTTAAACGTGTAATAACACAGAAACATTTTGTAATTAACAGCATACTCTAAAGTGGCTCAATTAAAGGTTTGAGGTAAAATTGTGATTTAAGGTTTGGATTAGAGTAACACTTTGTGTCTCTAATTACTGTGTATTTACATAGTAGTTACTTGGTAAATACCTGTGTACTTACACAGGTTAGGGTTAGGGTTATACTTATAATATAAGTACACCAGGGTAGTATGCTACTGTGTTTGATTAAGTTACAGATATACGCTATGAAACCTGTATGAGATATATCTGGTGCTTTTAAAACATATTATACCACAGCATTCCAGGGACTGTTCTTTGGTCAGTTACAAGTTTGTTTTCTGATTTGATTTTAGGTGTAAGGACATGAAGGCATTAGTGGAAACACTAACATTCTGGCAACCTGAATTTCCATGCTGATAAAAATAACTTAAAGATAAAAAAAATATTAGAATCAGGGCTGTGTTGTTTAAGAATGATTTGCCAGCCCTGTTTTTTTATTTTATTTATGTAGCCTGAATATTTTTTTTCTTAAACTGGAGCAGACAACAATCAGAAAACAGAATGGGATTTATCAGGCGCTTAAACACAGCACCTGCAGTCGTCACAGAATCCTGAATTCCGAGTTTGATCCCAGATGCCTTGGGGGAGCCGGATTGTAATTGCAAAACTTTTTTTTTTTTTTTTTGTTACTTTTGCTCTGTCTCTCTTCCCTTGTTTCGCCAGGAGTCAAATTCTCTTTTCAGTCAGTTCAACTTTCCATCCCTAGGCTGGCTCCTGTAGATAATTCATCCTAACATTCATAGAGGATTCATTGTAGTGAACTCGGGGTATGACACCATTTAATAATCAAATGTAGATTCATAGAGAAATGTAAAACAGGCAGCCAGGCAGGCAGGGAGAATTCATTACCAGTCCTTTCCACTAGCAGCAGCTGCCACATCACGCATTCCATTTCCAGGAAATTGAGCCTCATCCTATGCATACATGTTAACACTATTACACTGTCAGAAATAATGGTTTCCAATGGGACCTACTGCTTTGCCTGCTTGCTTGCTTGCTGTAAGAAACATCATTTTTCTTTCTTTTTTTTTGTGTTGCTTCATTGCATATGCCTGGCTTGATTTAAAACTCCCAATGCATGCACACACACATATTTACACACAACCTTTAACAAAAAGAAAGATGATTAAATGCATCATACTGGGTCTGACTCCGCTAGGAAGCAGTAGGGGTTCGTGAATATTGCCTCGCAATGGAATTTGCAAGGCGTGTGCTGTTCTACATAATCCCCCGCTGCCAAAGACACTCACAGGAGACTTGACCTCAATGATGTGTTTCTACCTCCCTCACAGGGGGGTAGTGGGGTCTTAACACCCCCCCAAAACCTCTCTTGGAACCCCACAAACCTTTGGAGTCGAGTAATGGTAATACTTATTGGTATGCAGTAAGGGGCTTAAAATAATGCTGTAATGTAGTTATGCAGTCTTATAATCCAGGGCTGGCAATAGAACGTGAAACAAGCAATGTGATTGGTCGAGCGACGTTCCAGCTGTCTGTATATTGGATGGATACGGACAGTTGGAGCCTTGTCAAATATTCTAAATCACTGCGCTGCTTCACAGAATTTAAAGTATCGGACAGTAGCCATCTTGCTTCTACAGTTACAGATGTACAGCTGTAACTATGAAACTGAGTGACCAATTTCCTGCAAAAAATCCCAAAGTAGTGAGTAGACATGCCGATTTGGATGAAGAACAATCAAACGAACTGGAAGACAGCAAAAAAAAATTTTTTTAAATCACTGTCTTTATACTCAGACACCCGACTTTGTCACTTAAAATAATGTATTTTTAGCGGTTTGTAAATGCTACAGAAAAACACAAAAAGACATTTCTGCACATTATCCACCCCTCTCAGACACATACCTTGAAAAATTACTGAAATCCGAGACGTCGTTGTATTTGTTTTTATTCCTCCTGTCTGTTCTATAATGCTAATCATTAGAGGATGAAAATCCAGCCCCATGTCTCTCTGAGTCATCTGAGAATGGTCTTTGCCCTATTGTTGGAGGAATGGCAGGAGACAGGAAACAGTTAAATAGGAATGTTATTCCAGCTCCACCGTTCTCCTTGACTCCCACAACCCCCCTCTCTACATGCCACCCAAACCCACACTGATATTCCAACTCACCAACCACCACTGCCTGTCAACAGCTGTCAATCCAATACAGCACCAACCAGCTGCCACTTTACAGGACTGGAATAGTAATGAGTCGCAGGACAGGGAGAGGAAGACACCAGCACTGTCAGGAGATTAGCTGGGACTCTACGTCAGCTCCATTTATTGCAGTAAATGATTTGAATTACTAGCCCTAACCCTATCCCGAAGCCTTCCCTCCCAGTCCCTCAATTCTAACCACAAGGCCACAGAATTTACCCTCCAGACCCTTGACTCACACCCTGCTTCTCTCCCAGTCGCTCAGCTCTACTCAAACTGCTTCCCTCCTAGTCCCACAGCTCTAAGCACTAGGCTCCCACTCTGCTCCAAGGTGTGTCCTCCTGGTTTTGTATTGCTGGGGCTATGAAGTGCTGCTGCATATTGTCTGCTCAGGTACTTCATCTACGGTTTGGGCTTGACATCTCTAAGGAATTGTCATGGTTGTTTTGGTGTCTTCACATTGTGAATCCACTGGTCTCCCGCGCCTGCTTGAGAATCTGAGCGCTTTGGAAGAGCAGTAATAAAGAGTCATGCCTTCGTGCTCCCAGGTTACTCTCTGCAGTGCAACACTGTCAATGCATTGAGATAAATGGAGGAAGAGGAAGGCAAAGGGCTTCACCCAGCTGTGAGGGGACAGCGTGTAAAAATAAAATGAATGATGAAGGCAGTAGCCAAAATGTTTGTCTCCTTCACTTTTCAAAAAAATAATTTAGAAAAACATTTAGACAAAAGAGACATTTTCAATGCCTTGTTTTAAGACAGATTTGTTAAAATGTTTGATGACAAAAAAAAATCAATAGTGCATTAATAAATGTGTTACACATTACATTATTATAAATTATAACAGGCCAAAGCAATATAGTGTTATGGAATCTTACATTAAAATAAAATAAAAAAAAAACTTACTAATGATTACTAATGATAACATGACATGAAGATTTACACTAGTAATGTGTCATTAAAATATTATATTATTTTAAAATATTATTTTACTAAATGTTGTTCCTTGTTAGTAAACATCAGAATATGTAATAACATATGTTTAGATAGTATATGCATACATTTGGAAACAACACTTGCACTTATGCAGGAAAACATGGAATAGGAACAGTTAATATGAATAACTGAGCATACAATTCCTCCAGAGAACGAATACTTCAGAAGATCCTTTATTTTCCGGACAGCTAAAATAATTTGTTTATTTATTTGTAAGGAGTTCAAAGAGCAAAATTTGCAATCGTTAAAAAATTGAAGGGGATTTGTGTATGAAATATTGCAAATATGCCAAAATATTCTCTTCCCATAAAACAATTCAGATGCTCTTACGAGGGTCATGCAGAGATAAATGGTTGCAAAGAAGTGCCCTCCCTTCTTGAGATATTTAATGCTGAACCACTATAGCGCTCCAGCAGTGAGATAGACCCTATGCATAAATCCAGCACTGCCCCAAGCTCCAGACACATCTTGTGTGTAACTGTGGGGCTGCAGTCTCCAGAGCCATTCACTAAGAACCTGTGAAATAGCATTTCAATTCATTATTGTCCATCTGCCGCTGCATGTCTTGACCAGCGGTGATTTATCCACTCCTGCGAGGACAGTGTCGTTCTTCACTGCAAGGGAATGGAGGTGGCAGGACAATGCTGGGATGATGAATGCACAGAAATGCTCTGAATATCATTAATAATTCACTGTCGACCCAGGCACCAGTCTCCTTGTACGTTCACCCTTTCTCTCTCTCAGTCTCCTTGTGCATTCACCCTTTCTCTCTCTCAGTCTCCTTGTGCATTCACCCTTTCTCTCTCTCAGTCTCCTTGTGCATTCACCCTTTCTCTCTCAGTCTCCTAGTGCATTCACCCTTTCTCTCTCTCAGTCTCCTTGTGCGTTCACCCTTTCGCTCTCTCAGTCTCCTAGTGCGTTCACCCTTTCTCTCACTCAGTGTCCATGTGCGTTCATCCTTTCTCTCTCAGTCTCCTTGTGCGTTCACCCTTTCTCTCAGTCTCCTTGTGCGTTCACCCTTGCTCACTCTTTCAAATATTTTGTCTATTAGACATTTGCCTCATATAAGAACATCATTAGGTACTTTTTAAATCTGATTAAAACCATTGATGATAATATTTTTAAAAGGAGTATTACATTTTAATGACACATTACTAAACCATTTTGTCAAGTAATTATATTGTATTGCTATGTTCTGTTATTGTTCGTAATAACTGTTAATGCTGCTTATAACACCCTTTATAACACATGTAGCAATGCATTGTTGATTGTTTATAACAGACCCTTAAACTAAAGTTGTGTATTTACTTAGTACAAATACATAGCTACTGTCACTGCATTGTCACGGCAGATCATTTGGTAAGGGCACATTGGAAAGCTTTGTCTTTATATGCCTGGACAATACCATACAGATATCAGCATTCATCGTCACATTCAGCTCACAGCAGAAATACATTGAGAGCTATGATGAAATAATAATGCCATTTCAACACATAAAAGCCAGTGCATTCTGTCATTGAAGGAACTGAATATTCTTCAAAGAAATTGATTCATGTCATGGCAAGTTTAGCAGTAGGGGCCTGTTAGTGTGCATGAGCGTATGAGTGTTACAGTACAGTACTCACAGATTGCATTATCGTATGAAAGAGTGGAAGCATCTACAAAGTAAAATATTTCATAATGAGGGTCAGCTGAGAAAGTAATATATCTTTTAGTAAATTATTTTGTTGAAAAAATGTCCCACTGAAAGTTGGAGGTTTGGGCATAGTGTGAGTAATAAGTTTGTGATAACGTTGGTATAAATAAATCAATTCCACTTTAAGGTCATGTTGTTTACCTTTTTTAATGGATTTTTTTTTTTTTTTTTTACTTTGAGCTTGGCGCCAGCTGGTGTAACATTCCTCTTGTAACAATGCTCTCGATTTGAATCAGTATGCATATCACAAGAATAGCCAGTACAACCTTTGCTCATTAGTAACCAAAAAAAAGAAAGAAAGAGATAAAAGGAGAGACAATGTTTGCTGGGTGCACAGACTGGGTTAGAGAGGAATATTAGCTAGACAGTGAAGAAGTAGGTTTGCTATTACTGTCTTAGATATATTGCCAGGCACTGGCCTTTCCTGGCTCTTTGTGACTGAGAGATACTGCTTCATGTCATTGTGTCTGGCTGAATGGATTACTGCAATCCCCTGATTGCTGGCCTTCCATCTGTTAGCTCGCTATCTAAATTGCAGCAGCCTGTAGTCTCAGCCCATACTAAATCAAGCCTGCACATTACCCAGGCTATACTTTCTATCTCAACGTCACTTTGATACAGTTTCCTCCAGGATTGATTTTCGAAGACCTCCTTTATATTTATAGTTTGGGCTGCTTCTGTTTTGGTGCCCATGTTTATCAAAGTTAAAAAAAAAAAACACAACTTAAACACACAATCGTAAAATCAGAGCAAATCTAAGGAAACCTCTTATTGTACTTTGACAAACGTTTCAGCAGGTGTCTTCCAGTGTCACCCCTAAATGTATCACCAGGATACCTCCTCTAAACTAAAGGACCCTGTCCCCTGACTCCCTAGCAGTACTATTTGTATGTGTAGTGCTGATTTCTGTTGCTTTTCCCTATGCCTCTCTCTACAAGCTCTTCAGACTTAATTGGCTTAGCAAGCCCAGCCTGGTGCAGAGGTCCTGGTTAGGGTTCCATGATAAAATCACAGGGATTAGGTCTTCTGGAGACTTCATTGGTTAATTGCAAAGTTTTTTTTTTATAAAAATGTAGTGGTCGCCAATTATTTTTATTGTTTTCTTCCCAATTTAGTAATGTCCAATTATTACGCTGACTCGGGAGGGGTGAAGACGAGCACACGCTGTCCTCCGAAGCGTGTGCCATCAACCGACCGTTTTTTTACACACTGCAGACTCACCATGCAGCCACACAGAGCTACAGCGTCGGAGGACAATGCAGCCCTGGGCAGCTTACGGGCAAGCCCGCAGGCGCCCAGCCAGACCACAGGGGTCGCTGGTGCGTGGTGAGCCAATTGAGTGCTGCCCCCTGGGAGCTCCCGTCCTCGGTCGACAAAGGAATAGCCTGGACTCGATCTGGTAACTGGAGTTAATTGCAAAGTTTGAACAGGCAGCACTAGTTACTCATTAGGGAGTAGCTTGTTGGACTGATTGGTCATGGTATAAAAGCTGAGCTGAAACTGTGGCCAAACCTTATTCTTTTATACACTTTCCCACAAGGGTTAATGTAATAGGGTGGAGACTGGGCATGAGGGTCTTAACCACTTAAAGAGGCGGGCTCATGTGCATCCATGTTTTTTTTAACATTTTTTAACCTCTGTGACGGCAGTGTATCACACAACACTGCCCGTTACACTAACGTGATCGTACTTATGATCCACACCCAACCCATGGCTGGATTAAAACATTACAATACTAATAACTGTTATTTTCTGCAGCAATGTCATGCTAATTCTATCACTTGCATCAGAAAAATAAATGTGATTTTTATGTTACATGTATAGGGCGTGAGTTTCCCTTATGAGACTACCGGCTTGGCTTGTATCTGCAGTCTGTTTTGTGGTTTGTATAGCGCATAGGCCACTTAACAGCAAGTCATAACACCGATTAGCAAGGCATTAGCTGGAACACTTGTCTGCTTGGGAGGTCGTTGTCTTGATAAAACATTTGTCAGGTGACGTTAAAAATATGATGCAGTGTTTGGTCAATTGAGTACAGAACTTAATTTACTATTTTCATTCATTTCTGTATGGGTCTAGCAATGAGAATACTAGCTGTGCTGGGGGCGAAGGTTGACAGTGTAATAGGATTAGAATGTGTCGAATTGATTTCTTTTATTCTTTCATTTGCAGCCACTAAACTGCACCCTTGCCTACAACAATCTGTCGACTCATTTAGATCGCTGGGCGCTTTCTTGATCTTGTGAAATGCTTTAATTCCACCGCCCACAGCTCTGTGATTTAAGAATGTGGTGCAATGCTTTTCAGCCTGACTTTGATTAGATCCCATTGCCTGGCTCTCTCTAATAATTACTTTCTTTTATTTGAATCCTATGCATTTGTATTTTATTTCTCTGAGATGACTCTTGTTTAATTACCCACTGTCTTTCCACCTCATTGATTTACATTGTTAGCTCTTTAATTATACAATTCATCACCTTTTAAACACAAAAAACTACTTACCATTCCCTGTAATTAAAGCTCACCGAAGGATAGCAGCACATTTTAAAACAGCTAAGAAAATTAGGTGAGCTAAAGACTTTCTATTTATTGAAACTGTTTTTATCTGCCAGGTACTTGTCAAAGGGGGCTGTATGGTAATGTAGGTTGTATGAATGTCATCTATTAGCCGTTAGGGAATATAATGCATTATCAAGAAAAATGAGTTTTTTTTAAATAACACTGTGAGGTCTCTGATCTAAGTGCAGCAGGTAAACGGTTCCAGTCAGAGACACTTTTTACAGCAGGTGTTATTAAATATTTTGTGTCACAGACATACTCACTGCTGAAACAAACTGTTTAAGTAAACAGGTAATGTGCTATATGCCTCTTTAAAAATAATCTGGTTCCATTGATAGTTCCTTCTATTAGCAGGTGATAACAGATTTAGAGTACAAGGTACAATGATGTTCTAGAGGAGTGCACCAAAGAACAAATCTACAGATCCTATTATACACTGTATCGATCTTCAGAGACTCCTTACTAGCATTCCTGTAGATCACATCATTGTAGTCTATAATAGGGAATAAAAGTTGTTGAGCTGATTTAAACCGTGCTGTAAAATTTAAACAATGTCGCTGACCATACAATACTCTGAGCTTCCTTCCAATTTTACTACATACATCTTTAATTTGTTTTTCAAATTTAAGAGATGTGTCAATATAAACACCTAGATATTTAAAAGTGTCAACTCTCTCCAATGGTGTAGTGTTACAAGTAACAATAGTAAAATTTGAACTAGTATTTTGTATAATTTTCTCCGAACCAAATAGCATATTTGTCTCCAACCCTTTTTTTGCATTTGAAATGCCACCAGTTAGCAGTGAAACACATGGCATGTCTATAATGTATAAGATAACAAGTCAACAGTAGTGTAAGGTGTGGTGTTTTCATTGCTGTTGGTTAATTTCCAAAAACAGCCCTAATGGCTGGAGCCCTGCCTAGTGCTGGAGCCCTGCCTAGTGTTGTGAAGGTGACTCTTACCCTATTACAGAGGCGTTTGAATTCGTTGACTGTTGCTAGTGTAGCACTGCCATTAAACCACATTTGTCAGCTCTTTAGTCCTCTAATACTTTGATGAATAACGTTTAAAACTGAACGTTATTATCAGCTCATATTCCTTTAGTACTGTGAAAGATAATGTTGTAACGCTAATATTTTAAGCCTGAGTCATTTTTCATGACGAGCAGTTTTGATAACCCTGCTTGAAAGGAACTGCAGGTACTGAGCCATGCATACTCTGGCAATTAGAATCTTTAAACACTGGCTGGGGTTTCTTTATCGAGAAATACAAATTTCAAATCAAATGTGAAGCTGTCAAATGACTGTTGGCGTTACACTTATCACTTTGTCAAAGCAGCTGCTGGGATATTCCCTGCTAAAATCTGTGAAGTCATGCAGTCTGCATTTAGCAGGAATAGAAGCAGCCCCTTCCTATACAGAAATGGATCTCATGGCATTGGAAGCGCCTTGCCATCTGGTAAGGTCAGGTCAGGTCTCAGAAGGTAAGGACATGTGAGTGTTTTGTATTGCCACTTAGTATTTGTAACTTAGTTCCTTTTGTCTGACTTGAGAAATTAGCATTTTGAAACTGATTGAGCATTTTTAAGTCATAGATGATCCCCTCATCATCAGCCATCACCCCCCCCCTTCTTTGACAACTGCTAAGATCTTTGAACTACCTGATCCTGTGCTCATCTGTCCAATCCCCTTTCCCCAGCCCCACCCCCATACAACTACAAAAGCACACCCTAACTGGGATTGAAAGTTATCATAAGTATGCATATAAAAATGATCTTTAAAAATAAAATAGTTTGCAAACTATTTTTTGCTTTTCCTGTCGCCGGCTTACTTTGTAATCATCATGTGTATGCACACTATACATTACTAAAAGCGGCAGAAATTAAAATGCTATAACTTATTAATGATTATTTACTATTGGATTTCAATTCATGACCAGTTCCACACATGCTTATATGAAAGCATTGTTACCACTTATTTGTACAGTGTCACTTTCTGAATCGCCCGTTTTGGGTTTAGATCCTATAAATATCATACTATGTATATGTATTCCTCAGCATGCTTCCCCATTGATCTGAGATATTTAAAATGTTTAAATTCAAAATCCACTGCTTGTAAAATCAGGAACATGTCTCTCCTCTGATTGCCAGCAGCAAGCTCTTCGCAGCCTGAACTGTAAGCTGACTTCCCCCAGAGGAGTAGGAGCTGTCCAGCTGCAGTGGTGCTGAAATCACTATAAAGGAAGCTCAAAACCCCCCGGCAATGGCTCTTTGAAATATCAGCTCACTGAAATACAGGGCCTCCGGTCAAATCTTTATTGATATAATGTTTGTTTTCCTCAATGCGTTTTTTTTCTTTTTCTTTTTCACTGATCTCTTCCTGCATGAACAATAGAAAAAAATTCAGCCAGCACTCCGGTGGTACCAACAAACACTCATACCATTTGTATATTCTAACATGAACTGTATTGGCCACCCACACAAACTATTGGAATTGTGCTGTTAGCTTGTCTTGTGTTTCATTCTTTCAGTTCATTTCTGGGTACATATTCGTTGGTCATTAACACTTACCAGTTACCTCTCTTCTACCCCTCACAGCTCGCCACCTGCTTACCAAGTTTATGAATAAATCCACAGCACTGGATTGAATAACTGCACAATACAGCAGAGGCTGTCCATGATTAAAAAGCCCCTGTATTTTATTTCAATTCAGCTCAGGTCCATATATCCACCTGACGGATACTTCTTCATATTCCACATCAAGGGCACCATTAATTCTGGTGTCAGTGCATTAGATTGGGAGAACTGAATTGATACCTCGATCAACACAGACACACAGAAACCATGCAGCTAGACTCATACACACCCACACATTGCTAGGGTGCTGTAAGGTTATCGCTAAGCACACACAAACACACACACACACACACACACACACACACACACACACACTCCTGGAATTAGTTCTTTATTTGTTTAGTTTATAACTAATGGTTTTTCTTTTGTTAGAAACACATACCCCAGGAGGGTCATTAGAGCAGTGAAGGGAACACTGGTACAACATAAAAGGATTATGTTTCCCTAATGTAACAGGATGTTATGGATGTTTTACTGCAACATTCCACGTTGTGCTCTGTGTTCTTGTCAGGAGGAGATAGAGGATGATGTCCAAGGGAAAAAGAAAACAGAAGAAAATAAATAATTGGAGGTTTCTGCAGTCAACTTTAGTTAACATAGAGAAAAAGATTAGTTCAAGTCTACAGTGCAGTATAGGTACTTTCAAAGTCAAATGTATCATAAACTTCCTCTCCAGCCATGGACAGTGTTTGTTGTGTTTGTATATTTTGCTGGTCTGTGGAATCTTGAATGAATCCAATAATCATGTGTCTCAGAGTAGAGAGTATAAGCTATTGTATGTGTATCTATGAAAATCCCTACATTGAGCTCCAATATGGGTCAACGTGCCTTTGTACATCAGACATCTCATCTTTGGAATTAACTGCCTTCAAACATAAAAACGGCTTCTTCACAATGCCTTTTTAAATCGCTTGTAAATATTTCATATAAATCTGACCAGGGTTGCAAATCCTATAAATACTCACTTTGACCAGGGTCATGCAAACTTTGATTGTTTGACTTTTTATGCTTTTATTTTGTATTACTGTTTTTATGATTGTTATAACCGTCTTTGTCCTGTTTCAATGATTTGTCTCTATTTGCCATTGATATTATATTGTTTGTTTATTTTTCTCTTGCCAGGACCCTATTGATATTGAAATACATATCTCCAGGGTTCTATCCTGGTTGAATAAATACATCTGAATTTAACATCTGAGAGGAGTCTCGATTCAATAAACAAGTAATACAGAATATTAATGAGACGGCAAACAAGCATGGCTTCTATAGGGTTAAGGGTACTTATTTTTTAGTCTATTTGTCAGTAAGCACTAAGCCTAGACACAAGGTTGAAAAACGATCTCAGTGCATGTGTGTGTTTATCTGTATTTCCCAGAAAATGTCTGACATTGTGTTTGATTTGTAAAAGGGTAATAAGATCCTCTGACAAAACCACGACCCAGCGAGATGCACTTTCCTGGCTGTCCCGGGGAACCCACTGTCTCCAGCACTCAGACATCCCACCCCAAGCCTGTGGGCATGGGGCACTGCCAGGGCAGCCTTAAGGCATCTAGAACAACTGTGAGGGGGAGGCCCAGGGGTGGGGAAACCTTGACATCCTGTGTTTTAAACAAAGGAAACAGATAGGTTTGTTACAACATTGAACCACTTGCATCTATTACTTCAAACGTCTGGTGTCTGTTTTGGGTATGTAAAAGACAGATTTGTCTGACAATGTATTAGAGAACCCTACTTTCTACTGTAGTTACACTCTCTGAGCTCCCCCTCGCCATTTCCTTTAAAGTGTTTTGTGACGTTTACAATGTTTTGCTAGATATTTTAACCTCTTCGGTACTCGTTAAGAGAAAATGAAATTTGGCAGTGAACGTGTGATTTGCTTTACACGAGACCATGAAAACATAAAAACCAATATTTGCGACCCCAAAACAGTGAACGTTTAGTATTCTGAATGTCCGTACCTGAGGGCTCTCTGACTCAAGGTAATGCGAGCAATTTCTAATGAAAAGTTTTCCGCTTACTGAACAAAAGGACAGAGGAGGTTAAAAAATGTTATTATTTTGTTGGTAGCTTCTCCAATATACAATTTTAACTACCATAAGTGAATACAACAACAGATATCTGAAGTGAGTAAAAACATAGGAATTATTTAAATAATCTGTTTTGATTAATTTAATAAAGGTTGCAATTCATGAAACGGTACTAGACTGTTGTTAATGCCAGTATAGCACAGTTTCATCATATTGCAGTTAAATAATCTTTCTAAAACTTTGTGAAATGTTAATGGCAGAGTGAGATACTAATGATCGTACAATACAGGTAATTGTATTGACGTAATTGTATACACAAAACATTGGAGCACATAATAACAAATTGTGGTTTTTGGGGACTGCACTTACAGCATATGCTGTTCCTAATGAACTGACTATTTTCTCCTCCAGCAAATACGTTTATTTTAAACTTTGTTCGGAATGTAGTGCTTGTTGGTCCAGCATTCAAATAAAAGCTGCTTGAAGAATGTTGTTCTATTGGTATTGTTTTAACTGTATGTGCTTTTCACTGGACATTTTAAGAGGGTAATTCAGTAAGTACTCAGCGATCTGAGTAGATCACAAACCAGTACTGGCAAGGCCTGACCCTCACACTGATGGCACAATCCAAGATGTAGCTTAGCTTCTGAGACCACAATAGTTCTACTATTAGTTAATGTACGGTTGGTACTGTCCATTAAGCAAAGCGGTGGTTCAGTCAGGAAACTCACTTTTAACCTTAGATCAAATCACATAAACATCAAGCATATTTTAAGTGCTTCCAATACTCAGAACAAATTGTTTCAGTCAAATAGGTAGTATCTTATTTGTCATTCAATAAGCAATACATTCAATTATCAGCAAGGAAGGGATTTAAATCTTACCTCAATCCATTACGTCCATGCTGTGCAGCAGAGATCGCCTCCTTCTCCTTTATTATTATTAATCGTGTTTACATTTTTAAAACAAGAGCACAATACACATGTAATCCCTTTTGTCTTTAGAATTGTGTCAGTTTTCATCAAACTTCCTATCGACTGAACGCATGATGACTCATATGACTTCTGTTGGAAATGCAAGACTTGATCAGTAATTGCTACAAAAAAAATAACATTAAAAAAAATCATACAAGTTTAACATAATGTTCCTGTCTTATATATAGAAAAATTTATAGGTTTTGTAATTCATATTAGGTATGATTTACTGGAATTATTTCCCTAGTGCTCTGTGAATATCAAGCCCACAGTCCACAGTATACACACAAACACACACACACACACAATAGGGATGTTCGTTCATTTTCAAAGATCTTCAATTACTAATTGAAAAGCTTTGGTCCATTCTTCCTTGGGCTGGATTTGAACTCTGTCAACGCTTGTGACCCTTCTTTTATGTAAAAGCTGCATAACACTTAAACAGCTCATACACACACAAAAAAAAGTTAATTATCTGTCGAGCAAATGCAGGAGGGAAAGGCTGGTGAGAGATAAATGGGATTGAACAAGCACTTGTCATGACTGATGTTCGGCTAATGGATTATCGGTATTCTGCCAGAGTGGAGCGTGCCGGTACAGCGAGGTGCTTTTAAACAGGGAAGAGACACAATGCCGGAGCTGCCAGGTTATTCGAATGATCCGCAGCCCCCCGGTCGGCAGTGAAGCTCCAAGGAGCCCCCTGCACTCCCCTTATAACCAGCACCTAGATATGCATGATGTCCTGTTGTTGTAGATGTACTTACATCCAGCATGGGATTTCCAACTCAATTCTTCAAGTCTTATTAAATTCAGCCTGGATTTGAATCTGACTAGCCAGTGAAATGAATCTGGTGGCCTCAACTCATTCCCCAATTCAGCTCGATTTCGACACCAGCTCCTAACTGAATCCAATGCCACAGCCCTTCATCAGACTTAATCAATTTACCAGCAAGGAATGTATAGCAAAGCATGATATTCATTTATTTGCTTTTTAAAATAGGAAAAGGTTTGGTTTTTTTTTGGTTTTTTTTTAACATGACAGACTGCCTTACTTAACTGAACGGACATCTTCTGTTCTTCTGTGCACTCAAGTCTGATCTGTAGGCTCGGAGTCAAAGCTTCTGTGCTTCCAGGACTGCCAGATCCTTTTGAACGACCCTCCTAACTTTGTTTCTCACCATCAAAATGCAGAACAGGAGAGTGAGATCAGTTTAATGACGAGCAGCTTCTTGGTATTCAGTGTGAGGAGCCATGAGGGACACAGGAGCGTTGCCGCGGGCTTCGGGTTACTGCAATTAAACGTCTGTCTCGTTGGGTTATGGTGAAGGTGCCTGTGTGAAAGGAACAGTGCTGTCTGCCCCCTCCTCCGGGGCAGGGGGAGTTACGGGGGTGGAAAAGCGAACATCTGGACTGGCAGCCGCTCGGGATAGTGCTGAAGAGCCACACCGAGCAAGAGCACTCCAGGAGGCCTTTGGTTTCATGTGATCACTCGGTTCGGCACAAGTGTCCCTTACAGTTTAAAAGCAAGGAGGTTTTTTTTTTTATTATTTAAAGTTGCGCAAACTTTTTGTTGGGCTTTTTAAGTGTTTCTACAGTACAATACAGACTATAAAAAGGCAACCAAATCATATCAGTGAATTCATAAAGTTACTGAATTAGCCTATCCAGGTAGAAATATAAACAAGCTGGACAACAAGGCATGCTTTCTGGTTACAGAAATTGTACATGCTGCTTAAACAGTACATACATGAACTTTAGTCTGAGCACTCACAGTGGATTCCTAGGAATAATGTGTGTGTGTGTGTGTGCATGTTACAGACCTCAGTTCGAGGACATTAAATCCACACACAGCCCTTGAGGGCATGAGCACCTTCACTGGCTCTGCCAGAGCCAATCACCGCCAGTCTGCTGCAGCATATGGAAGCTCTGAGCAAGGAGCCAGCTACAGCTCATTACTGCTAATTAACAGAAAGATCAGGGTGTCTGCTTTCATAATATTGAAGAGAACAAAGATATTAATAGAAAAAAAACAATGTGTACATAAAACACACTGCCTTGTTATATCTGTTTCAAACGGTTTTTACCAGATACCCAGAATTAGATGCATCGTTTTTTTCAGATGAAGGTCAAACGGTATTGCATGGTAGAATACATTGTGCAATTAGCAGACATTTAATTAGTGATAACATGGAAAGAGTCAATTAAGAAAAAGGGGGTTACAGTACACAGACTGACAGAGAGAGAGACAAGGGGACAGATAGATAGATAGATAGATAGATAGATAGATTTAGTATGTGTCTATCTGGATGTTAGGTTAATTTATATAATTAAGAGCTTATCAATTACCTAATCCGTAACATGCGTATTTTAGTAATTAATAAATTAATGAATGAATTAATGAATTAAAAGTAACTCAGTAATTATTCAGTGTTAAATTTGGTGGTGCTTGCATTTCCCAGGGGAGAGCAAGCTAAATCACTAGCTAGTAAAACAAGACATGTATCTGAGGTATAAATAAACCACAAATATTGTCTACAGGGTACTTAAAAGGAGTACATTTACAGTATAATTCCCTAAAACAACCTCATTTTCCTGTAATGGCATAATCTATTCACTCAATCTATTTTCAAGTGCACTTACAGTGTTTTTCAGAATTTATGATATGGTCTTGATGTAAACTCTATTATAGTCAGAGGACAATGACAGCATATTATCCAGGTGCTTGTTCCATTAAACCACCTTTAACTACTTCATGTATTACATTAAAAAGGTACACCCATGCGCCTTGTAAAATGCACTGTGTTTCATACGTGTGCATACTGTTTGAATATGTTTTCTTGTATAGATGTGTAGACAATTGAATTCTTGTTTGTTCCAATACAAGCCTGCAGCTCTTACAGCTTGTGAAGGACTTGTTGATATGCCTTCACAATGGGAGCTGTTGAATGAAACATACGCAATTGCAGATTTTTATAACAAAATGCTCCCCTGATAAAAAAATAATAATAATAATAATTAAAAGAGCAATGCATTGTTAATAGATCTAGTAGCATTTGCCAAAGCACATTGGCATTCTTTTAAACCCTTCGGTCAATCAATTATTGGGAAGAGGTGGCTGTTATTACCACTGAACACCTTCCCTCTTCTCTGTGTTAGTAGGCTCTTATACTCAATTACCAGCCTCCCTTTACTCTGAGCTGGTGGATGTGAGAAAGGGCGATTTCAATACTCACTCAGCAGCCTACCCGAGCTCAGTGCTGCCCCTCATTAAATGTTTTACAGCATTTGTACTGTCACTATGCAGCTCAGTCAGTAGTAGGTTGATGTTGAATATTAGCAATAATCCAGCCACGCTGCAGTTTGAATGCACTCGTTTCTAAATGTAATTTGAAATCCAAATTATTTTGTTATCAATAAGAAAGTAATTTTCTAATATCTAACAGAGGAACCATACTGGGATCCCTACTGCAATCCACAGGTTCATAAGTGCCGATTACGTCAGTGTCTTTGGTTAGATAGAGCTGAGAGATACCCTAGAATAGTTTATTAATGCCAGTCTATTTACAGAAAGATTGATCTGTAGTTTACATTTACACAAGCAAGGTTTCCATTAATGATTACAATGAGATTAGTTTTCTAGGGCCAGCTCTGCAGTGTTGTCGACCTCATATCACGATAATGTAACCTTCATGTATGTCCTTGCTCTAAACATAAACACATATATATCTGGAAGGCTTGACTGGGGAAATCAAAATCAGATTTTGTTTATTTATTTATTTTATTTTATTATACTTCAGTGCCAAGTGTTTACAATTTATGGAGAAAAAATGTGGGGAAATTAGATTGTGCTGAAAAAGCTAAATGGATTTGGCTTTTCATGGGCAGTCTAGACAGAACAAGCTCTAACAATGAAGTTATTGATTTTTTCTCCTCTCTCTTTCTTTCTCTCTCTCTCGCTCTCTCTCTCTTGTGCTCTCTTGCTCTCTCTCTCTCAATCTCTCTCTCTCTCAATCTCTCTCTCTCTTGCTCTCACTCTCGCTCTATCTTGCTCCCTCTCTCTCTCTCTCTCTCTCTCAAAAGAAATATAATGCATTTGCTGTGATGTTTCTATCTGAAAGCAGAGAATATCTGATAATAACGTCCTGCATTTCGGGTTTATTCTCAGGTCCCAGAGGAGAAAAAAAGGCTCAGAGATTGCTCTCCTTATTTGGAGGAAATAATACATTTCAATTCCGTTATAAAACTGAAAATAAAGCAGTGGTAACCAATCTCAGGAGTTTGCAAACTGCCAAATTGACAGCACTTACTGAGTTTGAACCGCCAGTGTCCTGTAATCAAGTACAATTTGATACTAAACTGCTCAACCAAATCGAGGCATATGGGAAAGTAATATCTTCTCAATAAACTGCTAAAGCTGCCTGTGTGCTGAACATCTACAAAACTGTGCACCTATGATCAGAGAGCAGAGATTCCCAATTTGTGATTTTTGAGTCTCTGGAAAACGTCACAAATCTACTGCAGCAGTGCCATGCACATACAGTAAACCTTTTAATCTGAAACACATACAGAACAGGCTCAATCTCCACTAGTGCTGGCACTGAATGCATCCCAATGCTAAACCTGTGGTATGGACAGACAAAGAGACAGAAGCCATTTGTATCCATAGCAGTCAGTTTTACTCCATCACCTTCAGAGTCTGAAAAAAACATGAGTGTCCTAAAAATCCAAGCAAGCAATATAACATTCAAACAGTAAACAGATCAGTTCCACAGCATTAAGCTTAATAGAGACAGAGGTCGGATTACCAGGAATCAGACGACCCCGACCCAATGTTTACTGAGCTCAGAGTTAATCTCTGCTCTCTCTCTCTCTCTCTCTCTCTCTCTCTCTCTCTCTCTCTCTCTCTCTCTCTCTCTCTCTCTCTCTCTCTCTCTCTGATTCAATCCAATTCATTTCATGGCTTTATTTATTCAAAGTTTTGCCAAAGCAGTTACGGCATACACTCGTACACAGGAACCTAACACACAGAACACCTGCAGAGTATACATTTTAAATTTAGATTTAAATCAAATTAAAACAGTGCAGTCACACATCAAAGTTTAGTTCCACAGGCTGTGACAGAGGTAGAAGATATGGAATAATACATTACATTAATTAATGTATCTGTCTAAAGAATTTAGAGAAGTAGCTGTACTTGTTAATGCTTGTGTGCAGTACAAAACAAGGTTATGCTTCACAATAAGTGTCTCTAACTATATTGTAATTGCACTGTAATTTGTAACAAGCAAGATATTTCATGTAATTAAGCGTGTAGTTCACAACCATATATTACTTCAGTGTAATTGCAGTCTGGTAAGGGACACATAAAGTAATGAAAGATTAGTTGGGTTTGTTTTGTGTTTGCATTCATAGCCCATTAATCCATGAAATTACATTTCCACTCGGCAACTCAAAAAAACCTAAAAAAAAAACACAAAAAAATAAATAATGTGAAATTGAAATATGGGATGTGCTTCAGCGTGGCTTTGTGTGGGTTAAAACCCACAGTAAAAAAGTGAACCCCACAAAAAATGTATATAGCATAAATAAAAACAAAAGGTTTTCATATTATTGCTGTAGATTGTATTACTGGCTCTGGCTGGCTAGGTCTGCAGCTGAGAAGCGGGTAAATGAACACTTAGCAGTTAAATGGACGGTCTCACGTGCCACTAATCTTAGCTAATTTTACCATGCCTATTAACTTATTTAGGGCTAACTATCTATATGTATAGACAAGTGGATCTAAAAAGCTGTGCCCATAGACACAATTACAACCATAGTGCCCAAGTGACATCATTACAACCATAGTGCCCTAGTGACATCATTACAACCATAGTGCCCTAGTGACATAATTACAACCATAGTGCCCAAGTGACATAATTACAACCATAGTGCCCAAGTGACATACTTTGGAATGCTGCAATACTGCTGTAGTAGTAGAGAAACTAAAGCCAATCCACTACTAGTCTGTGCTCTCCAGCTTGGCTCTTGTGTCATGTGATAAATCTGTATGTTCATGTAATTCCTTTGTACATCTTGGAAGAAGCAGCTAGTTAATGCCAGGAGAGGGAAATAACCAGGCGCTCAACCTTATGGGGAATACACATGGTATAGATCAATGACATCACACGTTAGATTGAGTGGTTACAAAGCAACAAGTTGAACAGGTATCTGAAATAGAGGTGAAAGGGTTACAGTCCCTTTCACTGTCCAATTTTACACTGAATTCATTGTTTTCTGTACAGACCTTCACAGTGAAATGTCTCTCATTGCTGACTTGCTGTGCTTGATTGTTATAACCCCCTGTAAAATCCAACACGCTGTGCTCGCTCATATTTCTTCCAGTGTATTCCTAAAGTGCGCTACACAGCTGAAAAGTACTAACCTATTTTGTTTTCTCCAGATTTACGGTAAGGAATAGCCCTTCTCTTTTTTACAGCCTGTGCACTGATGTGGCACCTTATCTTAAGAATCCAAGAAATGTTTGGGTCCCATTCTATTGAATTAATTAAGTTGTATCGGCAGCTTTGTAGGGATGTGAGCTTGCTTATTTATATCTGTAAGGGGAAGTATATATGGTCTTGAAAACACAAGATTGGAACTTATTTTATTCAAAATCAAGTTTTCAGCTGGTCATGACTGGGTGGAGAGAACAGAGTATAAAAGATTTAGCAGGAGGGTTATGGATAGGATTAGGGTTATGGTTATGGTTAGGGTTAGGGTTTGTGCATTAGAATTGTAGATTTTCATAGCACACACACACACACACACACACATGGGACATCACAATACGTGTTGGAGGGTTGTGTGTTTTTCATGAACCAATATGGACACACTGTGTTATAATTGACCTGCGTTCCAAAATAGTCCCAATGCTGGCCTCAGTACCACACCTTGCTTTAATCTGAATTCTACACATTCTCATTTGCAGAGAATGGGATGGTGGTTTGTAAATAAAGGGTAATAAACCTTTAATGATCATTTATCACTGAACCTCGTTATCCATCCCACTCCCACCCCCATTGAAAATGTTCAATTTCCACAAGGTGATTAAATGTGTTTACTTAATCACCATAAATGCCACCATGAAATAATGGCCTTGGAAGTAACATTCTAATGAAATACCTCAGAAACTCATCAGGTAAATACTGTGCACTCGCTGCCTTAATTAAAGTGATATTAATTAGTTATCTGCGTCATCTTCTTCTTCTTCCTGTCTGCTGTGTGGAGCCCCAGGGCGCTGATAGACACCCTTTTACTGCCCTCTGTTCTCAGGGAGATCTTTTTTGATGCCTCTTAGTTGACTTTCACAGTCAATCTTGTTAAACAGTACATGTATATACCAAGGCTCTCATTATAAATACAAGCCTCCCGGGCACATCATTATATACAAGAAAACATGCATTTTGGTTTTCTTTTAATGGGAGGTTTTAGCATGTGGATATGGTTTGACTCTCTCAAAAGCAGCCTGCTTTGTTGTGTACTACGGGGAAGCATTTATAGAGTTATTTTTTATATGTTTTGTATTCAAAGGGCCAATGTTATCTAACAGTGGTTAATTCCCTGTGACTCACCTTGTCAAGGCGGGGTAGTGCAGTGCAGGGTAAGTCTTGCAGTCTGGTTCAAATCCTGGCTGTGCCGAGTTGGTGGTATTGGCTGGGGACCTGTCGGCAGCTCTGTTTGGTCTGTGCTCCCATGGACCAAGAGACCAGAACCAGTTCCATCTAATGGTCTGCAGCTTCTTATCTCCATTTGGCTTGCTAGCAATACACTGCTTTGCACTAGATGAGGGTTGGAGCTCAACGAATGTAAACATACTTTAGCTGGTCGACCTACATTGCATATGTCTATGTCAGGCAACTAGAATAATTACTAGAACAATTAGCAAGCATCATGGAAAGGTAATTAGTCGTCCTATGCCTGGGAATTTGATTGAACACCACTAGAGAACGGTAAATAACTCAGGTCTTTGATGAAATCCACCCTTTAGACAAACCTGATAGACAAACTGGTTCTGAGGCTTTATCAAAAGACAAATTTCAAAATGCCTGTGAGATGAAGGAATAAGGGAGCAGAGGGAATGTTCCCCTCATGTTTTTTTAAAGCCTTGCTCGGTATGAACTGCAATACTGTGTATGCATACAAATACAGCTACTTTTCATAGCCACTGATATATCAGAGCCCTGATTGATTGATTGATTGATTTACTTTTCTGGTGCCGTCTGTAAAATTGGAATTCCAAGATTTCAGAGAACAATCGACAAGCAATGCCAAACCAAAGGGAGAAAAGTACTCTAGTCAGTAATTATTTGTTCCAGTGTAATGCACTTTCACCACATTTAAACTGTACACATGGCATTTAAAAGCAAAAATAATAACAGTGTACAGTGTGTTTTTTTATCTGTGTGGGATACAGCAGAGAAACCCAGGCTTGTAATTATGATTTAGAACTAAAGACTCTAATGTAATGTGCAGTGCAGAGATAGCTAACAGGCAGCCAAGCACAAGTGTGCTGTGATGGGCTCTGACAAATACATCAAAAACCCAATATCACACTTTGGAATGGTGTGAGATTCTGCTGTCAAATTTATATACACAGTTTCCCACCAACAATGTTTATTTTGAAAGCTTTGTTTCGGTCAAGGCTGTCACCCTGTACCTTAATAATGATCACGAGTCTAAAAACTCTATTCTCAGCTCACCAGCCTGTCATTAAACTCTGCTCCTTATTAATGAGCACAAGTCCAAACACTGCATTCTCAGCTCTCCAGCTCATTCACACTAACTCATGATCACTAAAACATGCCATCACTCTCTGTGTGCATTACAAAAAAGCTACAGCATTTGGCTAGTTATTAAATGTTTGACTGGTTACATTACAGATATATAATACATGAATATATTAAGACAAAGGGTCAATTTCACATTGTAGTGTGATGGATTAAACACATTCTATATGCATGAAGCTTTTCTAGACTTGGTAAGAGACAAAAATTATACTGCAACATTTTATTGAACTGATATGCAATAGCCTAAACAGTCAAAATATACATATGCTTGTGTTTATCCACCATTAGGCTGTCATTACAAATGTGTGTTCGTATTCCATATGTATGTTCAGTATTATATTCTATATGTTTGTGTTTATTAAGGCTTATAGTATATTGGTAGTTCCCTGCTTCAATAAAAAGACAGATCTGTAAAACATTGGTTATTAAGTTTTGAAAAGAATACTGATATTTAATTTATTTCCCAATTGCATATGTATATTGACTTTTTATTAACATCAAACTCCAATACATGAGTAATTACGTATCAGTTAAAAATGTATGTATGCAACATCAATATACGCGTTTCCCAGAAGTCTAGCATGGCTTTGTTTTATTAAACAACATACTTTAAATGACTCCAAAGAGGAAGCTTTGTGAATAGGGCCAATATTAATTCTTAGTGAATGCACGGCTCCCATATTTATTTAAAGAGAAGTCGACAGATGTTTTTTTCTCTGCATGGTTTGTTGGTGTTCTGGTCGTTAACGGAGCTTCTTCATAGCAAGCACGATCTAAACAAATGGGACTGTAATGGCAATTAACAGCAGTATCCGGTACATTAGAGTAGCAGTCCACAATAATTAAAATTCAATTACATGCAGATGTAAAGAAATTACTCTTCCCCTTAACGTATGTTCAGAAATCTATTTTTCGTTTGCGTCTGGAATGCGATTGATGGCGCACATTAATGAGATGATTGATTGAAAATGAAAAAAAAGTTGAAAATGAATACAGAATGGATGTACAAGATATGTGTCTGTGTCCTGGGCTTATTGAAGGAAACGATCCAGAGAATATCATTTTGATAAAACAGCAGGGACTCCAGTATTCTGCAAGCAGAGCTTAAGGCAAAACCAATTAACCTCGAGCCACAATCTGTGTATTGGATTTCCATAGTCCGTTCAGCTAATCACATGCTGATGAAGCATAATGGCGTCCAATGAGAATGTAATATGTATCCATACTCTATGCATTGCACTGCAGCTTGGGGGCAGAGCCTTGTAAAGCAGAATCCGCTGATAGAACAGGTGGATAGCATTTATTTCATCAATTGCAGAAGTTGGCAAATGAATAAAGGTAAAGACTATGGTTGCCCTAGCACAGTATAGTTACATGCAAGACAGCGCTTATGATACCAGCATAGTACTTTACACAAATCAGCCAAAAAGAAAACAGAAATTTAAAAAAAAACAAAAAACTAAAGTTTACCGCCTTGACAGCTCAGAAAAAAATTACATTTACCTTTTGCAGTACAGTAGAAGTGATTCAAAAAGCTAACTGGTCCAGCCAGAGCTATGGGAGTGAGTGTCTAAACTACTCTGAGTTTCTATAAAGTTCCTGCTGTTTCGTCTCTTATCTTCCACAGGAGAGCTGTGGGGATGAGAGGGTTATTCTTCAGACAGAATGGGTTTACTGCCTATCATTATAGACTCAAATACAGTCCCATTAAAACATGTAGTCACATTGTGTAATATGGCAATTTGCAGAACATAATGAGACTTGGAATGAAAGTATTAGATATGAAATTAATCAACCATGGCAAGCTCCTCATGTTATGACAATATTATCTTCAGTGGTATTAATACTATTAGCGGTGGTTTTGTTACTGTTACTGCAAGTTTTTATCTCTCACTTTTTCCAGCTTTTCTATTGATTTAATGGATCTGAAGAGGGGATGGCATTAGTATTGCTTTCAGTGCTGAGGGCACTTCCAGGGAGCTTTGTCTTCTCAATCTAGTTGCTTGTGTGGTTCTATTGACGGATTTCTTAGAGGGTTGTTCCAGTTAGATGAGCCACACCTCAGCTCTCTAAAGAACGCTTTCACCCACAAGTGTGTAGGGTGGTGTGATCAGGTGGGCTTGAGTGGCATGTGTGGTGACATCACAGACCAGGAAGAAGTGCAACAACAAAACAGGTCTGGGGCTGAAGCTGAGCGCATTGGCGCTCAGTGTTTTATTTAATTAAACAAACCACAAAAAGAAAGGGCACGTTGGCCAAACAAAACAGACACTAACTAATATGCTTTCTTGCAACAACAAGTACCTTCTTCACTGGTCGGTAGCATTCGCTCATTCTCTCCTTCACTCTCTCCACCTAACGAGAGTGGGTCCTTTTATATTTGTGGCTGGAGCCTTAATTACCTATTAATAAATTAGCTTATTAAGGCTCCAGCCACATTCCCACGAGAGTTTTTAGGGATGGGGTATTAGCCCCATCCACACTGACTATACATTACAAGACTGGCTTTTCACCGGTCTCAAATTATAAATAAAAATGAGGGATTGCTTTCATCCGCCCACATATACTGTATATATACTGTATATAAATATTACTAATAATAACAACAACAAATCAATACATACATAAATAAAATATACACCAGGGGTGGGCACAGGTGTTCATTGAGTACCGTCATTTTCAGAATATAACTTGCACCCTGTGTATCAGTACACCCCATTTATTTTCACAGCTGTGTCTAATAACTGAGCAACCTATACCTCAGCTACAGTGCTAGGGTCTGTTGTATTCCCCTGGTGGCTTGTTCCTCTTGGGTGGGGATGGATGTGAGCTCTTGTGCCAAAAAGTACCAGCATTGCTTAGCCCTACCTTAACCCCAACCCTAACCCCAACCCTAACCCTAACCCTCACTAACACAGTGCGAAGAATGCTTATCCAGTGAATTGCATATACAATGCGCTATGAAACACATAACATTTAAAAAAAAAAAAAATGTTATACAGTTTTTTAATTTATACATGATCCCAACTGATCCTGTTAAAAAGGTATCACCAAAAAATGCATCTGGTAACCACGGCTATAAACACGTTCCTAGAATTTGAAAGAGAGCGAAGGTTATACGCTGTTTATTATGGGCAAGGCTACAGTTATCAAATCCTGTTTCTGGGTAGTGGGGTAGGTGGCTATGGGGTGCAGAAGATTCATTTACAACCCTCTCATAGTTTTCACCACCAGAGGCCTGGGTTTGAATTTGGCTCGGAACATATAGGAAAAAAGCACAATCTCACACAATTGGCCCAGGACTGAATATCAGAATGTCATTTTTCTTTTTTCTCTAATATTCTTCCACTACTGTACTAATAAATTCCAGCAACTTGTCTCAGACACTGAGGTTTTCATCGGAACAGTCAGTTTGGCCTTTAATAGATAATGAAGGTTCTGTGGCAGAAATGTGGTAGTGAAGTACCGGCTGAAAAGAATGTTGGATGTGTTGCTTTGCTTTTGAGCGCTTGCTAGAATTAAATGAGCCATTATAACTAAGAGGTACCCATTTGCCTGTGTGCCCGCTGCAAAGCTGCAAACTATATTCTTTTAATAACAGGGATTTGTTTAGTGTACTCCACTCCAGATTTCAAACAGTCTTTGAGTCAGTAACTTGCACATTACCTGAGAGAGCCATCGTAGCAATAGGTTTTTAATCACCTCTGGGCTGCTGTTTTCTAACAAACTTCTCTTTCGTTAGCAGAGCAAATCCTTGGCTTTGGCCCTAATGATCTTGGCAAAGTGTCACATGACATCTCATTTTCCCGTGGGTTGGTTCAATATTTTTTTATTGTTTACATTACACAAAAAAAGCATATCATTGGTGAAGCGTTTCATTTATACAAGCGGTTCTAAAGACTTTTGTTAGGCTGATCAAACCGTTAACCTTGTGATGCACTCAATCACTCAATGAGTAGTTCTCTGGGTTAGGGTTAGGGTAAGGGTTTGAGTTAGGGTTTGGTTTAGGGTAAGGCTAAGGGTAAAGGATTTTTTAGACTGCGGGCACATTTGGCATGAGAGATGACCTCCATCCCTACCCAAGAGGAGTAAACCACCAGGGGAATTCTGGGAACTCATGCCAGAGATGGGGTGGTTCAAACTGAACTGGTAGGATGTTTGAAATTGGTTAAGATGAAAGTGTTTCTATAGACAGTGACGTGTGCCCTGGATACACCTGCGTCAGCTGGTATTACAAAAGCAAGATGCTAACCTACAGGACTGTATGATTGATTCATCCTCAGTAGTTCCACTTCTTTAATAACAGATTCAGTTAGAACTACAAATATCCTGGGTATAGAACTCACTACCGTAATTCTCAGAATATAATGCGCACGCTCTTTTTGAGAATTTCTGCTTGTTTTACTCATGTTAACATTTTCTTCATCGTGTTATATGCTGTTTTTAGGGTAGTGTACAAGAGGAGAGTATTACACAAGAGATGACTTTGATCAGTCTGAAAATCATAAAATCTGCTCCGTATTTCAATTTGAATCTAATGTTCTGTTATGTTAGTGAAGTTGCTTAATTAAATATGCAAACCAAAAAAAAAAAAGTAATTTCTATTTTTCATTTTCCAAGCAATATTACCAGAGATTTAGTCAACATAATCTACCAAGATAATTGGGCCCCATGTGACCTTTACACACAGACTACACATTACTCACAGGTTGTGTGTTCTATTTGAAAAATGCACGACTCCTGGATATAGCCAGTATATAAAGGGACAATCTGTAATCAATATCTAAATTAAGTTAGAGAACTCCCCCCCCTATCCAGAATGTCATTTTAAAAGACAATCTCAATAGCAGTACAGACAGCTTGTGCACACCTCATTACTTGAGAGCCTCATGTTTCCTGTCTGCTGACAGCCATTAGACTTCTCATTAGCCCAGAGTCATTTTATTTAAATGCCTCTTTGTGGGTTGGGGCTGGTGGAGGGGGGGGGGGGGGAGACACAAATGGTACACTGGGGAACAAAATGGATTCCAGTTCCAACTGGCCATGATGAACACTGACAGCACTGCATGCTACAGGACAGAGCTGCAGCCACTGCGTGCTGGGCTGGGAGCTGGACAGAAGCAAGGTCAAGCCTGGGCAGCTAGACCTCCAGGGAACACCACATGCTGGAAAGGATGAAGGGTGTAGTTGGCTCGGCTAGGCAGTTTTGTCTCCCTCCTCTGGATCAGAACTCAAGCCAATGTCCTGCCGTGTTGTTAGGAGCGGAGCTCTGTGCTGTTGGAGGTGTTTGTTCTAGAGAAGATGCTACCCTAATGAAGCAATATATTATCTTTTATAATGATAACTAGACTTTAAAAATGGTGATTTAAATCAATTTAAATTCATTAAACAAGCTTTTTTTCTCACCTCTAATGAGAAAATTACTGTCACGTTATTCCCTTATCATTATTGCATTTTAAATAACAGAATAAAACCATACACATACCCAATCATTGTGTTATATCCAGTTGTTCTGCCACCACACTTTAAATTCATCACTTGTGACGCAGGAACATGCAGCCTTGACTAAATCTTTTTAAGATACAGATACAGAATATGTTTTGCGTACCCTTGAAAAGTATAATAAATGTCAGTTGAGTTTAATACCAAACTGATGGAAACAATGCCAAGAGTAAACTTAATTAGCTGCTGTAAATGGACTAGAACAGCTCCAAAAAAAAAAAAAGTTAAAAATTGTAAACAATGTATCATTAGCCATACAATTGACACAGGGAAAATGTGTATTTTGTCCATCATCAATATGAAACGCAATTAAAATGCAATTAAATTTCTTTGATGTCTTTCGTTCAATGCACTTCCCTTTAGGCCAACCTGATGTGCACATAATGAAGCAAAGAAATAAACAAACATCTTGTTAAAAAAAATATACCTAACATTATAATATAAGCCATAATCCAAATGCCGAAGCAATTAAATTCCAGGCAAGAGTAACTTCTTTCACCTTGATGACACTCCCCCCAGAATGCGAGATTTAGAGAAGCTTAATAAAAACACTCACTGGTCCTACCAAACCATAAATATGTAACATGTTCATTGTGATACCCTGTTGAATTGATGGAGAGTTCAACAAAGCTGTCTGTGGCGCATGAGTGAAATGCTCTGACAGCATATCTGAAAACTGCACCAAAAACTCAATGCATTGAATGTAGTTTTAATGCTGCAGTGAAGTAGAGGCTTATAATTCCACGGAGGGGTTCTGCCGATGTCATAAACCACAAGAATAACGGAATTCTAACCTTGACATGTTAATTTATGGATTGATATGTGAAACTATTTATGACTTTTGAGTCTTTAAAATACGTATAATCCATAATATAATACAATTCATGTTTCTATAGGTACCATTCATGAGGCACAGGTTCATGAACTAACAATGGTAAGCTGGATCAAATAAAATACATCTAAAATGGTTGGGTGGAGTAGGGGATAAAGCAGGCTTCTTCATCTCTGGATGCCTGGGTTCAAATCTAGTTCTGGTCACCTGGTTTAGCTCCTGGATAATCTTCCAGAAAAAAAAAATGACAATCTGGTTGCATAGCATTTACAGCAAAATTCAAACTCACACGTATAGATGTACAAACAGACATTTTAACAGATAAACGGTGTAACAGATAACACACAGAGAGTTGGGCCAGGGTGAAAGGCAGGCTGACAGTGACAGCTGAATAGATTGTTTGAACAGACACGAGATCAATAGGGAGACAGGCTGATAGCTGGGGAGACAGATGAACACACAGACACATCGACACAGATATACTGACAGATAGACAGACAGACAGATTCAGAACATACTGACACCGATGTACAGAGAGACTGAGAGATTCATAATGTACATGCACACATACAGAAATAAAAAATTACATAGGCAAGGAAAATAGAAAGATTCATACACAAATACACGGTACAGGTAGTAACACAATAACATCAATTGATTTGCGGTATAGAACTTATTGTAAAGTGCAGGCAAGCAAAGTAAATCACAGAGAATGATGGAAAGCACCAACAGCAAACGAAAAGTATAAGCTCAGAAAAACCATGGGAAACTGCAAATAATTACTGTGCCAAATTACCATCATGAAAAGTGTTTCTAAATGTGTTCATGTTGCAAAAACTTGAATTACCCTCTCGGATTCAGTATGTTCATTAAAGAGCTCCCAGATTCACTGGGGCGAGATTTTCAAAGCTATTTCTAGATTGTCAGTAACATTTTGTTTTCTATAATGAAAAAAGACCAAATACATTTCCAGAATGAATTAAAAAAAAAAAAAAAAAACTATAAAATGACTTTGTTGTTTTATTTCTGGTTTGTTAACTTTATTGTGTTTTGTTTTTTCCTCTCTGAAAAACAGAATTGCTAATAACCATTTGCAGTTAATAGCTTTGAGAATCTGGTGTTACTGGCTAGTTATGTAACATTACTGGGGTTAACTTTGCAGTGAATCCTTCTGAAAAGTTTCATATTTCAATAAAGACTTTCCTCATGCTGGGATGCCAGGCCCTGAGCCATGAACAGGCAGACCTTAGCAGCAGTAATTAATGGTCTGTCTGGACGGTCTGCCTGTATTGAGAGTTCATAGGGCAGGTCTCCGCGGGTAGTATGCCAAGCTGCCAGCCAACGCTGAGGGCTAAAAACTACCCCACCACACCGGCCATGAATAATTGACAGGAGTCTCTCTCGCTGACACAAGGTGGTTAACTTGCATCTCCCCAGTGCAGCCTTTTCACTGAGCTGGATGCTGTTTGGTTTATTACAGAATAGACAAGGTAAGAAATGACACGAACTGTTCATGAAAATTCAACTTGCGCTGTTTTTATTTTTTATTCATTCACTTCCAAGTTTAAAAACTCCACACTCGCTTGTCAGAAGCAGTTGAAATGAATACTGGCGATCCTTACTCAAACCCGTATTTGTATGAGTCTAATGCACAATTTGAGAAGAAGTCTATCTGTGTGCTATTTAATGGGTGTGAGGTTATAGTATTCAATATATTACACAATAGTAGCAAGGTAAGGTAATATACAAGAGTCAGTAAGTAATTAGGTAGTTCCACATCAGAACTGAATGCCTGTTAGCGATGGCTATAGGGAGGGGTGCTACTGTAATTTCTGCCCTATTTGCAACTGGGGCAACTGTGAGCTACTGTACAGAGGGGACAGAAATTACAGCTGCACACCTCTAGGGGTCATTTTTCACCCCACCTCACTTGAGAAATTATTCTTAGGAAGTCTTTTACAAAGCAGACCCAATGTTTGTTGTTTACTGAAATGATAACGATCTAAACAGAGAAACCAATAGAAACGTTGGAGAACATGGATAATAGGTTATTAAACAGGTAAGGTTAATATGATGAAAATAAAGATCATATTGAAAATGCAAAAGTACTGTGCAAACGGTGATTATTTTGTTTGGCTGTATATTCTGTAAGGTATACCAGCAGTATTAATGCAGTAAGTATTCAAGTAGTAAGAAGCAAGACCCAGAGCGACCGGCTGCCTTTCTTTCCCCCTATAACAAAGTGTCAGACTGAGGTGTGATTTATTGCACCTTGGCTCTGGCAGCACCCAAATTACAGAAGCATTCGGCAAATAAATATATATATATATATATATATATATATATATATATATATATATATATATAATATAAATATATCTATCTGTAAGGGTTTTATCTGCGTCACCTCTCAGGAGCTTTTCCCTGCCTTGATAATTGGTTTTTGAAAATACTGCCACCACTTTAATTGGCAGCGCTTGTCCGAGTTGCTGTAATACAATGCGGCGATCTTTGGGGGCTCCATTAATTCTGCTCTGGCAGTGGAGAATGGGGCGCCACTGGGCGGGATATGTGAATGTGAGGGAATGAGAAAGAGAAGAGAGAGAGAGAGAGAGAGAAAGAGTGGGGGGCAGAAGCGAGGGAGAAAGGAAGAGTAAAAAAAGTTTACCGTGGCCAGTTTGCACCGTGGTGAAGTGCTAGATGTGTTTAATTCTCAGCCATCTCCCTTGGAAAGGCTTCATGTGCTGCACTTCAGAAAGTAGACCTGGTCTAATTGAGCTATGTGTCGGGGTAGGTGTTTCACACTCTCTATCTATAGACTGTCATGCCACAAGCAACAAGCCCATCCATATTATAGTCCTGTAAGATTTAAAAAAGTGTCTGCAAACATCCCACTTCCACAGCCTCAGACTACCAGGGACTCATCAGGAGGACTGCCAGCTTCGACAGCTCAGCAAAGACTCAAATAACTGGCCCTAAATACCTGCAATTGACAGGAACTGACAGACTTGAGTGTAGGTCAGAGAATAAAATAAAAAGGTGTCTGAAGTGGGGAAGTGAAGGGAATTGAGCAGGACGGTTGGGTCTGATTGCACCTCAGGGAGTGAAATTATTGGGTGTCTGTCTGGCAACTGCAGCGCTGCCAGACTCCATTGTACCATACCGCTGAGGTGAAAGCAAAATGTGCTCCACACCCTGACAGAAATGAAGCCTGGGTCTGGTGACAGCTCGTATTATATAAATCACAGAATGAAAGTGCTTCGCTGTATCTGTTGACTAGATTGGAGAGCAGCAATTTGGTGTTATTACTTGACAAGGATTAGAATGAGCTGGCATCTCTGTGACACACTTTCAAGAGTCTGGCCGTGATGGAATATTGTTGGTTAGGGGTTTAACAAGTGCAGCCAAATGGTTCCTGACTTTGTTTTCTTTATAGGGGTTCAGTTGAAAATTGTATGTTAGGTCATACATGATTTAATTTGAGCAGCTGGCATGGCACCCAGCTGATTGTTCATTGGGTTTATTTAATACTTGTAGTCTAATACTTCTAGCACTGCTGTTAAACATGTACCCAACTGTTGCAGTTTATCATTCCTTTCCAATACTTACCATGTGCTGTAAGTTAATACATTGTGTGTAGGGTGACTCATATTGCTGTAGTTCAGGTTCTGACTCAAACTGAGATTTACACATTGAGACCAATGCCTTGTTTACAAGGGGGTCCTGGAACACAATCAAATGACAATTGCAATGTATAAAAAGCAATTACAGTGTGCAAACAACACAATAAAACACGTGTGGATCAAACTTAATCAGCAGCACACAGAGATCAAAGAACAGAATAAAGAAGACGTATCTCTTTGTTAATGTGGAGTGAAGGAGAAGCATTGGCAGGGGTTCTAAGCAATTCCCAAATACAATCTTTAAAACTAGAGATGGAGAGATGATCAAATTCAGTCTGGATGGACACAGTGCCACGTCTTCAGGAGTTGATATGCAAAAGATGAAAATGATTTTTATTATAATAAGTGACACCCTACACACAACGTATTATGTTACCATAAATCACACAAATACGCAGGTGGCACTCATATCATAACCAACCATTAAACAGAAAAGTGTGCTGTTGTTCTTTAGCTTTAGAACTGGGCTGTATATATTATATACACGGAAATATACACGTATACATTATATACACGTGAATCGGGATGACTTCTATACACAAGATCAGATGTACTGGAATTTCGATAAATCCTTGACAGTGCTTTCTCGTATGTGTTTCAGCCCATTATATTGGTGTGCTGGTTTCGAAGTGCTCTTTATTATAAGGGTGGCCTTTCAATAAGAAAGGAGATTTATAATTGTATACGTGAGCAGAAAGTCCTCTTGGCTAATATATGCTGTGGAAATATGTTATATGGGTTCCCTCTAGTGGTAAAGGCTTGAAACTGCAATGTTGGGTGCAAAAGGTTTTCAAGGTAAGAGCGTAGCGTCTTTCAACTAATGGGGGTCGTTTATAGACACCTACTTTTTGCTATCAGTTGCACATTTAGAGGGGTATTTTGAAGTTTTACAAACTGTTACATGCCACAGTTCCTACAGACTCTTTCACCAGTCACTTTGGGGAGCACCCTTTCTCTAATAGGACAAGAAGCTGGTCAGTCTCTGTGCCCATTCAATCCATATATATATATATATATATATATATATATATATATATATATATATATATATATATATAAAATCAATGTCTGATTAGGCTTAGTATCTTCTATCCATTGTAAGGGCTTCATGTTAAAGCAGTGTCTGCTACACTGTATTTCAAAGCTCTTGTCCAGCCCCGCTATGCAGTTACATGACTTGTTCCACACAGGATCATTTTGCCTCTAAAGTTAAAGGTGTTCTGCCAAGTCATGATGTTGTTTCCTCGGGCAGAAGCAATGATAAACAGGAAGGGGTCACATGCTTCCCGAGGAGGCTGGTAGATAGGAATTTGTCCCCTTCATTGGCAATGACAATGCATTAGCACCAAGTGTGAAGGAGCCATCACTCTGTTCTCCTTCCTCTGCACCAGATCTCTTCCTAAACACAGCAGTAATTGACCCTGATGCTCGGGATTCATTAGAGATTTTAGAAGGGGAGAGGAACGCAGGTGATACTTACTGGCCATCTAGACACAAGGCTCTAAATCATGAGGACAGTTTTGCCGCACCCATATTCGTTTTAGTTTTATTAGAGCAATGCAGATTCATCAGGCACTACACTATAGATCAAGAGTATTTAAACTGCGGCTACCTGCTATCTTATATCTCCCTGTCTTCCTTTATACGTTTACAAAACCCTAAATGGTCTAGATAAGGTTAACCCCAGTCAGATTTAAGATGGTAGGGTGAGAGGGCATGAATAGAAGATGAGGGGAAGTAGGAAGCATTTTGTTACACAAACAGTTATAAATGCATGCAATGTCTACCAGGATCTAAAACACAGGGAACTTTCACAGACAATAAGATTCTGTCCTATTCAACTAGATGCCCTTAGTAAGGGGTGAATGGTGTGCTAAGAATGAAGCAGCAGCATTGCTTTGCAAACCATATATACATATACTATACCTTGCAGAACATGATAATATGCCATAGAACCAAAATACACTGTGCACTCATGGGAAACGGCATGTTTACAGTGGTAGACTTTTAGAACCTTTCTGTGTAAAATACTGAACACTACAGGAACATGGGAACAGGGAATTGTATCCCTGCGCTCCTGATACCATGCTGCCACCTGTGGGATGTAAACAGCACTGCAGCTACTACCACTGAGAGGTTACTAAGAGCAGAGCACAGAAAGCACAGCTTATGAATGTACTGTATAAATAATTGTATACAAAGTAATTATAATCTTTGGAAGTCGCCGAATTAGGTCAAATTAGGCTATCGAACTTGTGTATTATTATTATTATTATTATTATTATTATTATTAAAATACGTTTTAGAGAAAATGAAATATTTTGTATAAAAAAATAAAACCATTTGTGCAGTGTATTCTACCCAAATTTTAATACAACGATTCATGCACACTCTCCCTGTTCAATTAATGTGACAGTGTTTGAGTTGAGCGGGGTTATAATAATAATACTTTATTACTAGTATTATTTGCCAGCCTTGAATATCGCTATCTGTGTGGTCGCGTGTTCCTTTTTGTCCCTCCGCAGGTGCCGTACATGACCTATAAAAGAAGCCTGAAGCGGAAGTCCCGCCCTTTCCCCCCTCGCTGGCAGACTGAGTGAGTAGATAGTTGTTATGGTGCTTTTGAATGGATTTAATAATCCAAGGCCATCCGAACCGATACCGGCTCCAACCCAACCCAGATAAACTCACTATCCTACCCTGAACCCTTAGTCACCTTACCCCCCGGCCTGGTCCCGATTCGGATGGCTCTAATATAGGGTTTGACATAAACGCAGTATCTAACTCCCATGTTTTTCTGTTTTTCACTGCAGGTTGCAGTCAGCACACACCAACATGGTAAGAAAAAGCTGATTAAAAGTGCATTGACAGGGCTGTTGCTGCCTTAATAATATTTATCCAGTTTGTTTAACGGATATTTTGTTACGAAAATTCGATACGTTCGCCCCAAATGACCCGCTTAACTAAATAGCGTTACGGTGTTCTTGAGCCGTGAATCACGGGTTTTTTTTAATACTGTGAATGGTTTGACTCATGTTTACAGAAGTGTAGCTGCTTAATCTGATTGAACACGTAATTAAATTGTGTTCTAGTATCGTAATTATGTGTTATTCGTAAACTGCACGTCTGTGTTTAGAGTATAACAAAGGCCTAGTCGTATGGTGTTGAAGTCCTTGGACGTTTCTGTTTCTGATAATGTTTACTTGAAGTCCTTGGGCGTTTCTGTTTCTGATAATGTTTACTTGAAGTCCTTGGACGTTTCTGTTTCTGATAATGTTTACTTGAAGTCCTTGGACGTTTCTGTTTCTGATAATGTTTACTTGGTGTAACATCTCGTGTTGTGTCAATAGACTGAATTACTGTTACGCGTGTTTTATTTGATGGGCAGATGTCCAAGACTGCTTTAAACGTATTTGAAATGACTATCATTTAAGACCCATCACAGGGCTGATTTTGCATGTTGTAATATCTAGGCGACTGCTGCTGCTGCCTCAGTCCGTTTCACTTGCAAAGCTATTGGTATATGTTGTGTATAGTGGGTATCCCAAATGTTGCAGTGATATTTAGACCTGTGTGTTTATAAATTTGTGGTAACTGAAACATTTAACAAGAAATGTAACTGTTCATTTTCAGCCTCGCAAGATTGAAGAAATCAAAGAGTTCCTGCTTACAGCTAGGAGGAAGGATGCCAAGTGTAAGTTTTATATTAACTTTTTGACAGGTGAACTGAGAGCAGATCGGTAGTGTCACCACATGGCTCCTGTGCTTTTGGAAATGGCAGGATGTTAAACTTTTGGCCTGTTAACATAATGTCATATTTGCTTTGCAGTGTTCATTGTTGTGTGCAAATGTATTTGCTCTCAGTAGCACGTTTGCAATGTGCAAAGTATATATTACAAAGTAGGTAGGAATCTGAGGGATGGACTGACTAGGGGTTAATAAGATTTACACCTGTACTGTACAGGTCTGAATGCAAAAATGATTTCAGAACTACTAGCAAGGTTATCTTCAAGTCTAAGGGCTGGTTTATGTACCCAAGTTTTCTGATACAGCACTGCTTTCCTCCTCGGTGAACATAGAAGCCAATGCTCACACACCCAAGAAGTTAGGTTTTACTGATCTCTCTCTGTCTTGTGTCTGCAGCCGTTAAGATCAAGAAGAACAAGGACAATGTGAAGTTCAAGGTGCGTTGCAGCAAGTACCTGTACACTCTGGTCATCACAGACAAGGAAAAGGCAGAGAAGCTCAAGCAGTCCCTGCCCCCAGGTAAGCACTCACTGCAGTTTGATGTTTGGTCATTGTGATGGGATTAATTCTAAGATTATTTTATGCTAAACTGGAAATGAAAATGGATTCAGATATGCCTTGCTTGTACTAAAGGCTTTGCTTCAAGGCTAACATCAGTAAAATTGATTTGTATCCTCTTTCTCTTCCAGTTTTTTTTTAGTAGAATAACATACATTTTGCCAATCTTTCCTTTTTGTACAAAACTCCTGAAAGGAGAATTCTCCAGAAACAGCAGATTTTCATGTTGCTACAATGACTTTCAAGCAATGTAGTGCACAAGCTGGTGCTGTTGTATACAAATTCATTTATGGGAAAAATGCATATAATATATAATTGATTTGATGCTTGTGTTAATTGATAAATTAGTATGCGATAAACATAACATTTATTTATGCAGTTGTGCTTATAAAGGTTGAGTGGCCTGCCAGTGAAACAGAATTTGTGAATGCCAGATAAATGGTTACTTTGTGCCAGTCTTGCGCGGGCCAAGGAAATTGGTGTTAAAACCTGTTTATATTTACGGCAGTACAGCCTGCTGAATCTAGGGCTCGCTGGTATGTAGAGTGAATGGATTTGGCTGGGCTTTGAGTGCTTTTGATAATGGTGAATGTCTCTGTCTTTCTAGGTCTGTCCGTGAAGGAACTGAAGTGAGGAGATTGGCGTGTACAGAATTTGGATTTATTGTAATAAAAGTTACAAAAACACAACTCATTCTGTGTTTTTTTTTTTTTTTTTTTTGCTACCCCTGTTTTTTGATCTAGTTATCTCAATTGAGTTATACAAGATCCTGATATTACACTAATGTATCTTTTACCTGTAACTTCTTTCCTGGGTTATATTTTCCAGAGTATATGGGAGAATTTGCAGTTGTAATGGTATCTAGAAAGGGCTGGTTGTAAAATGATTACACTAATGCATTATTTTTTTGTTCATTGAGACAGCGCTTTACATGTTGGCAGAGGTGTACTTTTTACACAGGTTAAAAAAAAAAAAGGCACCACCTAAACTTAAGGGTTAAATCTTGTTACATCTTGTTTGCTTGTGGCTTTACTGTGACATAAGCAGTAATATGAATGGCTATAGATGTGGACCAGAAAGCTCCTTTTTAATTTGATATGCACAGGATAGGCATCCAATCAGGGCTGAACAGAACTCTGAAATTCCCACATGCGTGGTATCGGTAGTGGCTCATGTGAATCTTGGATTCATGGAGAGCTGCAAACATTCACAGATTTTAGCCTTGTGTGATCACAAAGGGAGGGGAGTGGGGGGGTTGGTATAATTAAATATTAAAAATGCTATACTGACCCCAAGGTCCAAAATAGCCTTTCTTCCCCAAAGTACATTTGTATAACATGATTATAAACGTGCAGGAGCTGAAGGCAGGAGCTGAAATGTTTGTCTACTTGGCTGATTCTTGCTGTCTGCCATGTTGCAGTATAAATGTAGGCATACAAATACCAACCTTGTTCTGCATCAGTGCAAGAAAACTCTTGTATGGTTCTTTTCCAATATGCTTTTTTTTCTACATTTAAAAATGTTAATCTATATTTCTGTATTAGAATTTGACACAAACGACATCCATTTACTTTTGCTGTAAGTGCAAAAGAATCCCTGATTTTTGTCTGTGTTATTGTGTCTCTCTGCCACAAGATGTCAGTCTTTCGCAGATTGTCAGAACACTCTTCTAGTTCTCAAAACCCATTGCTTTATGTTTTTCTTTATTGGAAATCACTACTCCCATACATAATAAACACATGAGCTAAATCCATTGGTATTTTAAAGGAAGCTTTGTTTACATGCCTTACTTTCAGGTAGTATATCACACTCCCTAGATGTTTCCCCTTAGCAATGAATCTGGTAAAAGCATTTCACTGGCTGCAAAGCATGTCGAGGGTTAGGGTCATTGAGTAAACGGCTGGTTGGTTAATGATAGGAAAGTGTGTTGAAACGGTAGAGAGAATTTCACTCTGAATGGGAAGTGACAGGAAGTGTAAGCGTGACAGACCACATGCAAGCAAGGCATGGAAACAGAACTATCTGATACAGCGTATATACTGTATATAAGGACTTGTTTTGAAAATGCAACTTTTTTTTCTATAAAACTAAAGAAAAACTTAAACATCTACATTGAAATACAACATGTATTTGACCCTCTTCACAGATGTGCTATAGTGTTATCTAAAATTACAAAAGTATTCTATAACATTCTTAAAACCCTGCCGTATGTTACCCATATAGCGTGATGGAATGGGGATTAGTACAGAGTACAATATTTTCAGATTCTGAGGTTTTATTTTGCCTCGATATTCATCAAAACTATCCGGTTTGATTTCACCTGTTAAACTGGCAAATTCACATTAATAACATTATTTAAAAAAGTGTACGTTCGTTTGAATTATGCATTTAACCTGGTGATGGCTGCCGAGTGTGTCAGAACATATCGGCCTGCGCGTCCCCGTGGCCCAGAATCAAGCGCGTTCCCCGCCGCGGGGCTGCGCGCGCGCACACAGTGTGAGTTATCCAGTCCAGTGAGATATTTGGTGGGCAGAATGAATCGGGAAAGATCGGAACAATAAACACCATCGTGGTGTTTTTTTTGTTTGTTTTTTTTAATCTTAAGAACACCTTGTGGATTCCTCTACAATATTTGTTTATGCATTTTGCCAGGATCGTTTGCTTTACCGGTCACACCGCGTCCAATGTCTTTTTGTTGGGTGAACGGATAGACAAACTGGGACTTTATCCTGTTGTGGGTTCTAGAATACATACACTCTGCACAACCACAATCACAAACTAGCCGTGTTCTGCACAGCGCCCGGCTGCTTGCAGTCATGTCCACGGCAAGGGTGGACTACATTGCTCCGTGGTGGACATACTGGCTGCACAATTTTCCTCACATCAACCTCCAACTTAAACCCGTGGACAGCAGCTTTAACCCGCAGGAGGAGAACTATCAGCAGGTTAGTGCGGAAGAGAGCAGACGGCGATGGGGAGTGCATTGTGGATTCATTTGGGACGGGGAAGGGAGAATGTTAATACCTGCAAGTATTCTTTGTTGGATATTTACACCGTTTTCATTGCAGTACAAGTTTTTTTTTTTTCAGACAGCTGTGGGTATATGTAGCCGGGGTAGTGATACTGGGAGTGATATAGCCTGTGTATGTCTAGATGAAAAGCGATGTGGAGATGGGGGATCAAGAAGTCAGACGCTTCCAGTAATTTCAAGAAAAAGTACTAGCATTAACTATAACGATTGATTCAGGGTTCGAGAGGTTACATTAAATTGTATCGTCTCTAGCAGTGGCAGTCGTATTACAACACGGTATCTGTAGTATTCAATAACATAGCGCCATTAAATTCAATGCATATACTGTAAATAAGTCTTACATCCCCAGGTTTTATCAGATGCATTCTCTCAGTAATAAAGATACTGTAAACATTTTAGTGTGCTGACCCAAACACCTTACACAGGTGTGGGCGTGCAGCAGTGGATGGGGAATTGGATACAGTGTATACCAGTATACTGAATACGCTGATATACTTTCAGTACTCGAGTACTGAACAGATGTTATGAAATCCATGCTGAGAGTTGATCGTTTATTAGTTGCTTGCTACTCATTTTATGTCCGCGTTTCATTCGTGTAAATATTTAACAAGTGTATGAAATCTACAGCATAAGGATGTGTTACATCACACGGTCGTTTTTGTTTCATTAAGTCGACCTAAAGAAATATCAATGAAAAAAGACAAGCCTCCTTTTTAACTTTAAATCAACTATATAATTTAATGTCACAGTTATAGTATTTTGAAGACTAAAAAAAAAAAAATCATAGAATTTGACTGCATTGTTCACTCCTTTATGCTATCAGTGTCAGAGCCGTGTTTACATTTCAGTTTGTTTACATTCCCCCAAAAGTAGTTTAAGCTGCAAGGGCGAATGCTTCCCTTTTCCCTGCCTGTAATCATCTTCAAAACACCTTTTAAAACCGCTACACTCCCTCTACTGCAGCAGCAACAGGCTCGCTGTCACCTGTAAAATTCAGAAAACAGTCAAAACCTTTTCTTTCTCATTTTGATAAGTGTTGACGTTTTGCAGGAAGTGTCTCGTATTCATAACTTCTTCTTTTCTTTCTTTTTATTACTGGCAATTCCCATTTTCAGTTTCGTTGTGCCGGTTGAAAGCCCACCATCTGACTGATTTGCTAACTCTGCGGGTAACAAGATTTAAAAACAAGGCGTCCTGCTTCAATGCCAAAGATGAAAGGAATAAATATTAACAGAGGCACCGAGAAAATGCCACCTGACAGCTGAAAAATATTGTTTTCTCTTTGAACTTCTGCACACCACTGATAGTAAATAAGGTTTAAAGAAACATTCAGCTTGAAATGTATTTATTTATTTACGGTCTTTTATTTCATCCTGGCACTCAGACTGGGACCAGTTTTTACTGTGTCTCATCTGGTGTATAATTGCACAGTGAGGCATACCTTAAAGCAAAGGACACGGGGTGTTAAATGCAGGAGATGCAATAATTAGGTTTTGACTGAAGCGATTAAAGTGAAATGTAAGCAGCGCCCTGCGCTTTTACATGAAAGATGTCTTTGTTCGTCATCCGAAAAATTCTAAAAACCAGGGGGTGGAAAAAAAAGTACTAAAAACACATTTAAAAACTGAGGCCTTGTTTTGCAGTAATTGACTGATTGAAAACAATTAGTTTGTAAAGCCTTATCTATATTGCATTAACTTTGAACTAATACAGCGTATGTAAACAAACTCCTAGTATAAAAATGTGATGGCGTTTCAGTGTCATATTCTCGGATCACACACAATGTCACTGTTTGGAGCCAGGTTCTCTGGTACTCAGAAGTTGTATACCAGGTACCCCTGTTAATTCATTTCAGAAATGCAGCAGTCTATTATTGTATAGATATTGAGAACTAATGTACTAATTCTAGTAAATTAGGCATTCATTTATTTGTCTTTACTTTTGTCCCCAATATGCCCATTTATTATTCTGAATAGAGCAGAATGTACAGCCTTGTTCTTGTACAGTAAAAGTGAATGCAGTTTTAACAAGAAGACAGCGCGGTCTCTATCATTAGGCCTGGATCTAGCACCAGACTCCTGCAGTCCCTCGTTAAGCCTTTAGAGAAGGGAACAGGTGCCTGCTGACTGCATGCAATGCCTGGACCTGTACCACCTCAGTGCATTAGGATTTACAGTGAGGAGAGCAGCTACAGATTCCATAACCACCCCCAGGCAGCAGCATCACTGGCAGGCTTGAAACTGGGATCCTGAAAGGCGCTTTATACTCTGCCTGGCAGTAAATTCAGTTGTAATGCTGCTGTTTTGCGCTTGTCAATTTGCTCCCTGCACTTTCATGCCCACTCGGATCTGGCTGGCTGTTGCGGGTTTGAAACTGGCTAGTAGCGTCTGCTTCCTGTGAGAAATGAAAGTTGACAGAACCTTGGCGCTTCCTGTACAAGGACGGAGGTATTCAGATTGTCTTCAGAGGGACTAACAGGAGACAGGTCTTTCACTGCATTCATTACATGGCTATCGCTAATTGTGCTGCACGGTAGCCTGTGCCGACCACGCAAAACAACAGTTGTACTTTCTGTACTTCCTCATTAACTGAATGGAGTTTCATTTTTAGATTCTTCAAAATTGCAGAAAGAAAAAGCCGCAGATAAAGGCCTAGAGGGTTTTAGGATATTGCTGCTGATTTTGTTGGATCTCTGATCTCGGAGTACTGTTCTTTATTGTTTCATGCCTTCCTTTGTACTGTAGTTTGCTAGATTCTCATGAGTTCTCTGAATTGATTTTGCTGGTTCTCTGATCGCCTGTACAAAACGGTGACCAATGATCATACAGCTGTTGTGACTCATAGTCATGCATTGGAGACAAGTCTGGTTCTAAATGCAAGCACGTAAAACCAGCTTGAACGATTCAGCTAGGACTGGTCATGGTGCTGGGACAAAAAGATTAATCATGTCTGAATTTAAATCTTTAAATTTCAGTGAGCTGTGGAAAAACAAATGACAACTTTTTTACAATCAAACCCTGCCAGAGTACCTTACACAACACAATAGCATTTTATAGTGCTATAAATGTCATTTACTAAGCATTTACTAAAAGGACTTCAGTTCTACTCTATGGTATTTTTATCCAAGGCTGAATGTGGATAGAGGGGAAAAGCTGACAACAAAACGTAATACAAGACCTTTCTGCCTGACTGGCCGAGCAGTTCGGTGCTGGCTGGAAATTGATTTCCACTCCATTGCTTCCCAACACTCTTTTCCGACTTCACTTTCTCCAACCCCCCCGTCTCCATGCCTACCACTCCTTTCTTTCTCGGGCAGGAATCTCTAATGTGGCTTCATGTTAAAATATTAATGGTGTCGTGGCTGTCAATCCAGGCATACTCTTGATGGGCTTTGTCAGATTCAGCATGAAGGAGGAAGCTTTGAGAGGAATGAGGTTTCTTACTATCCTGTTGATACTTTTTGGTATACAGAACTGGCACCTGGTTTACTATAATTTATGTTTTGTTGGTTCCAAATGTATAATGTTACTAACATCCTAAAATACATACGACATAGTCCCCTTGGCTGAACAGTCACGTTTAAAATCTTCAAAAAGGCAAATATCTCTTAATGGACCATCTTTAAGGGAACATTTTCAATCCTGTATGAGAAATCATCGTCAAGGATTTGTAAAAAGTCTAGACCATCTTATCACAGATGTTTTCCTAGAGCATTTCTAAAGCTAAAAGATGTGTTTGTTTTTTTTTCCCACCGAGTACAGTCTTGTCCCAACTGCCAATAAGGACACAATACACACAATGTATGACCCTGAATCATCATTGCAATGCATTCATTTGAATCGTGTTCAACACACATGACCTGATCATTGGGACGGTATTGATCGCTGGTTTAGTGGAGGGTGGTGGAGATTTGAATGATCAGGACTTCAGGGTTTGAATTGGAAATATCAGACTTGAATGCATCTCATTTCCACCGGCCCGGAATCAAACCTCTTTGTTTATCATTAGATGAACAAAGTGTGCAGTGTTGGTAGAATGCAGCTGCCAGGGCAGAGTAACTCTTGCCTACTCACTGTCAAGACAGCTGTGTCAATGAGTCTGATTCTTCAAAGGGTTCTCTTACATCACCATCCCTCCCTGGCCAATAGGAGTGACCCTACAACTTAAGCTGAATTAGTTTTGATCATTTTACTGTGGTGATCTACACAGTGGCGGACTATGTAGCGTTGTCTTTTAACTGGGTTCATATGAACATCATTTACTACAGTACAATAAATATGATGGCAATAAGCCTACGATATATCAGGTTTAAGTGGTTTTTTGGTGGTGATATCAAAGTCTGCCAAAGTTTAGACTAAAATAGACATCCATTGACATCAATGTCTCAACATTTGTTTTTAACTCCTACTTCTATAAATGTCATTATAGAGCATTTTATAATGTGAACAAGCATGTCAGAAATGAATGGTCTCGGGCATCAATTAGCAGAGCTGGCAATTAGCTTTGAAAGGGACGGACTCTATGGAACCAGGTGGGTGGAAGGGGGAATGGACCCATTCAAGTGTGACCTGATTGTCTAGTTAGTAATAGGACTGAATTCACACGCTGTCCACGTGCACACGTTTCCCAGCAGCAGGGCCACTTTGTTAGGTTCAGCTAGGAAATAAAAGCATGTTATGTGAAGGTGCTGAACCGCTCCTGGATTAAGGCCCTGAGCAGTAAGATGTTAGCTGGCCGTAACACAGAAGGATAAAAAATGAGGGGGAGAGACTGTACCCCAGTGTGAACCTACTGTGCCCACGCTCATTTGTGAAGAATGGCACTACTGAATGATCTACATGCAGTCAGGAGGTGAGGGAAGACCATGGCTGCAGAGGATCGTGACATCAGAAAAGTGCAACACTGAAAGCGAGCAAGGTGGACCAGGGCAAGTTTTTAATTTAGTTTTATACTGTCAAAATGATTGTATTTCTCTGAAAATAACATCACTTTTTAATTCTAGATTAATCCCACATGTGTTTTTGTTCTAGGTTTAGAGTATTTAAATAGACCTCTATTGACAACAACATCTTATCTCAGAATTTGTTTAACTGTATTAAGACTAATCTTTTTATAAGGATGAACAAACCTGATGCCACTTGCACCCCATTATGGTGCTATTGTTTGCCTTTTATTCCAATCTATTTAGCACCTGACACCACCTGGTGCTGCTTATTATGAGCATAAAAGAGACATTTCTTAGATTTTGTTGTCTTTTTCATTTACTAAAATGGCTATCCAGGATACTCTCCTGTATGGGTTTGAAGATGTTTTCCTGTCAGCGACGGAATAAAAAGTCCACGATCTTGCAGCACTGCGCAGGAAACCAACCATGATCTCATTGTCTCTAGGGAGGAATATCTCATTCCCCTGGTGGTCTCTGCTATAACAACACAACGTCCCAAACCAGGTCCCATCCCGCCCCCACTAGCTTGAATTCTCATTCCTCTATCTGTCTCTTGTGATCTCCCCTTTTCTCTCTTCCCAAACCTCTCCCCCTGTGTACTCGATTCTGCTTCTCCTCCCCTTCCCCTCCATTTCTCGTCTGTTGTTTCCTCCCCTCCCTCACTCTTTTTTCTTTGCAGTACTCCTCCCCTCACCCCATCCGTCTCCCATCTCTCACATTCAATTCAGTTCAGTAGTGGGTTATATTGGCATGCCCATGAAACCAGTATTGCCAGATCTATTCAGTAACACAAGTCTCTTTTCTCTCCCCTTGCCTCTTTCATTCCCTTTATATCTCACTCTCTGCCTCCTTGGCTTTAGTTTTTCATTATAGGGCTTGCTTCCATCTCTACCCTCTCCCTCTCTTACACCTGCTTTCTATTCTTTTTGGATCACTTTCTCTCTTTGTACCTCCCTTCTGTCTCATTCTCTCCTCCCTCTTTTCTTTTATATTCTCCCACTCACCCTCCCTGGCGTTCTTTTTGTTTCTCTGTTTCTCCTCCTCCCCTCCTCTTTTTTTTTTTTTCCCAGCACTGGAACTCAAATGTGGTTTCGGAGCAGAAGTGGGTTACTATATTATAACAAAAAAGGGTACTTCACTTCTGAAAACAGCTGGGGTGAACATAGGAAACGGTGCTACTGACAGTAATTGCAGAAATATTTAATTAGTAATTAACGATTTATCTTGACCAGCTTGTTGGTAATTAGCCAATGCATTCTTGGGAAAAGTGACAGCATTGTAAAACAGTTTCTTTCTCTCTATCACTCTCCCTCTCTTTCTTTCTCTCTCACTACCCCCTTTCTTTCCCTCTCTCACTCCCCCCTCTCTCACTCCCCCTCTCTCACTCCCCCCTCTCTCTCTTTCAACCCCTTTTCTTTTCTGTCACCCCTTGCATTGACTTCTGTTCTTTTATTTGTTTATTTGAGTTCTCCTCTCCCTCCCCTCAGTGCTTGTTCCTGCTGCTGCGGAGTCACAAGACCGCAGCACGGCGCTCCATCGTGCTGTCACATGCTGCTCACTTTAAATCTCCTCTGATAATTCCTCTATTCAGGCACCCAGGAACCCAGAGGTTTCCACGGCAACTGGAGTGGGGGCTGGGGCTCTGTGGAGCGATTAGCTCACCGCAGCAGGCACCCCTATTCAAACAATCATAACAACAGTGATTATTCACCGCATCACGTATCTGATCTGTTGATTCACTGCTTTTTTTGGAAACTCTTAAAGGGTCGTTTTAATAAACCCTTCACTGTCTGAGGTGCTGATGTTGAATTTAGGAAAGCATGTTACTTTTCGCTGATTGTGTTAACAGCAACAGGTAATTTTTATTGCAACATTGCGACCCCCATGGTTTCAGCACCTTGACTAGATGGTAATCTCGAGCTTTGGTATTGGCACAGAACAAACCCTGAGGATAGTAATAGTTCTAGTAATAGTAAACATGCACACTTTCATACTTGCATACACACACATGTGTAACAGAGTGCAAGCTGGGTGCAAACTGGAAACCCTGTGCACCGCAGGCGAGCGTCTAAACCACAATGCAAAAGAGCCAGGCTCGTTGGAATCCATGGTTTTATAGTTTTTAAGATGATCTCGCCAACAGGGGACTGGACAGAATCTGTAACGGCAGTGTATCACAGAACACTGCCCGTTACACGTGCATATTATTAATAAATACACAAGACGTAAAATGACATCATAATCTCTCTCTTTCTCTCTCTCTCTCTCTCTCTGTGTCTGCCCTTCAGTCTCTGATTTTCCTGGTGTGCGTGGTGGCCGCTGGCCTGGGCCTCAACCTGCTCTTTCTGGCTATCTACCTGGGCTGCCTGTGCTGCTGCCAGAGTGACGGGGAGGACGAGGAGACCAAGAGACCCAGATCCTGCTGCATCACCTGGACAGCGGTCATTGCAGGGCTCCTGTGCTGGTGAGTGAGCGAGCAAGCAAGCCAGTGCAATGGTACCGCATTGGAAACAGGCTCATTGGTATACAAACACTGGAGGCAACTCATTGCAATACCATATAGTAGGGCGATCTCTACACTCCACATCACAGTAGTGTCTGTACCAGATGTAGGTGATTGCAGTAACTGGAGGTGAGCTCATACACTATAGAGAGTCTTGGTACCTGCTTTGGGGCTATTGTAAAACACGGCATGGAGCGCCATGCATTTCTGACATGGAGTCGATGGATGACCCTGTATAGGTTAAGGCTGTGAAGGTTTAAAAGCTTGCCATGGTAACCGAAAATAAAAATCCTTAACAGCATTTTACCAAAATGTTTTATTAGGATCTTATTTTGATTGATTTGATAGTACCTTAATGCATTGTAGAACACTAATTGAATACTGCTTGTAAAAAAATCAATGTACAATTTGAAATAAATACAAAAGTCCCACCTAAAGATAAATACTAAAGTCTACTTTTTCATTCAAAATGTGTACAATAAACAGCAGTTTACACTGAACGGTTTAAGTGTTCAATCGATATAACATAGATTTGCAGCCTTATTATAGTTACTTGTGTGCTGCTGCTGGTTCTGCTTGGGTTACAGCATATAGTGACGCTTTCCCAATGGCAGTAATAGGAATCTCCTCCAGTCTGTATTACTGCATCTCAGAGACTGAAGAATACCAGCGCTCGGAGCCTCCTGAGATAAACAGAGATTTGTTAGTAATCTGGTCCCAGGAATCACTTTGATAAGATTTAGGGCTTTCGCTGGCTTAAATACCGATGGATTTTCATGGAAGATACGTCTGCGGGTGTCATGGCCAGGCCCCTTCTCCAAGTGTGTCGCTGACATGCTAGTGACAAACGACTACGTCACGAGATCATAAATATACAGCAGCCTCTCTTTTCAACCAGCATGCTCCAGCCATCATGCCATCAGAAACCTATAAACACCTCCACGTTTGATTTCAAACATACTGAGAATGGAAATCAAAAACTCTGCATTGGTAAGGAAGTATTGGTTACTGAATTGAGGCTAAATTGTTAGCCTAGGCTAAGTCTTCTGTCTTCAAGGCCTGATGCTGGTTGCAAAGGTGGCTCGACTTTGTGTTTATTACATTGAGATCACTTTTCAAAGGTGGATGCCCAGATGTTATATAAATTCATTACGGTGGAGTAATCTTATGATGCATAAAGCCTGATTTTGTTTGCGTTCCTCTTCCATTGTGGAGGTATTACCTCATAAATGATTGAACCAAGGCTACAGCGTTTGGCTGCTGTAGTGGAATTCAATCGTCTCTAAACGAATTTGCTAATAATGCCCTCAAGTGGACAGGACTTAGATTTATTGTCTCCTGTAATCGTACCTCATACGTATTCAAATTGACCCTGACCCTGCCTTTATCAGTTGAATTTGCACGGTCATTTCACAGTTTTTCCCTGGTTTTTCCATGAGAATTTACCATAGTTTACCATGTTTTGTTTTAACATGCTTTACCATACCTCCCTGGGCTTTATAAAGCTACAATATGCTTTTATTATACTTTGCTATGCTTTTACTATGGTCAACTTTTATAATGCTTTTTAGCAATCCCCAAGATCATTAGGGATCCCCAGTGAGATCTTTATCTGTGCTTGGTATCGGGTCATGACCAGAACATATTCACGTATCTGCTGATGCTACAGAGAATTCATCATATCCCCAAAGGGCTTAATTGAATCTTCAGTGAATTTTCCCAGTCTTGTGACAGTCATCTCTGTCCATTGGCGTGCTTTATTAAGTTAGACCCCTATTAACATTCCGGTTTGGGACAGGGCTTATTGTAGTATTAAGTGCATCAGCGTGATTTATGTTAACTGGGAATTCTTTACCCTTGATGGTCTGGAGCAAAGTTATGCGACTAGTGTTCTGTAACTTCAGTTCCTATGTGTTTACCCAGCTGGTTATAGTGCCTGTAAGCAAGCGGTGTCTCGTTGCTGTATCTGACTGCTTCTGTGGGAGCTCTAATAAGGTTAATCACATTGCAGACTCCTTCAGTTCAGCTGCAGAGGATTTTCCACACCAGAAATACAAGGTGGCCCAATTGTTTTGAATCCTTGAAATCAGGAAATGCAGGTATGAGTTGTCGATGCCAGAGTGCGTACAATGCCGGCTGAATGGTATAAACGTCTCTTCAATAAGGATACAGTGCAAGGCCTTTGAGGTGAAAATAAATTGTTCAGGCTGTTAATGACACAACCACACATTCATTCCCTAAGGAGTAGTGAGACCTTGGCTAGCTTCTAAAGAGTTTCTAGCTAACAAATGCTAGCTATTTTGCACTTTCATGAACTACATGGGTCTCTAGTGTGCAGCTTTGACAGAAACACATGTTAAAACAAAAATGTATTTTCAGTTTCCATAGGCAGGTCTCTGAGCCAATGAGAACAGGTTCTCCTTGTCAGAGCCAACCAGTGATACTGGAGGAGCAGAGAGAGAGAGAGCTCTGATTGGTCATTACAAGTGTGCACAGAAATCACAATCTTTAGTTTCTTGTTAATGTCCCAGTTTGCTTTATCTAGCTTCTGCACCTCTTCCCAGTTGTGATCTCAAGAAATCCTTAAACGAAGGGGAGTTTTCTCCAGTGTACTGTATATTCCAAATGTGTTTGAACTCCAGTAAAAGTCGGCTACACTAGTAATGCTAGCACATATCATTTAATCCCTGACCCTCTGGGCTATAAAGACTGCATTTAGCAGCCCCAAACGTAATTCTAGAATTCATATTCTGTGGTATTAGAATGTATTCAGGACTTCATGGTTAATATGCCCTCTTTCGTATAATGTCCACAAACAGACAGGACCTTGGTCTGACCTCTTGAGTCACACTGCCCTGTCTCAATTCTGAGGCATTGCTGTGTATTCCAGAGCCTCCAGAGCCACTGTGTTCACTGCAGCACACCAAGTAATGACACTGTGTAGCCTCTGAGATCTGACGAGAATCTAAAGACAATCAAAAAAATGGAAAAGACCAGACCTTGTCACTAGATCACAAATCAAGATGGACTGGCCAGGCCTGACTTGAACTGATTGAGATCTGAGTAGATAACCATTCTGCTTGCAGACTGTATGTGTGAGAATGTAAAATGTGTGCCATGTACAGTATCTGTGTGCGATATGCTTCCCTCCCACCTACAGTAGAACGCCAGGATCAGTTAATTATAGCAGTAAAATAATTAAGCACATTCCCCTTGCTATTACAACCCAGGGACGCTGACAGGTCTGATGCTTGCCAGGCACCCTAATTGACACCTACCTAACCCAACACGCCTGCCGAATAGAACCTATTTTGGAAGTATTGGGAAGCTTTAACAGCCCACAAAGTTAATGATTGCATTACCAGTACATGTGGAGGGCTCCAGGGACTGCACTAAACACACACGCACTCTCATGATTGAAAGTTCTCCAGCATCCATCATTTTTATTGGCACTTTGTGAAGAAGAGGGAGAAGGGAGGAGGAAGGGCTGTCAAGCAGCCATCGCTTTAGTGTGGTTAAACTGTGGATAAGCGGTGCATTGTAACACCATGACATCTACTATAGTCAGCAGCTACCCCTCTCGACTGCTCTACACGGGTTAATTATCTGACCTTCCTGAGTCATAAATGGCTAAATGCTTTCTGCTTTAATGTAATGTTGCCTGGGAGAGTTTAGTTTGTTTTAGTTCTCATGTTTTATTTACAGTTTGTATATTCGGTGTTAGTGGAGATTAATGGCGATCTATACATACTTTAGAACAATAAATAAATCCATGGCAGATGCTGTAGGTTAATGTGCTGTCCTTTCAGCTTTGAAAGCCTGTGACACGGCCAGTGTTGGGTGATGCACTGCTCTAAAACCACGAATGCAGACCACCCCGGCTCTTTTGCATAGTGGTTAAGACGCTCGCTTGCAGTGTCCACGGTCGCCAGTTCACGCCCAGCCTCCACTCTGTGTTACACCTGGGTTCAACCAGTTTGTGAAAAGTTAAATGAATTTGGAGGACTTGGACTCCACTCTATTTACAATCAACACATGGGTGCTTCTCCATTGATCTTCAATAGCAATGCAGCAGGGGATCTCCAATGGGAACACATTGGCTGTGAAGTAAAGGGCAGTGGAATTGTAAGGAGAATGGTAACTGTATATACCATTGAGAAAATATTATCCCAATATAATAGTATTGCAACTTTTTTTTTAGTACAGTACAGTACAGTAGTTAACTGCATGTCTGTGTATTGTATCAAGGTGTGACATTTCATAGGACTTGACCCTTAACATAATGAGGAAGAGCCAATCGCCCTCCAGTGTTTCCGGAAGATCAGCTGGGCAGTTTATTGACCTGTGACCCATCTGGGGGAGTGGAGATCATGACCCTAGAATGGAAGCTGCTGTATAATCATCAATGGAACAGACCACTCGGAATTGGAAGCATGGGACTCTTCAACTGCAGAGCACACAAACAGCACTCTATATAGCAATGTGAATGGAAGGAACCTTACAGCGCACTGTGTAACCCTGTGTGCTTCAGTCACTGTCCCCCCTCCAGGGAATCTGCAGGGCTTCCAATATCAGTGCAGGTTTTAAGAAGCAGGAAGCTACTGCTGCACTGAGTCAGGAATGAAGTGACAATGGGGACAAGGCTTTGCTTAATCTTGCAGCCTGCTGGATTAAAACTGAAAACTTTGAAAAACTGGAGTTCTTGTTAAGATCTGTGGCAGCCAGTGGCCCAGGCAGCTACTTAGCAACCATGATGATCAGTGTGTGTGTGTGTGTGTGCGTGTGCGTGTGCATGCTTGGTTTCCCTTTGCATTAGCATGTCTTTAAACGCTCCATTTCATTGTGTGGGGTTTTAATTTAAACAGAATGAGAAAATAATGACAATAACAGGACAAGACAAGTATTAAATGTAACGTTAATAAGCAGGATCAAATAAATGGCTTGGAAACAGTCTGTCAAGAACATACCCACTGCTAGGTTACATAGTTAAAAGTTCATTGCCTGTGCTGTCAGACAGGTGCTGTACGTAAGGTGATTCTGCAGGGGTTAACCCCTGCAGCTGCAGTGCTAAGTGACAGACCCTAACCTCGTTTCTTACAGTGGAATCTGCTGTGACAGGAGCCAGGCTGTTGGCCTGTTTTACTGGCACCCGGACTCTCAATCCCTGATGCTGCAGGGGTTAATGAAGTCATCAGGAATGAGGTCATCCTGGAGCTTTCACTGTGAGCAGGCAGTGATGAGAGAGTGCATTTGGGACTCTGCTGCATAAACCCCCAACCTGTCCTGCTGACGTCTGCACTTCCTTTCATAAGCCTGCTTGACTTTAGTGTGTGTGTGGAGCGGGGTGGGGGGAGTCCTGTGTAATCATACTGAAAGGAGGGAGCATCTGTCAGCCTGAACCATCCAGCCATTCTACCTTCCCCAGACTAGGCTACCTAATCTCTCAGAGCCATGCTTGCTGATGCCAGTGCTTGTCCTATATAGTTGTGTAATCACCCGGCGTAAACAGCTCTTTTATTTGCGTGTTCGCAACTCTTAAATAATACCTGGCTCTACACACCAATGTGTTTCACTCCATTAAACCACAGGTTCAGTCCCGAAATAATAAGACACTAAACAAGACACACACAAACACAACACGGTCACAAGTCCAGAGTGAGTGCTCTTAGTGAAGGTGGTGATATACAAGTTTAAACGTGCACAATGGTGAAGTGTAGTCCAGTTTAGCCTTCTATAAATGACAAATGTTACAGTTTAATAGGGAGACCAAGCAAAACACAAAAACCCATGGTTTCTTTTTTACAGCACAGTAATCCTTTACGGGTCCTTTCGTAACCATAACCAAGAAACAGATTGCTTTGCCACATCCCCTGATATACCTTCAGTCCCGCCCCCTTTGGTAGCGAGTGCAATCACATATCCTCCAATCCATGACTGACACGTCGCCTACCGCATTAAGGCGATGACTTCTGGTATTGTGACTACACCCCCTTTCTGGATGGCCAACTTCCGACTGACCCTGGAATGAATTGCCAAACCATCCAGTCCAGGGCACTCTGTTCCTGTTATACCGTGTCCTCACAGGTCAGGAGGGAGATTGTTGACTAGGATTCATTCGCTCTCTGTCACAGCATTTCATTTAGAAAGCCTGTCTGCTGCGTCCTTGGATGTTATCGTGGAAATGGGAAAACAAGGACCTAAAGAAAATATTAAACCACTTCTGGTCTTTTCCAACTGGCGAGGCTGTGTGTACAGTAGTTGAAGTGAAGCTGTTTTAATGCTGCTAAAAGCTATTGATCTGCATCTAGTCTGACTTTAATAAGCTTAAGAGACAGAGAGAGGAGTGGGGTCACTTTGTTACTCTGTGAGTCAAGGCTGCTTCAGTATTCCTCATAACAGAACCACCCCACCCCCTCTCCATTTACTTCCCTCTGCACTTTCACTGATGCATTGGGGTGGGGGTGGGGCCCGGAGAGAGGAAACTTCAATTACCTGAGTGACCTGGACAGGAGAGACTGTTTTTCTATCTGTTTTGAATCACTGGATTTCTTTGAATGTAATAGGAAGGAAGTGATATGAACTTTAATACCCCTCCATTTGGAATAGACAGACAGAGGGATGAACAAAGTGCTGTGTCCCTTCCTTTGAATCCCCTCCTCGAGTAAGTGTTGTTTCGAGTCTGGTTGTAAATTTGCCTTCCTTTCTCTTTCTTCCTTTGCAGCGCTGCTGTTGGCGTTGGTTTCTATGGAAACAGTGAAATGAACGATGGCGTGTACCAGCTGACCTACTCCCTCTACCATGCCAACCACACCCTGAATGGAGTCAACACACTGGTCAGTACCACGGCTACTTGAATTTGAGATTGTCTGGAGAGGACTGAACAGCCTTCCTCCCATTCAAATCATGTGACAATGTGACAGAGGAGTCACTAATCTATTAAAAATGTTAGCCTTTGGAGTGTTATTTCCTATGGGGATCCTAACAAAGAAACATCAGAACTCCCGCACATAGAATTCCCATTTAAAAGGGGAGTGTGGTCAAGTTATGAAGCACGCTAACACGAGCATGCAATAGAAATGCTTTCATGCATTTTGGAAACAGGTGCAAGCCAATTATGTTTTGGAAACGCTGTGCATTTAATTAAAATACCATATAAATCATGCACAGAACTTTTTAAAATGTATTTAATCAAATGGAACTGAATTCACGAGTCCTTCAATGTAAATCTACTCATTCAAAGTCAAAGCTTGTTTTTTTAAAAAAAAAAAAATTCTAACTAGCCACTGATGCAGTATAGAAGGGAGGTCCGACATAAAAAAAAACTGAAATGTTGTAAAAACGGACACAAGCATTTGAAAGTGAGGGCAGTATTAGCAAGAAGAAACTAGTTAAGATAACTCATCATTTTTTCTTAAGTTGTGGATAATACTGTATTACCATGTGAAGTGTGAGAACGGTTCCTGTTTTAAGCACTTGAAGGTTTTCTTGGAAGGGATTCCCAGGCATGGGCACACAGTGAAATCCTTTCATTGCAGGTCAGATATTCAGGGGGGGGGGGTTCTGTTCTGCACAGTGTACAAAACACAGATCTTTATCAAAAGGAGTTTTGTTGTAAGGCGTGCATAACCCTCCCACAGTCTCCAGCCTTGTTTCTGAGAAGCGAGTGAGCGGGAGACTGGGCAGGGAGCCGTGTCTGTACCCCAGGCATTGCCAGCAAACTCTGTGAAATATCCCCATGGAGAGGGCATGTAATAAGGGCAGTTCTTCACACGTATACAGCAATGTCTTTATGAGCATATGAGTGATGTCTGACCAGGGAAATTGGCAATGCTATACGCCAAACAAAAGGTATTAAATTGTTCTCTCTTGCTGTCCCTCCCCAGGTTTCGGGCACGATGGACAGCATGCAGGGCAGTCTGAAGCAGCACCTGGCCCGACTGGACGAGATCTTTGCAATGCGCGGCGATTACATCCAGACCCTGCGCTTCATACAGCAGATGGCTGACAACATCATCATGCAGCTGACCGGCCTCCCGGACTGGGGTCAGACCAAAGTGGACCTGGCCAGGATCGCTGACCAGACCAGCTACGTGGAGTACTACAGGTGAGTTTGGGGGGAAAAATAGCTGATGCACCAAAACACCTGTGTACTCTTTGTGAAAAACCAGGGCCTCCCCTTGACAGAATAAAAAAAGCATTATGTCTTTTCTAGTTTCATTTGAGTAGCAGGTAGAAGACCGGATTTTCCAATTCATTAACAATTTGCTTCCAGTACCATTGCCTTTTTAAATTCCAATCAGCTGGCTGTAACGTATAAAATGTCCAGCAGGTGGCGTTTGTGTACTGTATGTGCATTCCTGTCTAATTGCTTCTTGAATCCTCTGAAAGGCAGTATTGATGAAGGTGTTTTATTGAGAGCAGGATCGTACATCGCCATGTAGAGATCGAGCTGTCTCATTAAATGCAGGGATATTGACAACATTATAGCTTCTGCCTCCTTCAGTTTCAGAATGTCTGTGGTGATATCCATATGTACAGAGAAAGAGAGACAGATAGCTTGAGTAACATGCATCAGCACTAAAACCCAACACAAGGGAAATCATTAGAAACTGCAGATGAATTCCCAGATATTGGCCATTACTTGGAGGGGAGGGGGGGGGGGGGGGGTGACTTGAAGAGTATTAGTGAAGCTCAGTTATTTGGATTTGTGTAATAAAATGTTCACAATATGCTTCCTCTCAGTTTATTCAGAGAGCGTTCAGCATGTTTTTTTATTTCTAACTTTCACTCACATACTCGCACGCACACACACAAGCGCACACACACACACACACACACACACACACACACATACATGTGGAAAAACAGCTATCTCTAATATCCCCCAGGTGATCTTCAATAGAAATCTAGCATGCAAACTAACATGATTTTAACCCAATAGGCAAAGGTAGCACAAGTATAGGGCAGCTGTAATAGTTTGATAGAATTTGACCACAGTGGGATTTTTACATACCAGCAATATCACAATGGTTAACCTACACAAATACATAATCCATTACCTGACAGTGTGCTACAGTATCAGGACAGCTGCGCATTCTTGGTCCCAAATCCATTTCTGGTGACCCGTTAATGGTTCTTCTGGGTTTTCGTCAATGGTAACTTAGTTACACCCTATACAGAAAATTCCACACCTCAATCTTATTTCCACGTCCCTGCTGTAAATCAAACAATGAATCTGTACAGTGGATAATTCTGACCTTTTAACCCTTCTAGAGCTTTAAATCAATGATACAATTCTATCTGTAATTCTGATCAACCACACAAGTCATTCCAGCTGGAGTGAGTCAGATAGTGGGGTGTTTTTGTCCATTTGTGATACATGAACAGCGTGTGATTGAGGTATGGTTCCTGGGTGGGTGTTGTATCTCTGCAAAAGGAGAGCTGTGCAGCAGAATTGATGCAATACCCTTTGGTCAGCCTGAGCTGGACTGAAAAGCAACAAAATACAAAAAATAAGTTCTTGTGAAAGAAGTTCTACCTCCAGATACACAGCTTTATTCTGCTGATTCTTGAAAAGAAATTGAGTGAGACTTTCCTCCTCTTCCTCCTCCTCCTCTAGGTGGCTCACTTACCTGCTGCTGCTGATCCTTGACCTGGTCATCTGCCTGGTGGCCTGTCTAGGTCTGGCGAAGCAGTCTCGCTGGCTGCTCACCACGTGAGTGCACGTGAAACACGCACACCTCCTACATTCACCTTCACTAGATTGTGTATCTGCCAAGTGTCCTTGTCTGTGTTTCCCGTTCCTTAACTATTTTACTATACTTTATTACTCAGGTTACCATGTGACTCCACGTACACTCGGACAGTTTGCGACAGTACAAGCTTTTCAACTCACACCCAATGCATTGTGGTACTTTTGACCTGTCTGTTGTGGCTGTTGCAGCAGGACTACACTTACACCTACATGGAGTCACATGGTAACCCTATTCATGACCGCTTACTATGCTTTTACTACACTTTACGTCACTGATAAGGGGGTTAACTCTGGTCCAGCAGCTTGGCTTTTCGCCTTCACTGCTGGCATCTTAGTGTCCATCTGGGAAATGTGTTCCCTGCCAGCCTGCTGTGTGAACTTTGCAGTGTCGTTCTGGTGGATGGAGCAGGTTCAGCAGCAGGCGTCACTCTCCCCCTTGACCTCTCTCTCCAGAATGATGATGTTTGGGGTCCTGACCCTGATCCTGAGCTGGGCGTCGCTGGGGGTGGACACAGCTACAGCAGTTGTGAGTATTTTGTATTATGTACATTTGCTGTTTGCTGTTTGCATGAATAATGGCACAGCATTTTATTTTTTTTTTCAAATGCAATCACTCGTTCTTGTATTTTGTTCAAAAATATTTTTGATTTATCTTAAACCGTTCACTTTTTAAAAAGTGCTTGTTTAGGACTGACCTTTTTTTTTCAAATTAAGGTTATGCATTGGAAATTGCACACCAGCACCCACACCACATACTTCGTATGAGGTTTGCTGTAGACATTTGTGTCGAGTGCAGAACTTTAAAATAAAATATTACAGAAGACATGTCAGGGATTTGCAAAGTAACATGAACAAGGTTATTCTCTCTCTCTCTCTCTCTCTCTCTCTCTCTCTCTCTCTATATATATATATATATATATATATATATATATATATATATATATATATATATATATATGGAAAAGGGAAACTAAAGTAGAGGGAGGAACGCAGGGTTGCTGTTATCAGCATTAGCAAGGTCTCTGGGATTTTGTTTCCATTAGCTGCGGTGGGGAATCCAGCTTTGTGTGGGTGTGGGGGGGTGTGTGTGTGTGGGTGTGTGTGTGTGGTACCACACTGAGCATCCTGATAAAAACCAGCCCAGATAGTGAGAAGAGTAACTCTGATGTTTTGGGGATTAATGACTTGGATGGAAGGCATGGTTTTATTGAAGTGAAGAGTGTGTGATTACTAGGCTTAACACTGCCTGTCTGTCTGTGCTGTCCCAGAAGGCTTCAGTCCTCCATCCCCAGTCCTCAGTGCTGTCACCACAAAACACTGTTGAAGGCGCATTTAGCCGGAACATTTGTCTACAATACTTTAAGGTTTGCCCCAGAATGATATGCTTGAGTGTTTTTGAAGTTATGGATGCTGTCAGTCTTTCGCTTGTCTTGGACTCTAAATCATTCCCTGTGCTGTACCTGTCTTATGAACAGACATGACATGATTTATGTGAGAAGTGTAATTGCCACTGTGGAAAACTCCTCATTCATCTTCCAAGCCCAGAGGAATGACACAGGGAGCAAAATGAATTGATTTCATCCAGAACCCAATTCGCAGTCAGGCTTGATAAACGGGAGCGTGCGTGGGTGATGGAGAACCTGTCCCAGAATCCCGCATTCCGATCACTTTAGCATCTCTGGGGTCAGAGTTCAGGTCAGAGGGAACGGCAGCGGGACGTTATTTATCAAGAGGCTTTATTTGTCGATTCCTGTGAATGAATTAGCCAGCTGGGCCCGTGTAATCTGATTTAATTCTTCCCACACTGCAGTGGATTTGTGCCGCTTGCTGCTCTCCACAGAGGTTAAGAAAAGCTGACCGCTTTGTGGTGAGCAGCAATTGCCTTGAACCCAAATAGCTGGGTTTATTTTAACTGTTTCAATTGGAGTGGGCAATTAGCCTAAAACCACTGATCCTCGGATGGCTGTCCCCACCTGCTTGCTGTATAGAGCTCACTCTCAATAGAAAGGGGTATTTTACTTTCATTATGTTACCCAAAGTCATAGGTCTGGGTGTTTGTGTGTAGCAGCTATTAAGGTTTCTCTATACACCCTGGGAAACGATTTTGGGAGCCTATATTCTGAGATTGATGAGCACATTATGTTTCAGCCAGAGAATCAGAGTTCTTAGCTGAACATCATTACTGGCCTGATTTGACAGCTTTTACATACACTGCAAACAGCTGTCCAGAAACCAGTTGCATTTCTGAACAGTTTGTTCAAAGCAGATTAGAAGCCGCGACATACAGGGAGCAGGAGAGCTGGAGATTCCTATTAGATCAGTGGCATTCAGTGTTACAGCTGGACCACTAACCGGCAGGTCAAGCCCTGCTTATAGTTTATTGGACCTGTTCCATATATACCTTTTGATTCTAATGTATAACTTTTATATACCAAATACTATATGAGCTGCCCACGTACAGCAATTGCTCTGCTATTTATAAAAGCAATTGAATGTTAGACAAGGTTTCGGGAATTGCAAAGTTATTTCCAAGCTTCAGGCACTGGTTATTAAACGTTAATTAAATGTATTGCTTGGTAAATGACATTAGCAGTAGTGTTTAGCAGAAAAGATTCAATTCCAGCTTTGCATTTAGCCTTGCCTGCTGCAGGATTCAATGTGTGATCCAATAGCACTTGCGTTTCTGTTTCCTCAAAGGCACCTCTTGAGAGGCTGAGTAGCCATTAGTGTTAACTGTTTCTCTTCTCAGGGCACCAGTGACTTCTGTGTGGCTCCAGACAAGTTCATCATGAACCTGACTCACAGTGGAATCAGCACAGGTAGGGGAAGCTCGCAGTCTTTCGCGTGATGTCCTCTTTCATTTCTATTGTTCTTTTAAGATCTATTGGGGTTGGAAAAGGAGGGGTTTTGCATGAGAGTAAACTGTGTGTTGTGTTGTTTTACAGTGCTGTCTCTCTCACTCTCTCTTGCAGATATTGTGCATTATTACCTGTACTGTAGCCAGAGCATGCCTAACCCCTTCCAGCAGGTACAGTATCTCACACCTCTTCTGATTTTGCATTTTACAGTTTCATTATACAGCAAGTAGATCCCTTTAACGTGACAGAGCCAAACATATATTGAAGTACAACTTCCAGGGTACAGACATGAGGAAGGGAGGAAATATTGGGGACATAACGGCAACATGAAAGAGGAAAGTCCAGGGCATGTGGCTTTAGAGGGTGTCATCAGCCACCAAGTGGGTGAAGCGTTGGGCAGCACACTGTTCCAGTCGCAGCTCCTTTTCTATCATCCTGGCTGTGATGTGTTGGTGGCAGCCCCTATGGTCTGATGCACCACTGCTATTCGTGGAAGGGGAGTGTACATGCATCTTCAAATGCCTTCGGCCATGCCCTAACAAGGTAAAGTGTGCCAGTTAGGGGTGTGCTGATACTCATACCCAAAATTGCCTTTAAGAAGGTCTGTGCAATATCCTTGGAAAAGATATACCCACTGCGCCACACAGTCTCCTAAAACAAACTGTCGGGCTGGATTATGATCACTTTCAATATAACTCTGGAGAACTAGAAAAGTGTACTGATTTGAAGACTTTATAGCTGTGATTCTTTTCGTGGTACGAGTCATTTTAATTCTGCATGAACGCATCATTTTCCACTACACACGAGTTATAAGCATCATTTAAAAAAAAAAAAAGGAGAATAAATAGATCTGAGAAACTGGCAGTGCAGGCTCCACGGTAATGTTGTGGCTTGCTAAAACAATACATTAAAAGATGTTACTTAACCCTCATTATAAAAAAACACAGCCGTTAAGACCGCTCTGTTTCTCAGCTAGCATCTCATTATGCTGTGCATGCAGACAACGCTCGTAATGCAGTCAGAGCCAGTCAACTGGAGCTCTCTTCACACTTAACAGCCTAAATCCCCAGCAAAGCAACAATTAGGAGTTACACTGTTGCGGTCTTATTCAATATTTTATAGGATTACGTCTGGTTACGGACCTTCAAACATGAAACAAAATATTTCAGAATGACAAATGAATCCCCACAGTGGAGGTCTATCCGTTTACCTCGGATGCTCTCTATCTGAGTATGCGATTACAGCATGTTGCACTGGCACTTCCTGAGTAAAGAGTAAGGTGACCATGTGACCAGGACAGTCTGCACCTGTGCACCTGGCGTTATATCAGGCCCCTCCTAAGCAACGCTCTCCACCTTTCAATACAGCATCCTTGAACAGGCTGATGGAGCCACCTGCTGGTGTGAATATAGTATTTCATCACCTGATGGAGCTGAGTCTCTGGTAGATCTGTATGCAGGTAGTTGGGTGGTTTTAAATGTTTAAACGTCTGTTAGTAAGCAGATGGTCCTGACTGTGTGTGTGTGTGTTCATGGACTCCCCTAGGCTCTGACAATCTACCAGCGCTCAGTGACCACCATGCAGATCCAGATTCAAGGGCTGCTCCAGTTCGCAGTGCCCGTGTTCCCCACCGCAGAGGTAAGTCTGGCACACTCCCAGCGGGAGGGTAACAGTGCATCTGTGCCACACTAATGACCATCTATATACATACATATAAACATACATACACAATTGCATGTTTACTTGTACTGTTTAAAGGTAAAATATACAAGTATATTTTCAGTATTTTTTTTTTTTTATGTTTTTCAAGTTATGGACTGTTTGTGTGTATATATATATATATATATATATATATATATATATATATATATATATATATATATATATATATATATATATATATTGGAAAGATCCACTCTCATGCCTTTGCTCTGGTCAGTGGAGTCATTGCTGTCTGTGTTGTGTGTGTGTTTCTGCAGAGAGATTTGCTGGGGATTCAGAAGCTGTTGAATGGTTCTGAAGCCAGCCTGCACCAGCTCACTGCCCTGCTGGACTGCCGGAGCCTGCACAAGGTGAGAGCACCGTCAGCCTTCACAGAGACAGAGCACAGGGTTAAAAACCAGCCAGCTAGAAAGAGACCGACCTGCAAAGCTTTTGACATTTGCTTTGTGATTTTGTGATTTGTAAAATCCAAGAAATGATGCTCTTCTAGACAGAGGCAACCCACGCATGCTGAGAACATCTTCAATTCAGATCATGAGGCCTGTAACCCATAAAGCACTAGTATGCCAATATACAAATGACTGTGGTGCTAATGTTCTGCAGTGTGATTCACAAGCAGTCAGCTGAGGAAATTGCATGGAATAACCTGTGTATATCTTGGCATGGATGATAGTTTGGTTGGACTTGTGGTTCCGGGATTTGATTGGCCGTGTGTTGTGGGTGGGTGTATTTGATTGGCCACGTGGTGCGGTGGCTGTATTTGATTGGTCACGTGTTGTGGGTGGGTGATTTGATTGGCTGCGTGTTGAATAAGTGTGTCTCGCTCTGCTAGGACTACCTGGACGCTCTGATCGGTGTGTGTTACGATGGGGTCGAGGGGCTGCTGTATCTCAGCCTCTTCTCACTGCTGGCAGCCACTGCCTTCTGTGCCATGCTGTGTGCCATCCCCCGCGCCTGGAGACACTTTGATAACAGGTACAGTAACCAGCAACCCTCTCTCCCACTTACAACCTGCAATAGCCCTACACGCCCTTCTAAAAGTTTACCACTGTACTTTTGCATGGTATTTTTTGCAGTTTCCCCATGGTTATACCAAGCATTTACCATAGTTTCCCCTGGTTTACCATGTTTATTAATATGCTTTACTATACCTTACAAATGCTTACCGATGCTTTACCATGCTTTCACTGTGTTTTATTCCATTTTGACCTGCTTTTACTATGGGGAAACTTTCATAAGGGCTGTGCCTCCATCCCATTGGAGCACTATGATAATCCCAGTGTACTACCCTGAAGAAAACCCTACAGCTTTCTATGTGCCACCGATAGTTTAGCCCATTAATAAAGATCAGTTCCATTGCCAGGGATCGTGATTATGATGACATCGATGAGGAGGACCCCTTCAACCCCCAGGTGCAGCGCATCGCGGCCCACAATCCCGTGCGGGAACAGATTCACAGCTTCTGCAGCTACAGCAGCAGCATGGGCAGCCAGAGCAGCCTGCAGCCCCCCGCACAGGCCGTGTCTAACGCACCCGTCTCCGAGTACATGTGAGTGTGTCGCCAGAGTACACCGCCCCTGGCAAAACAAGGCAACTGACTCCCGGAATGAGATCGTGAAAGGGTTTGGGTAGCTCAGTGGTTAGAGAGCTGGGCTGCAGTGTGGAGGTCCTGGGTTTCAGTGCTGGGCTGCAGTGTGGAGTGTTGTGGGTTTGACTGCTTTTCAATTGTATCTGTTTGTTGTCTGCAGGAACCAGTCGGTGCTGTTCGGAGGGAACCCTCGCTACGAGAACATGCCCCTGATAGGGAGAGGCTCCCCTCCCCCCTCGGTGCGTTGGGTCCCAGAGGCCAAGTCCTTCCTCTGATCACATCTGCCTATCGCTCCTCTTTTTTTTTTAAATGCCTTTAAGAAGACTTTGGTATCATTCTCACCATGTTACCTCCTGCATACTATTTCTGCAAATCAAGCTGTAAGGGGAAGTGATGGAGAAGTCCTACTTTATAAAAATGTTTTTTTGCCTCCTTTGGTGGGCTGTGATTATAACGGGAGTGTCCAGGTCTTCCTCTGACTAGGCAGATGAAGCGCTGTCACTCAGAGGGGTCTGAGGAAATGGAAATATCCCTTTAAGACACCCCCCCTCTCTCCCCCGCCACTCTGCTCTTCTGCTAATAGCGTTTTTGTTTTTGTTTGTTTGTTTGTTTATTTGTTTGTTTGTTTTTCAACTTTTTTGTGGAGCTAATCTCCCAGCCATTTAAAAAAAGAGTAATGTTGTTGTCTCATAAAATTTATTTATGTATTTATTTAATTATCACCTGCTTTAAATTAATTATATATATATATATATATATATATATATATATATATATATATATATATATATATATATATATATATATATATGTTGTTTGAGAGGGGACAGGGATAGCAAAGTACAGATTCATAAAAAGGGGGAGCTGTGGATCTGTACGCTGTTGTGACAACATTTATACACTTGGTGCCATTTTGTGCTATGAAAAAAAAAAAAAAAACATTTAGCAAAACTGCAATTACAACCTCATGCCTGTCTCCCCTGGGGGTCTAAACCGACTCAGGTCACAAGTGCAATGAGATTGGTGGTCTCAACCTAGCTCCCTAGTGGACATTGGTCCCCATCATTCAATAAAGAACCACAATTCGGCACAATACCCAGTCTCTGCTTGAGAGATGCCCAGGACTGTGTTGAGGTCAGGATGGAATTGTCCTCCCTCACTTGCAGAGCTGGGAGGGGTGTCTGCTTACTTGTGATTGACTGGAGTCAGTGCCCTCACCCATCCTCTTTCATGCTTTTTTTTTTTTTAATATTTGGTCATTTGTTTATTTATTGAAGTTTTGCACCATACTAAACCAGTCCATTATGTCACATGGCAAATCTCCATGTGGACAAACATATTATAACACCCAGAAATGAAATGATAAACCTGTCGGGAACACAATGTGCAATATCAGCAATAACCAGCTCTGTAAGCACCCTCCCTCACACCCTGCCTCTCTGTCTGCCTCTCTTCAGTACTCTCCGAGCATGAAGGCCACCTACCTTTCTGTGACTGACGACCTGCTGAGGCACTATGGGAGTGATTTGCAGGTGTAGGCGTGCCCTGGGGTCCTCCATCTGTCTGAATCCTGCACTGACTGACTGCCGCTGGTGTGGAGGAGTCGGTGACAAATACTCCCTGTTAGGGATAGTCCACTCTTAATGGCATTAGAGTTTAGCTTGAAGGAGGGGGGCGATATCTGTCTCTGCTCCCTCTCTGTCCATCTCCCCACTATTCTTAATGGGGGCATTTTATTATGTTGATCTGTATAGATTATAGAGATGCAGGCCACACTTTTTTTAATTTAAGAATCAATTTTTTAAATAATTAATCATTACCATTGTAATACTAAGGTTGCCCTAATTACTGTACATGTTCATATAAAACAGTATTGCTATAGCCAGTAATTATTAATAGGTATTTAATATCATTTATAACATAATTATGGAGGCGTTGTTGGTTGTATAGTAACAGTTTTGAGATTCAATCAGCCAAGGCACCTGTACCAACCACTGTGCCATCTTTTATTTATTTTTTATTTTTTAATTAAAACTATCCAGGTTAATTGCAATAATTTATTGAAAATATACATATTTTAGAGGAGTGTTCTTTTATTGCAGAGTTGTATTACAATGGGAACAGGAAGTCTCCTACAGTGAAATTGCTTCCAGGATAACTAATGAAATAATTTCAAAACTAAAAAGCATTGCAGATTAGCCTGTATGTATACAAGCGTACACAGGTCTGTATGCAGGTCTGTGGCATTGGAAAGAGTTTCATTAAAACATTCCTAAACTAATTGCTCTTTAATAGGTATCAATTTTTAAAACCATTAAAAAAAATAGACACTAGGTAATAAGAAACTTTTAGATTTTATTATTTTAATGATTTTTTTTGTGTGTATAAAGGAACAATTGATGCCATCAGTGCTAGGACTTAGTTATTTGATCTGTAGGCATGGAACTGAAGTTTCATGTGTACCCAGTCAAAACAAGAACAAGAAATTAAAGGACTCCAGGCTTCTTCGTTTCACAAATACTGGGACTTATCAAGTACTCACACTTGTGACTTCAATTAATTAACAATGTGTTAACAGAGTGTTGATGTCTGTTCTAAAAACACAGGTTTGTTTTCAAATTTTGAGTTGCAAGTTTGAATTCAATATAAGGATTGTTTAGAAGAGTACTTCTCTCGCATGGGCCTCCAGTCTCTCCCGATCCTGGTTATTATGACCATGCAGGGGGGTTTACCCCATCCCCTCCCTCCCTGCCTGCCTGCCTGCCTGCCTGCCTCCCTCCCTGCCTGCCTCCCTCCCTCCCTGCCTGCCTGCCTGCCTGCCTGCCTCCCTCCCTCCCTGCCTGCCTGTCTGCCTGGGCCAAAACTGTTCTCCAGCACTTCCACACCCTTCCTGTAAATCTGAATGACTGTCTGAACTCTTAAAAGCACAAAGTAGACCAAATCTGATTGTGTGCATGACTGGGTTAGGGACCAATGCCATCTTTCCATCAGTCTTCCAAGACCTCCTGGTTTATAAAAACAAAAACGCCTTTTGTGTGTGTGTGTGTGTGTGTGGTTTCTAATATGAAGCAATTCAACTCTGGTCTGGGCTGCATTGCTACAATATCAGATGGATAGGAGGCATTAGCCTCTCTCACTGAATGACTGTTATTGGATCTTACAAATAAAATAATCATCTTCCATTGCTGATCTTGGTCTGCCTGTTCAGAAATGCATCTTTTTTTCTATTTAGACTTATTTGTCTTTTTATTTCCAAACCATTTTTTTTTTCTGTAAAATATCTTGTATGATAATAACGTTGATTTGTAAGTCTATGTGCCACAAGTGATTTGACACATCTAATAGGCAAAGTTTGTCTTGCTAGGATGAAGGTGCATGTCCAATCAGATCACCAGATTGCTGGCCTTGCCTTTACCGTGCAGCCAATCGAAGAAAGAGTGGGCATGTACCTGCGTCTGTATACAGGGCGGTTAAAAAGACAGATGGTGTCCTTCGGTTCCGCTGATTTTATAACCACTGGTCTGTAGAGTTGAGAACCAGCCTAGCAAGTAAGCAGGGTTAAAGACCAGTAGCCATGGCTAATGACACTGGAACTGGTTCAGTAGCCGCTGTGGCTGCTGGCCTGTGGGCCAGCCTGCTGTTTTCTCCTCCACAGACTCCACAACCTTCACAGAATCATTACAGGTTACCTAAAGTCGTTCTGGGAGCCCTGCTTTTTATGCATACTGGAATGCAATTGGTTGCTCGCAAATCAAACCTCAAACTCTCTGTTCTCAAATTTTGTGTGGGGAGTGCAGTAGACAAATGTAACCAACAGCAGAGCTGAGTGGAGTTATATCACATCTTTAACACTGGGGCTTAAATGACTCCCCCTTTTTAAAGTTTTTATGGTTTGCCTTTTATTCTTATTAGTGCATAGTGCCACCTTGTGGCCCATGTGCATTTTTAGCTGTAGTTTAACTTCTTGGCATTCCAGATTGAGTGCAGTAAATTGCAAATGTGGGAATGGTAAACTCTCAGTTATTCAAATAGATGTGGACAATTATTTCAGTGCTGGTTGCTTACGTTGCTTGTGAGGCCCACTGTCTTCCAGAGGAGAAACACAGCAGCCCTGAGCCTCCCAGACTGCGCATGTCTGCTTTTTAAATGTGTGGTTCTGTAGAATCCCTGTATGTATGTATGTATGTTTTTTCAAAGCATGTAGTTTGTTTCGTTGTGGCACCTTGCGCAGTGGGGCCTGGTTTTTATGCATTATTATTCCAGTACACCCCCCCCCCCCAAAAAAAGAGAGGAATAAAATGTTTTAATACGTTACGTGGGGTCTGTCATTCTGTGTGTGTGTGTGTGTGTGTGAGTTGAGTTCATGACCCGACGACCACTTATGGGAGTCATTTAAACAAACCAGAAAATTGGACAAGGTTAGAGTTGCCACCTTTGAAGTACAAAACACAAGGACATCGGAACGGAAGGACGTTGTTAAAAGTTTAGACTCACTACATCCTGTAGTCGTCCAACAGGTAACATTGATAACATCACTATTAGAATTGACAGTCAATTAATATTGTGCGTCTATTGCAGTCTATCATCTTTATTTAATTTGTGCTCAACTTACACTGGCTTTGTGGTGTTGCTATACAATGTACATTGATGTGGAAGCAGAAGATTAAAAACCAGAATATTTTAGTGTCCAAAAAGGCATATTGAAGACCCGGGACACCTTCCTCAAAACCGGGATCGCTGCTAGGACTATGTAAAGAAGGATAGGACAGTCAATCCCGTGATGCAGTTCGGTACTCAATTACAAGCGCCATTTGTGGAGCCCACTCAGTACTGAGTACATTGCGGCGATGCTGTGCTGCAGCGCCAGGATATACCGGTATTTTTTTTAAATAACAATACAAAATATCGTTAATATAAAGTGACTGACTGTTAGTTATGTGAATTGATGCTTGATTATGTCAAGAAGCATTTTCCCAGGGCAAGCGCGAATAAGTTAAAAGCATTGTGAGTGCACTGTTAAAGTGCCCTACGGGCTCCAGAAATAGCTCCACTGTTTACTAACTCCGCTGAAACTAAATAAACATCATGTTACTAGAAATGTTACGGTTCCCTATGTAAGTCACAGTAATAACTGTTAAACCACGACTCTACAGTTCTGTCTGTGTATTATTTTTTAACCCTTTGCGGTCCATTTATTCAGCGCTTGTCAGGCGCGTCAGGTCCAATTTATTTTCAAACGAGCTGTTTATTTTACACGCGCTGTTTAATTTTATTCACATTAAAACAGGTTTAAAAGGCACTGTATATCAACATGACACTCAGTACTGCATCTCCAGCCCTGCCCCGCTCCTTGTTTGTTGTATTTACCACATATCTCCCAATAATAATGCTCCAAGTCATTATTTTATTACTAAAAACCTCTCAAAAAGCTTGGCAAATGTACGCGATTTTCTTTGAGCGCTGGATGCGGAAGCAGCTGTCTTCTTTGGGTTTTTTTCCCGTGTTAAATCTGTGGTGATGGGACAATGCGTATTGCCCAAATCATTCTCCGCTTTTTTTTCGGCTTCTGTCGGCCTCTCTCGGCCATTGAAAGCTTTGCTCGTCATTTTCCGGAGAAAAAACGACTAGGGACGAGTGCTTGACGTCTTGATGTCGGACAAGGTCCAGAGGGGCCCAGATTATTTCTCTGTAATTATTAGCCCCGCCCCTGAAGCGAAGAGGTGGGTCTTAAGAGTTGCTAGGATACGGTAAACTACTGCGTGAAGAGTTTGTGTACGTTTCAGAACTGGAGAAACCAACGGAAATTTGCAATAATATTAAAATAAATCTTTAAAAACAAAAACACCAGCACGCGAAGCAGCGACAGAAGCAGGTAAGAATGAGGAAGAATTAAAATATTGTCTTTTAATATTATTAAAATAAACATTTGCTTTCAGCCAAGGCCTCGAAAATAAACACTCTCGTGGCACGACTTACAACTGTGTTGTATTGAAAATATTTCTCTGGTGCTGTGTTAATTTATTAACAGGTCCCAGTTTATTCAGTTGCACCCAAAACATTTTACCGCATTTTACTACCAGTAGAAAATCTACTGTGGTTTCCCATTACCAGTACAAATTCTACTGCCCACTAAGAAGCCCCAAAAATACTGCAGTCGTTAGTTTAACGTCAGGGCTGAAGAGAAAAAAACACTAATTTTTTACTGACTTTAAGTTTAGAGAAAGTGGAATGAGTGGTTATATTAATAATTTGTTTTGTGCAGCCACTGGCAGCAGCGAAACCAATGCCAGTAAAAATCATACTGGTAGAAACAGCATACTAATATTACAGTTACCCCATTAAGATGAAAAAGTCAGCCTGATAACTGTTATTTTACTGTTGCTGAATTCATATTTTCAAAACGTAAAAAAACAAGAACAGGACATGGCTAGTTGCCATTGGAGAAAAGATCCACAGTGTCACCTGATTGTAAAACAAGTAACATTCATTACTTAAAGTTAAGTTAAAATTGACCACATTTTGATGAGGAACGGTCAGAGACTGAGCCATTTAACCTAATATTTCTCTCATGTTTTCTCTAGTGTGTGCTATAACAGCATCTATAAACATTTTACTAGGAAGTAATACAGTATATCATTTCCCTGTATAATCTGTTAATGTTATACATTTATGTACATTTCATAAATAAACCCTTTACATTTTTTGCAACTATTATTGAGTTATTTGTATATTCATTTTTTTATTGTTAGTGTTTCATAAAATAATTTGAATGGCATTTGATTATTGTAATCTAATCTTAACAATTAAAAAAAAAAAAAATTAAACTGTGTCTTTTGTTGTTGGCTGTGGAACCGATAACATAAGGAAATATTAAAATAAAAATATTTAACTGCTACTCCATTAGTAATCGTCATGGAGATCGTGTATGTGTACACAAAGAAGCGCAGCGAGTTCGGACGACAATGTAACTTCTCGGACCGGCCGGCTGAGCTGCATGTGGACATCCTCCCAGACCCCAGCCAGATGGACAACTACATCGAGAGAAACCCCTGTGACAACCCCACCCAGTGTGCCCAGGAGATGTCAGAGCATGAGGTCAGTTTATTTTCTTTATATTGAGATCTCTATTTGTCCACCAAGCAGGTCCAAGATACCTTGCCTTGGAAGGAACCACCCTTTTTCTTAAGGGGTAAGAGAGTTGATCAGTCTTTATGCCCAATCCGCTGCCAATTAAATGGTTCGACAGTCACAAGATTAATACTTGTAATGTTTATTGGTTTGCAGGTTAACACAGAGCGCTTTCAGACTGAAACGCGAGGGATAAACCATGTGGAGGGGGGCTGGCCAAAGGATGTCAACCCACAAGAGATGGAGCAGACCATTCGTTACAGAAAGAAAGTGGAGAAGGACGAGAACTACATCAATACCGTCTTGCAGCTGGGTAGCGTGAGTACTGCTGGGGGAAAAAACAAAGACAGGATGATTGTAACAAGTTGATATGTACAGCTAACCCTCGTATAATATAAGACTGACTATAACTTAATTAGCACTTCAGGTGCAGCTGTGCAAGTAGACGTACACATATATGTACTATGTATTGGATACATTGAGTAATGATATGATGAGGTACTGTTTTCCCTGCCTCCCGCAGCTGATGGAACACTGCATCAAGCAGAACAACGCCATTGATATTTACCAGCAGTACTTTGAGGAGGAGGAAGTATCGGAAAGTGCTGAGGAGCAGCCTTCAGCAAAGACCATCAACGTCTTCAGGTACCAGAGATGTGTGTGATGCAGTAAGTAGAGGTGGGGGCATGGGAAGAAAAGTGCACTAGTGGTTAGAGTTGAGGAATAAGAAGCACTTAAGCCAAGATTTTAGAGTTGACAGACTGAGAAGAAGGGAAGCAAGTGGTTAGGGCTACATTTGTTTTTACAATTTGAGCCGAGTAACAATTGTCTGGTTGTTTGAGTCCTCCTGAACTTGTGTTTTTGTCGCCATAAAGAGACCCAAATGAGATCAAGCGCACTGCCACTGGCCTGTCGTGGCACCCCGATGGTGCAAAGAAGTTGGCAGTTGCATATTCTTCTCTGGAGTTCCAGAGGGCCACCAAGGACATGAGTTTCGACTCCTACATATGGGACATTGGTGAGGAGCCAGCATCCACTGACTATAGCAAGCCCACCGAGTGGAGACTTAATCTCCAATCCTGCCTTTTAAAAAATATCATCAGCTTAAGATTTCAAATGAGATGTAACGCAATGATAGTAATCTTTTACAAAATGACCAAAAAAAATGTATGCATTCTTAAGAAAACTCTCTCCCCTGGAGCAGAGACTTACAGTATATATTCAAATGTTTATCCACTGTTCTCAGTTTGTTGTGACTTTTCTGGTTTACATTACACATGCTTACGGTATGCATGTGCAATACACAAGTGCACATCGCTGTGTCCTGTACAAATGAAAGGAGGTGCCAGTTGCTGTTTCACTAAAGATACCCCTTATGTTACCCCCCCACAGAAAACCCAGACAAACCTGAGATGACCCTGAAACCAGTGTCCCCACTCGTCTGTCTGGAGTACAACCCCAAAGACTCCCACGTTCTGATTGGCGGCTGCTACAATGGGCAAATTGGTGAGAAGTGTTTTACTCTGCATACTCCCTCCTTGCATCCATGTCCACTGTGCTTGTTTCAATTACTTTTAAGATGTAGATAATAACAAGATGTAGATTATAACTTTTCAGGTTATTATTTTAACTCTTTTTTTTGGCATAGTCATTTTAAATCCCTCAAGTTGGTGGCACCTGTTGAGCAAATTTTGTAATTGCATTTATATAAAAGAGAATATTCTCCAATGCACATTTTCTGCTCATCCTTCGTCTTTGTCACTGTATATTCTCCAATCCACTGTTCTCTCACTTTGAGCAGCTTATTGGGACACTCGCAAGGGGAGCCAGCCAGTGGAGATGTCCACAATCGAGCACAGCCACAGAGACCCTGTCTACAAAGTGATCTGGTTACAGTCAAAGACAGGCACAGACTATTTCTCTGCATCAACTGATGGAAATGTAAGTTGCCTTTTCTTACGAGGTATCTCCTGGTCTTTAGAGGAATCATCATTCTAGTCACTGCAGGCAGATCTTAACAGTGCAAATCTGATTGAATCAGGCAAGGTCTATGAAGGTCATTGTTTTGTCCTAGGCAGCCCCAAAATTATAGACATGTGTAGTTACAGTAGACAATTATCAACCCATACCATTGTATACCTGAATTACATTGAGATTTTATTTTTAATATTCACATTTGCAGGTTCTGTGGTGGGATATTCGGAAGATGAGCGAGCCTACGGAGAGACTGATACTTGACCCGAGCAAGAAGGGGAACCTGGACAATGCACTAGGAGCCATCTCTCTGGAGTTTGAGACCACAATGGTGAGACCCTGTGGCAAAGTGGTTTTCAGTGCGCAGGTGTAGAAGTGATGCAATGCGTAAACAGATGACAAACAACAAAGTTCACGGTCCAAACAATTCTTGATTTGTTTTTATAATCCAGGTCGTTTTGGCGACCGTAAATAATAATCCCTGGCAATACACAGCAATGTCATTTCTAGATGGCCGACTTCCACCTTTCCCTGGAATGAATTGCCAAACCATCTAGTCCGGGGCACACTGTTCCCTTTACACAGCGCCCTCACAGGTTGGCAGAGAGGTTTATAACCAAGATTAATTCTTTCACTGTCACAGACCCCTACTGTCTTTCTCAGTCTCTCATTCTGTCCGTATGGGTCCAAGGTTCTCTGCTCCAGAGTGACTTCTGTTTATTGATAATTTCTATGTTTACACAGCCAACAAAGTTCATGGTGGGAACAGAGCAGGGGCAGGTGGTATCATGCAACCGAAAAGCAAAGACCCCAGCCGAAAAGATTGTATGCACTTACAGTGGCCACCATGGGCCAATCTACGCCCTGCAGAGGAACCCCTTCTTCCCCAAGAACTTCCTGACTGTGGCCGACTGGACGGCACGCATCTGGTCAGAGGAAATCAAGGAGTCCTCCATCATGTGGACCAAGTAAGGGGCGCTTTAAGGATGGATTTACTAAGCTTTTCCTTGAGCACAAAACAAAAAGTTGCTGTAATAACCCTTGTAAGCAACGTAAAAGTAGCATTGATAATGCTTGGCCTCCAAGTGTCATTTACTAAGTTAATATTATAAAGCATGCTCTGTAATTTCTTCACAAGCTTCTGGTGTGCTGGCTGTATGTGCTCACTCACACCTGTTGTGTTTCAGGTACCACATGACTTACCTGACGGACGGCTGCTGGAGTCCGGTCAGACCCGCTGTGTTCTTTACCACTAGGATGGACGGCACACTGGATGTGTGGGACCTCCTGTTCAAGCAAAATGACCCCACGCTCAGCCTGAAGGTAGACTTTTCCATGATTACAAAACACTAAATCAAAAGACATAGAGCACTTAGAAGACACTAAGTCCAATAAAAAAAACAAGTGGTTTCAAAGTACTTAAACTACAGCATGTCCCCTCCCCTGTGTTTGCTGGTCACAGGTGTGTGATGAATCCCTGTACTCCCTGCGGCTCCAGGATAATGGGAGGTTCCTTGCCTGTGGCTCCCAGCTTGGCACAACCACACTGCTGGAGATCTCTCCCGGACTGTGCACTCTGCAGAGGAACGAGAAGGCGCTGGCTACTGCGGTAAAAGCAAGGGGCCAGTAAAAATTTTATTTTGTCTTTTTAAAAGTCAAATTCACAACCCCCCAGCCCCATTCTTTTTTCCACAGATGTTTGAGCGGGAGACGAAGCGTGAGAAGATTTTGGAGGCACGTCACCGTGAGATGCGCCTAAAGGAGCGCAGCCGCTCAGAGCAGGGCAAGGAGGAGGAGACGAAGGACGTGGACACGGAGGAGAGCAGCGAGGACCTGGTGGCGCGAGCAGAGAAGGAGTTCTTCGAGGTCGTGGAGTTTGAGCTCAAGAAGAGAGAGCGTGAGGAGGAGAAGTCACAAAGCAAAGCTGACAAGGTAAGATTGGGGTATTGAGAGAAAGACAAGTAGATAAAACACAGCACAGGCAATATAGCACTTCAAAATGTGTCATTTGCTCCTTGATAACTGGCATTATTAACTACCAATAAAGGTTACAAGGGAAGAACTACATTTCCATGTAGGATTTTAAATCATTCACATATTAGAATCGCAATGGTATAAACCAATACACCATGGTTATCTATTTCAGTGCTGGTGTGCTTCTATTTCATTACAAGTAAGGTACTACTTTACAATAGTTGTTCCAAACTCTGCTGGTAATGCTGTGGTATGCTGATTGTTCTGCTTGGGTTTATTCAGAATAGTACATTGGTATTTTAATGGTACCAATGCATTACATGTTTTTAAAGGCATTCAAAGATTGAGAAGACAAACAGACAAGGCCTTCTCGCTGGTTAGATCTGATACACACAGCCCTTAATGTTGTTCAGATCACACATGAGCAAAATGTATTTGTTTTTCAGGAGAAGGAGATTTCTGAAGAGAAAGAGGCTCAGGTATGTAATTTGTAATGTGTTATTTTTTAGTGGTCTGGTTAGAAGACTTCTCAGTAGTGATACTACGTATAGTATCATTGGATAATTCAAATTTTAGTGCTCAATTTAATTAACTTTTTGCTTGATTAAACTATTGCATGGACATTTACAATTATTGCACATTCTAATAATGCAGTTCACAGTGACCTTTTTCACAATGCTGACAACTTATTGGCTGAGCTTTTGCGCATATCTTGGGAAACACTTGCCTAGTTTTGATGAAACTACTCATGAGCATGTTATGAATCACTAGTCTATGAGCTGTGGATATAGGTCATAGTGCTCTATGTTGTTCATGATACCAATACCTGTAATGTGTTCCTGTATTTCTATCCTTGGTTTGGATATGTATGTTACTGACATATCTTGTTTCTCATGTCATGCAGGATTAATCCAGCCTTTTCCTCCTTGACGCTTATTTTCACTCTCCTGACAAGTCCCGCAGTGTGGCCCTGTTATCTTTATAGGAGGACCTCCAGACACTCCATTTCTCACTGGACTCAGAACAAATAGGAAGATTAAGTAATATTTGTAGCTAACTGAGCAAAGTGTCAGGAGAAAACAAACGAGACCGGACTGCAAGCCCCACTGAGAAGAACTGTGCAGATGTGTTTAATATATTTATATATATATGTATTTGTGCTCAATGTAGTCACTGTTTATAAATAAATAATAATACAAGTTCTACAATCTGTGAGTGAGTGTGTGTGTGTGTGTGTATATATGAATATATATATATATATATATATATATATATATATATATATATATATATATATAATCTCAAGTCTGAAGAGATATGTTTAAGGTTACTAATTTATTCCCTCAAACCCTGCCCTGCCCTGTAGAAACTACTGGGGAGCAGTTTAGTCCCCAATGCCTCAAATCTGCCCCCTTCACTTGAGGGACCACCCTTTCTCTTTATGGGGTGAGGGAGCACTTCAGTTTTCATCTACAAACACAGTTTTTGCAACTTCCTGCCAAGTTATGGTGAACTGCATGGTGATTTTATTTCTGATTATACGTGAAATGACTAAGAACCCATCAGTGTCACAGATTAGCAACCTTGGCTTATTGAAGAAAGCAGTTCTGCTAAATAAATGACCTCTTTTGACTCACTGAAAGTAATCCCTCTGAAATGAAACTTCATATTGAAATGGTGTCCTGTTACACAGAGCCAGAGAAAGCCACAGTGTGTATTCACTCTTTGCATAAATAATAGCATCTAACCTTGCAGATATAACACGTTGTCACTTTACTGCACAGGGCAAGGTTCATGCCCTGTATATCTATCATGTATCATTGTCTGTCTTGGATAGATATTATAGCTAGAAGTGCCAAAGGGTAAACGCTATACAATGCAATGCAATTTGTATTTCTATTGAACAATTTGATTCTGCACAAAACTAATCCCAAGCATTGGCTCATTCATTATCAGACCTGCAGAAGCCTGGCCACGTACAGTAGCAACAAAACATTTATTAATAGAGAGAACAGAAATGGCAGCAGCCGAGCATTGTATAAAACAAGAATTAACAGACATGTCTGCTGTGCAGCGAGTTAAAATACCTTGGTAGTAAAAGCAGGGCTCTGTTTTAAAAAGTATCTACATTTACCACTGTTTAGATCAACTGAATTTTAGTGTAGTTTTAAAGAGACAGAGGGACTCAGACTAATCTGTGTAACTAATTACTAAATGCCATGCTGTTACCCAGAGTCCTGGTCTAAACTCCAGAGACAGCGATAATAAACATGACCCCTGTCAGGTAATCCCTGAGAGCATGAGCCTAGCCTTTTGCGAACAAACTTTTAAATGCTGCATGTTTAAATGACACAGTTGTGCTATTAGAAACCCTGTGGTGTATTAGTCTAAAAACAGCAACTGATCTAACACCGCTGTTAAAATCATTGCTAGAGCCACCACTATTAAGCTCAATGTAATTGACTCCCCTTGTGTGACGCTCAGTGTGTGTGTCTGCATTTACACTGATGTCTCACACAGTTATTTCAAACTCAGATTTTGCTTTTCGAATTTTTTTTTTTTGGGGGGGGGGGGGGGGGGAGCACAACACAATGCATGCAGGCTTGTTCTTGCGTTTTTCAAACAGGTAACAGGTCGTACTAAGTGATTAGTGTACAGCAGATGGGCTGCACGTTATACAACCCTCACCTCTCTCTCTCTCTGTCTCTTTCTCTCGTACGAAAAACAACTAAGGTGCAACTGGGGATGGATTTAAAAAAGATACCGATTCATTATGTGTGACTGTGATTTGAATTTGTTCTATGGTAACACTCGGATACATTTTGTTACTGTAATTTATTATTATTTATTGAAGGGCTAACTGCTTGTTTAAAGATGAATTAGTTTTGTTATACAGTCATTTCCCAAACGTTTTGTTAGATATTGTCCTTATTTATTTAATATTGCAAATAATTACTACTATGTTAGATTTTTGAAAGCTGAAAACGTTTTTCAAAAAAGTGATTATGTTAATTAAAGTGCTTTCGTCTGCTATATGTGATTCTTATTAGCATGGCAGTTTTATTTTGGTTTAAATGCAGTTTAATTAAGATTTGTCTTAAACTAACTGGTTGCAACTAATATTATTAAGAAAAGGTGATGTTGACCTCAACCGCCTGCAGGGGGCGAAACATGGCTCAAGGATGGCTGGTGCAATGCCTACGATCATTACAGTGTTGTTGAATGCCAGGGAGGGAATAATGGTGTGGTGTGTACACTCTAGTACTGATCTCTAAGGGGACACGGGGAACAACATAGAACAGACAGAGGGAGGGGGAGAGAGTGAATGATGCAGACAGGCTGCTGATCAGACCGGTTGCTCAATTTTCCTCCAACATCATCATGGCAAATTAAAGAATATCTACTGCACGGTGCTGTGCTTGAATTACCGTGTCGGATCAAACAGTGGCGAATTATATTAATGAGTCAATCGATTAATTATTGAATTAAGGATTGCTCGTCTTCTTTACGTCATTTTAATCAGCGAAGTGTGTTGAGAGCGGGGTAGCATTGCGTTCTAGCGACCAGACAGGTGTTGCCATAAGGGTATTCTATTCTTGGTGCTACGTGAAACTGACAAGGAGGGGGACCTGTGATCGCAAGCTCTGTTGCCTATTGCACCTACCTGGGGCTGAACAATGCAGGTGTCTCCTCTTATCAACGAAGCACCATTGTCTTAACATCGAAATATTACAAGCCAACTTTACTGATCCAACGATGAAGGAGACCGGGGACTCCAAAGACCAACAGCTCACTGTAAGTTGACCATCATAGTAGCCTAGTATTCACATGATTTAAATTGTTTTTATTATTTACAGTAAATAAAAACAAGAAAGTCAGAACCTTGTGAAAAAATAATGAATGCATTTACTAAATAAAAAAATTAAAAAACGTACTTTTGCTTTTGTACCTGTATTACAAAGTCTCGTTTTAATCAACAAGTATTTTTTTTTTTTACTAAATGTTTTGGAGTAGACTAATTACTACAATTCCATATAATATAGACGTATCAGTGATAAATTGATTAAAATAAATATAAAATAAATATAATAAAATAATAATAAATATAATAAATATTATAACCCCTGAATTAAATACAAAATGTGCCTATACAGTACATATATGCATTTAATTTCTTGAATATTTATTAAAGGTATTAATATCATTAGAAAATAATAATAATAATAATAATAATAATAATAATAATAATAATAATAATAATAATAATAATAATAACTTCAGGGCACACTTGAAAACTAGGTACAATATATATACAAATTTGCAAGTTAAACTATTTTTGAACGAAAAATCATCTTAATAGACAGCTAGTCATGTTACAAAACTTCCAGTCACTGATTTCAGATTTGATTGCCAAGCGGACAGACAAGTACATTTTTCCAGCACTGTCATCCTAATAATGAGCAATAGTTTTATTACTCCATCCTCAGCTCTCTGGCATCCAGAAGAGTTGATCAGCCCTATTTCTAACTGTTAGTATTTGCACAACTCACAAACCATGTGCCCCGTCTGTGTGCCCAGGTGGCCCTGCGAATCCGGCCCTTGAGTGAGATGGAGAAAGAAGAATCGGCCTCTATAGTGGCTCACAAGGTGGACAACCAGGTAAGAGACCAATAACCACTGCTGAGAACTCGCTGAACCTGCTAGCTCTTTGATCCCCAGTACTGACGTCTCTATACTACAGTATACCATAGCGAATGTGCTGGCTCTCTGATCCCCAGTACTGAGTTCTCTATACTATATAAAATTCACTGGCTCTCAGATCCCCAGTACTGAGTTCTCTATACAATATATAATTAGCTGGCTCTCAGATCCCCAGTGCTGAGTCCTCTATAGTGTATATAATTCACTGTACTCAGTTGCTTATGAAAGCTCCTATTATGATCAGAGCTTTTAGTTGCTCCTGCTTTCTTTTCAGAAGAGCGATCAGGTTCGGTGACATGAGACTGATGAGAATCGCAATGTGGTGAAGGTCACTGTTCTCCCTAGTCCCAGAATGCACTGCAGCTTGCATTGTTGTCACTCTGACGTATGAACAATTTGGAAACCATCTTTGTAACGTGCTGTGTATTGATCCACAATTAAATCACTGTTGTGTATTTAATAAAGCATCTTCCAAAACTGGTTCAGCTACAAAACTAGCATTTCTGAACTACCTGAAGATTGCACCTGATTTTTTTTTTTTTTTTAAACACATACACACCACCAGGAGAAAATGTTCTTACTGTAACATGCAATACAAAATATTAACAGTTTAATGATACTTCCTTGTAATGCAGTTTTTGTTATCGATCATCCTAAAACTATAAGGTCTACAAGACCTAAAAGTATTTGATGGGTAGAAATCAAGCTATAACTACATATGTATATAACTACATATTATATACAGGCTTTGGGTCTACAAGGTTATCTGCTTTTTACCCCTGCCTGGAACCTGCAGTGAAACCACTGTACACTGAAGTAAAAAAAACATTATAATTAACATTGTTGTCAACCAGGGATGGGCACGACAGTATTCTCCTATTTATAAAATACAGATTTTAAAATAAAAATAATATTTTCTATTTTTATTTTAAATAGAAATTTCAGAGACTATTTCTATTTCAAATACTGAATACTGTTGAAATGAAAAACGATTTTGTAAGTAGTTTTTTTTTTTTTTTTAATTACTATTTTCTATTTAAAACACATTATTGGCAACCTATTTTCTATTTGTATTTTAAATAGATTTGTGGACCTCTACTTAAAGTACTTGACTGTTTTGCCCACTCCTGTTGACAACCAGAGACGCGTTATTGGCTTAAAATAAATGTATAAAAACAGAACAGACTATTGTCGCCCAGGAGTGTGCCTTCGAGGTCCCAGATCTGCTGATTAGCAGAAGGTGTGGGGTGGGGATGTTGCTGGCAGTGAAAGGGTTACTGGGTGTAGTTGAGACTCCCCAGGGGAAACAGCCAAGCAATTAATCCTCTCCACTTACATCATGTTAACTGAATGTAAACCAATGCAGAGAGTGTCTTGAGGTTGTTATTGCACTGCCAACATGCAGGCAGGATTTAGGAGTTAGTGTGTAGGGTGGGGTAGTGTGTGTGTTTGGGGGTGGGGTTCTGGAGCAGACAATCCCTCCCCTGGAAGGTAAGATTTAGTTATCCAGAATGTAATGCCCTCGACACTTGCCCGTTGTCACACTCGATTAGCTGGTCTGGTAATCCCCATGTCGTATATTAATGTTTAAAAATGACTGACACATTCCATTCAAAATGTCATTAATAACTGAAATGGCACTTGCATCATGCATTTCTTGGGAAGTTCCCTAGGTGTTGGGTGTCCAGGTCTTAATAAATAAAACGACTTGTTTTCCTCCAGACCTTTTGTAATACATGTTCTATAATCAGAATGTGGGACTCCTGAGAGAGAGAGAGAGAGAGAGAGAGAGAGAGCAGGACTTTCCGAGGCAACGTATAGAAGAGCTGTCTACAGGGTCACCTTCTCTTTCTGAGGGCATGCGAGACTAGTAGCTACTTTGAGATTTGTGGCCACTTTGTGCCAATACAGTTTTTCACTTACTGATTCTCTGTGCCTAGCTAACTGTCTGCAAACAAATGTTGAATTATAATTTTAGCAAAACTGTACATCTGATAATCTAATGATACTGAGTCATCAAAAACTGGATTATGAAAACAAAAACGACAGTTAATTTGACAGGAAATAAGTAGGTTTTGTTGATGGGCGGGGGCAGGGAGTAATAAACGCCGGCTGGGCCAACTCTTAAGCCTTACATTTGGACTGTAGGGTCAAAAGTATTAGGGACCTCTCACTCAGGGTCGTAGTTTGTCTGTGCTGTGTGCTGCTGACAGCGTGACGGGGTAGCAGGATGTTGCCCCTATAAAGAGCGAGCAGGCCAAGCTGCAGTGTCAGGTTGACAGTGGAATGGTTTATATGTAAGCCCCGTCTCCATGGCGACACAGCAACAAGGTCAGGGTCATTGTTTGGTTTTAGTGCTGCAAAATTCAGGATGAAACATCAGCTGTGCGTAACCGGGGAGGGGGGGGGGAGAGGGGGCTGAGGGACGTATGCAGCCTGTAGTGTATTATTTCTTTATTTTGATTTCTGACATTGGTATTGACCTTATACAATAACCATGAACCACAAACCACTGCAAGACAAAAGAGGGGTGTAGGGGGAGGTCAATGGCCAGCCCTGTTGTGTCCATGGTTGGTCTGTGGTCCATGGCTAAGACATAATTCCAACCCCACATAGTGGTAATATTGTGGGTACAGGAAGATTGTTGTTGAGTTTGTCCTCTCCCTCAGTCTGCTCGCATGCTGCTGACACAAGTACCGAAGCCTTGCCCTAATCATACACAAGGCTTTCTTTGTGAAACAGGTGGCCGATACAAAAGATACTAATTTGGAAAAAGAATGTAACCAACGCTGCTTGTGACAACAATATCTAGGCCAGGAAGACAAAGACTTTATTTAGAGAGGCCTCCTCGAGGGGGGAGAACCTGTCTGAGGAGCAGAATGACTTTGCAAATCCCTTCCCGTGTGCCGGCGAGCAAGCGAGAGAGAGAGACAGCTAGTGTCACCAGTCAGCTTTGGTTCAACGTTTCAGCTTTTTATCAGTTTGGATTCGAAAATCCATCGATTTCTTTCCAAAAAAAAAAAAGAGAGTTATTTGAACTGAGGCCTTTGTCTCTTGGAGCTCATTTGGGTTAATTGGCTTTACATGGTAATGAAATGCTTGTGAACTTCAGTTGAGAGTTATAAAGCCGTGTCTGTCTGATGCGCAAATAGACACAGTCTCTTATTGGCACAGCAGATCGACATCGCATTGGTCTATGAACCCGGAGACCAGATTTTGTGCACCTGGAGACCGCAGTCATTACCTCTATATTGTGTGAAGGACGCTGGCATCTACATTAAGGGAATATTTCAATTGAATTCTGAATGCAATCACATTCACTGTGAGTCAGGATTTGGGCTCTGACTTACACCTTAGTCCTTTTCTTTTTCCCTCTTTGTCTCAAAATGGAAGACAAATAAATCCTATAATTATCTTGGATATATCTTTGAAGATTACACCAAATCTTAAAGGTCATTTTACAGTCTTGACTCAGTACTAAAATTTACTTTAATTGTAAACCTATAGGAAACCTTACAAGTTTAACGCATTAAATGTTCACAGTAATTTTTCCAGTTCCTATACAATGCATTTACCACACTTTAATTCCTTCAATCAGCCTCAGTTACAGCCCATGTTTACAGGGCAGTCTGCCCATTGCTGCTGGGGCCTGTTACTGCAGCACACCTGGTCGAAGTGGATCAGCTACCAGCCTCCCTCAAAGAGATGTCATTAAGACTTGCCCAGTGCACTGCATTCCGAGCCATACCAGGCTTTATCCAAACTGTAAAGGTCAAAATCTAAAAAAGCATGGCTTGGCTTAAACTATTATGCAAAGAGATTCTTATTTTGATCCCTGTAAGGAATGACTCTGCTTTCTTAGTTAATCCGTGCCGTTGACCCCCCTTGAGCAGTCTAGGAGGAGACAGCTGCCCTAAAGTGCAAACCGGTAGTGAACTGCAGTTCCAGGGCCAAACAAACTGATGTACGCAGTCTCAGAACAGTGCATACAGCCATGTGTGACTGTTGTAATGAGTCGTGCTTCTGTGCATATCTGTACCTTTATAGATCCGTTTGAAAACTAGTACCACTGAAGAAACACTTGCAAACCCTAGCATTATCATCATTGAAAAAAACAATAGATTTGGAACAAATATTGCACAGTGGTCCTGATAGAGAAGCACATTGGAACTGACACCATACCATGGCACTGCAATGGACCGTTCCACTGTGTCAGCATTGGTGTGTCAAAATAATGTTATCGATGAGGCAACAGCTCATAACATTGTTCTTAACATCTCTTCATAACATATACACGTGTAATTATGTATGCACTAACATGTGATTTCCTATTGAAATGTTCCTACCCTATGAATTGAAAATCAAACCCAGATTGTATTTTAACATGTGACGATTTCTTTAACAGAATACAGAGCCTGCAGGTTTTCAATAGAATTCCATGCGGTGCAATATTCTCCCCGCTCCATTGTCAGGTCTGATCCCATGCGAAGCACGCTGGTGTAATTGAGATTAGAGCTCTCCATCACAGAACCAGCCAGCCACCTAATACCCGTTATAAAATCCTGAGACAGGGGGCACTCACAGGGCTTCAACAGCTCCTGTCACAGCCAGTGATAGAAAACAAACACAGTGCAACTTACATAGCATGAATAACAAACATGCAGCTAACAGAATCGACTGCACGGTATTATCCCAACGGTCACTGTAGTGTGCCAAGATCACGTTCAATTTAAAAGTAAATATATCCATTCTTTACCATATTATTCTGTGATTTACCAGGATTAGGGTCCTGTCTGTTTGTCTGTCTGTCCCACTCTACATGACAACAGCAATGATTTCGATCCAATCTTCACCAAATATTTAGCAGAAACCCCTAGCCTCCTATAGATGTTGAGATGAATTACGTTTGGCTATAGTCTGTGAAACACAGATTTCTGAAAATGTTTTTAACGGTGTGATTATTGCACGACAGTGCAGACCCTCTGTACTGCAACTGGCTGCATACCAAGACAGTTCACAAGAGAGAATATATTTTTATATGGTAAATCCAGTTCCAGTCTCTCAGTGGGAGATAAGAAACCTAAAACAGAAAGTCCTTCACCGCAAACAAGTGATCAGTGATTGATCGGATTGAGAGATGTTTGCTTTCCTTTCTCACTTGTAGTAGCAAACCACGAGATGTCTGGGTAACACACAGTGATACATTTTTAAGGTTACGCACTGAATCTTTTTTTTTTTTTTTTCTGTACTCATGCAGAACCATCAGGTACACTCTTTGAAACTCATGCCATTGTTACAGCACCATCACATGTTTATTGTGTCATAGATGGCAAACGAAATGCAAGCATACCTTGACTTGAAAAACATGCTTGCATGGTAGATCACACCGTGGTAAAATGTTTGTCTTGTTTAAAGATTTGTGTGACAACAGTATCAACAACGTTGCAGGTGCTACATCTCTGTGATTGACTGGTTTCCGTTGATTTATAATAACTGAGGGCTGTACTCTTACAGCACTCATGCCCTCTTAAACTCCAGCACTCGATTGCACTGATTGATGCTCTAATGTTTTATAAACTTGCACTGATTTTTATCATAGCTGCTAAACAGGGGTTGGATTAGATTCATTGCTGCTTGTTTAGGTGCAGTTGTAATCCGCTGAAGGACCTCAGGACGTGTTGAGACCTGTCGGGTGCCGGAGACATAATAAGGTTGGCATTTGCAAACTCAAACAGTGCGCAAAAACACATGGGCCAGGGGTCAGTGCATAGCCTAGTGCAGCTCAGTGTTTAGACAAGAGGCTGGAACACCACAATTATCCAAGAGGCTTTGTCCTGTAATCAGAGAAACATATTTTCTGTACACAGCACACGCAAGGGCTTTATTTAAGAAGCAGGTAGGACCCACTGTGAGCAGCAGGATGTGTTTCAGCAGGTATTGAATACATTAAAACACAGTTATGTAGTAAGGTGTTGATTTCAAAACAATAAAAGCTGTCCTTCCCTCACCTGTACAATTGAGTACCAATCAATGGCAATTAACTACCGCAGTGCTTCCTCTCATTTACTGCCGTACCAAAGCCCTCAACTGGCATTGAAAATATGTAGCAAAACTAGCAAATGCAGAATAAATGCGGCCTTTCAATAACCCTAACACAAGCTACTTTGTGCTGTTTAATCACAGATAACACCGTGCCCAGGACTACAATCCCACAATACACTGCAGAGGAACTGAAGGAACTAGGGAAATTGAAAAAGATTTCATATCAAAAGGCTAAAGAAAGGCAAGACAAAGAAATTGCTTCTAAAATATAAATGCATTTGTTAGTTTGATCACGACAGGTTCTATATTAAACAACACGGTCAGCTTGTTATTGTGTAAACAAGGGAAACCGAGGGGCTGCATTGCTTTGTGTTGAGTAATTAACACTTTTTATTCCATATAGTTAATACCTTCCAACTTCAAATCTTTTCAAGGTAATTACTCGTAAAATATGAGTTTCGGCACACCCCAACTCCAGTCTTCAACTAGGCGTCCTTTGGCATGATACTAAGCAGTTAGACTGTGACAATAGCCATGTTCATCTCTCTAAATATAACCTATTGCAGTGTAAGTTAAGAGCCCTGGAGTGATTTGTCTTCCATAGTCGAGTGCCCCCTTGATCTGTTTATACAGCAGGTGCTGTAGACCAGTTTTATAGCTGAGAAATTGCACCGAGCATGTAAAAGAGAACAACACTGCAGCTAAGCACCGTGTATCAGGTATGCTTTAAAATGGGCTGATGGATGTCTCTGGAGCTCCGTATCAGAAACTCTTGTCCATTAGACAAAGGTTTTAAGGTGTCTTTCCCTCTACCAGATGGCTGAACAGGTGGCCCTATCACTTCTGCGTGGAGGAACTTTGCTGTAAACAAGTGTTGCTATGGCAGCTGAGAAATAAAACGAAATGAAAGCAGAAACACCTTGTATCAAGTGACCAGCCTACACAGCCTGCCAGCGACACAGATACTGGGACAGGACTGTTCTGGTTGTGTTCCAGTTTTTCTCATGTGTCTGCCTTTGATGTGGTCTGTCATTCTACAATGTGTGAATTTCTTAATCTGTGTCTACTTTATCTAGCGGTCACTTGTTTTGCATTTTATCAATCTGCAATTGTCTGATTGATCTGATCCCTGATAAGTGCATGACAAGCTGTTTACAGTCAGAAGAAAAGGAACTCTGGTAGATTTTTAATATATTTGTGTTGGACACATTTTACATCAGTTTGCTGCCGGGTTGGTTAACTTCTCCCTCGTGTACAGGTTACGCTGGAGTGTCACGTTTGAAATATCCTTGGTAGCAGTCTGTCAAAGAACAAGAAAAATCAGAGAATTTTTATTATTATTTTTATTTACATCCAAGGTGACTTAACTTACCGGGTTTGTCAAACAATAACAACCTCAACATCACTATAACAAATTCAGCCACACACAACAATGAACACTACAAAGTACAACGTAAATATAATAACGTTAGAATAAAATATGCAAGCAGACTAAATAAGACAGTTCAGCAATGACAGGACAAAAGGAGAAGCCAACTGCTTCGAAGTAGCCTATATTTTGTCACTCAACAAGTACACGTCGGTCTAGTCACTTCCTTTTTATCAAAGAAAATAAATACAGAAATAAACATTTTAAAATTATTTAATTGCAGGCTTAATTTACCACGCACAAATTTGATGTAGCCTACGTTGGCTTACCTCACCTTCCTCCTCCTCTTCTCCAGGCACTCCATCCAGGTAAAAAAAAAAAAAATAAATTGCGAAGCTTTTTTTTTTTTTTTTTTTTTTAATATTATTAATTATTATTTTAATAATACGAGAACATTTGGTCTGTCAGCTCTACTTTCGCCCATCGATGCGACTCAACTGTCAGCCTCTCACTGCTTAGTAAGGGTTTTCAGATAATGATGTCACTGTGATCCCCTCTCCACTCCAGATCACCGAGCTCATTAGTGCATCCACTATGAAGGATAATTCTTATATTAACCTTTGTAAGCTGGGAGCTTAAACGCAGCCACTGAGACGCTCCAGTCCCTCAGGTGTGATCCTGGCCACAGGCTGTCTGGTAAAAACACAGAGCCTGATAAAGTAAAGTGTGTTACCGGTGTCTGTGTCTGGGGTAAACCTAACCACACTGGATGTGCCTTGTGGACTGCATTGTCCTGGATTGTGTGTGTACTTGTATAATGTGTTATTGCTACAGCGAAAGTTGATAAAGCAAATGGAGAGACCTGAAATGGCTACATTATGAGGTCAAATTATATGGCGTCAGTTGAATGCATCACATGCAAGTATCCAATGCGAGGGGGCCCTGGGGAGGGTCTCAGTTATGTCTTGTTTGCCGTGTCTGTTTCTACGTCTCATTTTTATACTGCTGGTCCTGTTATTGTAACAGACAGAAACACAAAACTCTCATTGACAGATTCTGTGCATCGTTTTAAAAAGCAGTGCTCTGTTCTGTACTGTGGATCCAATAAAAACAAATACAGCACTCGTATTTTGTTTTGTGACAGCATTAAATCAATGTCGGAATGCTTTTGGAACTTTGTTTGAATGGCGCTGTAGGACAGGGAAACACAGAGGCCCCAACTTAGCGCTTTCTTTTTTTGAATGAGTAATTGCAAAACTAATCGCACATTCTGAACTTGAGAACAGCTGAACAACCCTTCAATGCCACTTTTCACTATGTTTACCCATGTTATATAACCGCCCCCAAGCACTGTAATAAAAAGAAGGAAAACAAACGTTTTAATGCAATTATAGCCTCATAAAAATATAATATATGCCACACTGGATTCAAGGTAATGATGTATAAATAAAACATTTTATCGAAGCAAACCCCACAGTATCTGATATCACTGTGATACAAAGCTTTAATTAAAATGAAAACAGGCAGCTATTTATGTCAGCCAGGTACCAGGAAATTGCTTTTTTATTTTCTGCTTGCTCCATCGCTGCAGTGCATAAATCTCCCTTCACTTTAATAACCCACATCTCAGCTGCTGCCTGCTAATTTATTCTTTATAGAAATTAGTAACGAGATCTGATTGCACCTATCCAAGCCGCTAACTGAAGCAAAAGCCATCCTGTGCCGGAAATTAAAAACAGCCTCAGAAACATCTGAGGAGAAAGTTTGTTAATTTGTCTTCACTCACCCATTGTGCCTTTCTCCCTGGAGGGCTGAATGGGCCTCGTAATTCACAGATACATTGACAGAGTGCCAGGGTGGATCAGCTGTTAACCTGTAGAGCAGAAGGTCAGCTTGAAAGCCAGTGTGCCTGTTGGATGCTACTACAGTTTCCCAGAAAGCAGGAGTCACGCGTTCATGCAAAACAGATCAACTCAAAATAAATGAGCAAACAAAGCAAATGTCGCAAACAAACATGCTGATGGTCCGTACCTTTCCAGCAGCCCCTGCTTAGTCACTGGTGCACAGTCGCAGGTTTTTACTAAGGTGTACTAATCCGTAAACTTTGATATGGGTTTGTCTAAGTGCCATGTTGAGTCTTGTGAAACACGTGTATGTAGAATGCGTAGTGGGTTGCTGTGTTACAAATACCACTCATTGGTGCTTCTTGTACAATCACAGGTCTATTCTGTGAGATTTCAGTACTTTTCCATTCATACCGTGATGGAAGCAGGCACGCAGTTTATAATGTGGGCGTCGTCAGGAATCTCGTGTCTAGTTAATCAGATGGAAGCAAGGTGTTTTCTAATGGGAAAGAGTCTTGTTCTACAGGAACTCCCCTGTGAAGGAGGTGCATACATCTCAGAGGACCCAAGCTGTACTGTTTAGTTGAAGTCTCGGAATCACTTAGGAAGGGGACCGTATTGCCATGGAGACAATCTCAATAATAATCAACAGTATGACATAAACAATAAAGTAAGTTTTAGTGTCAGGGTTGCCCAAGCTGTTTGTATTGTGATGAAGCCACACTCCCCCAGTTCAACCCTGTGCGTGTGTGAGCAGACTCGGCCAACTCATTCAAATGGCTCAGTCTAATGGACCATTTCATACAGAAAACAGTGCAGAGCTCATTAGGGCACTTAAGAAAATTAGCAATACGAAATCCTCCTGGCACCAGCTGCCTCCCAGTAACCCAAAGCAGCCCGAGGGCCAGATGGTAAAGGATCAGTCAAGAAGTGCAGACATCTCCGACACTAATCTGCATCCGACAGAAACAGCATGCTGTGCCACCTTGGAAAGGCACCCACACAGTTTTAAGTTCCACAGTTCATTATCCCTCGCATCCTATTGCTCCGTAAATCTTTGGATCTTTTGTGCAAAGGCAGGCCAAGGAAGTAGAAAACCTCTGTTTTCTCTGGCAACGTAAATTTCTTTACAAGAGACTGTACTGTGGTTTTTGTCTGCTTCCCCGAACCCCTTAAACAAGCCTTCCTGGATATCTATAGTTTCCCTGATGGCAAGTCTTTTTATTTGCCCACACTGTCAGCCTCATTAATTAAAACCAGACAGCTTCAAAGTGAACTGGCCTGTCCTGTTAGATCTCAAGGAGTCATCAAACAGAGGCCATGCCTGGTATCTCAGTGCAGAATATCTAGCAGCTGATTCACTATTCGTCCTACCAGAGCACAGAGGGAATCTGTAATCAGCACTACCCCACGAAAGCTATACATATGGGCTCAGAAGAGCTGTTTAACTTTTTTTGTTCATGAACGTAAAGGTTGTCACTGTATGCACTGAAGTCTCTGAATTTAGCTATAAAAAATGTTCACTGTTTAATAGTCATTTCTCCGTTCTGCTTTAAAGCACTGATCTGCATTCTAGGCGCCTCCACACTATTCAGGAATAGGCTTGGACATTTAAATCTGATTCTAGCCTTAGCCTCCTGAGCTTAAAGACAGATCTTAGGAGCAGTTTCAATCCTGAGCCATGTCTGAGCTGTTGTCTGAAGATGTGAATGTCCTTGACCTGAGCCCATGCCACTGCCTTCGTAATCCACACAATTCATCCAGATGGTAATTTACAGAGCGTATATCTCTCTGTGAAACCAGGCTGCAAATTGAGGGCCAGTGAATTGATTTCAGTCCGGCGCATTCACTGGCAGGCTAACTCGTAACGAATGTATCCCTGAGAACTGCACTGTGTGCGTTAATGATTGCCTTTGGCTGCTGTTAATTGCACCTTTGGCTTGTTCAATTGTCTCAAATATCTCACATCAGCCAGATTTACTGAGCTTTAATTCCAGATGGATAAAACAGCAGTTTACTGTAAAGTTTGTTATGCACAGTAAAGCAATATAATGATTTTAATGTTCAAACAGCAAGTCAGGCTAAACATTACATCCAAGAAGAGGTGAAACGTGCACAAAACAAAGACAAGCACAACGGAAGTAGACTTCATACCTATCAATATTTACTTTAATGTAACTTCTTAGAAACAACTAAGTTGTTTAGTTAGTCTGAAACAAGCTAATGCAAATTTGTCCTAATACATTTCCTTGGATTTTCTAGATGACCTTTCTTTAAAAGAAGTGTCTATAAAGGTGTAAAGTTTGGATTTTCAATTCAACAAATGTGTTGGTCATACAGAGGTATACAAAGCATACTTTTTAATAATGCTATCCTTATTGCAGCTTTTAAACAGCAGTTATCTTTATCATGGCAGTTGTTATATTGTTATTTTTTTTTACGGTTTATGAGGAAGTGAAAACACGAATGACAGTGAGGCTTCGGATCTCAAGCTTTTCAGTTCACACAAACACAGTCCTGTTGCCGTGCATTGCAAAACCAAATGTTTACGAACTAAACAAATCATAGGAAAATGATGCAAGCAAGGCCCATTTTATTACCAAAATAAACATGACAGTGTAAAGCGCATACATGTTAGTGTGTTGCATAACCCTCCCGTTTGATTCTTCAACACTTGACTTACAGTGCTATACTACAAAAAAAAATCACAACCGTTTCAGCTCTCTGACCGAGTCAGGTAGACACACGCTGTGGCTAATGCCTTCCTTCTGCAGTATGCTGGTTAACTGGAGCCTCGCACCCTGTTCTCCCCACTCAGATGGTTGTTCTCATGGACCCTATGGAGGACCCTGATGACATCTTGCGTGCAAACCGCTCCCGGGAGAAATCCTACCTCTTCGACGTGGCGTTCGATTACACAGCCACGCAGGTGAGCCACTGGAACTGCAGGCACGGGATCTCCCACTGCACTACAGCTAGAGCCTGGAGAAACTGCACACTAACTAGAGTGGGCACCTTTTTACTGCTGTCTTTGTAGTGGACAGCCTTGTAGTTTAATGAAACTGCTTGGTCATTTAAAAAAAAAATATATATATATATATATGCAGATATGTTTTATAAATATAAATGCTCCTGTGTCCCACTCAAGGAGGATGTTTACAGAGCAACCACCAAAGGGTTAATTGAGGGGCTCATCTCAGGGTACAACGCCACCGTCTTTGCCTATGGACCCACAGGTAATTTATTTGAATTTCATATCACCTGGATAACCAGTATTCCTTCAGCAGCTAATACCAGTTACAGCATTCTGTGCTTACTGTTCCTTCAAAAACAAGATGCAAATGCACATTTAATTGAATGTGCTGTACATACCGTGTACATATTTAGCAAAGTACACAAATAAAACAAACATGTAAACTGTCTTATTGCAGCGTTAATCAGGGCATTTGTAATCACAGCTGTGATAACGTGACAGGCGAAAACCAGATAAGACAGGTCCGCTGTGTACTTGCGTCGCTGCAAAACAAAGGCCACAAGCTTGTATCCTCTGGGCAATCCTGGACATTTAACACCATCCTCAGACCAGACACGCTACCTACCTCCCGATCCCTCAGCTCTAACCACTAAGCCACACACCAATTCATATTGATTCACTGAAATACCATTGATATGTCAAAATATGAATATGGTCCCACTGTGGGACTGTACAGTTCCAACAATGGCAGAATAATTAAATTGTAGCTGCCCTGATTGAAGAGCATGCGGTAAGGATCCCCTTTGTGTGCAGGCTGTGGGAAGACGTACACCATGCTGGGGACGGACCGGGAGCCAGGGATCTATGTGCAAACCCTCAACGACCTGTTCAAGGCCATCGAGGAGACCAGCGATGACATGCAGTACAGTGTCTCCATGTCCTACCTCGAGGTGACTGTCTGCCTGTCTGTATGTGTGTGTGTCCCTGGGTGTTATATCTGTCTACCTGTCTGTATGGTCACATGTCTGTCTATCTGTCCATCCAGCTCCATGCAACCATTGTTCTCCTTTTTTATAAGTGTTACTGAATGTACAAGGCTTCCTATTTATATTAGCATGTGAAACAACAAGGGATCGCTGTACAGACAGTATATACACACTGAGGAAGAGCGATGAATGAATATGGGAGATGTTACTGTGACACAAACAGCAGGGCTCCAAGGGTGAGGGGTTATCAGCAGAGTGGCTGGGATTGGCTGGGATTGGCTGAAAATCCTTGCTTGTTCTGGTCTATATAAACCCGTGCCAGCTCCTTATCAGCCCTGTTTTATCTCTCCAGTCTTCTATGTAGCCTTCCAGTGTGTGCGTGTGTGTGTGTGTGTGTGTGATAACCGCGCTGTGTGTACACAGGGAGATAATCTCTGGGGTGATGGCAGGGAGGGGGGGGGGGGGCAGGCTTGATGGCTCCAAATCAGAATTCCTCCCTGCCTGTGTTGGCTAGTCCAATATTGGCACAGCAGACTTGGACACGACACACGTCCGCGCCCCTAATGATGTCAGAAAGGAAGTGCTTGTTGAATTGAAAATGGACAGCAATACTCCAGCTGGCAGTGTAGTTAACCACACCAGTAAATGCCTTGAGCTGGAGAGAGGAGATCAGGCAGCAGCCTTATCTTGATTCACACAATACATCTGACTCTTGCTATAGACCAGTTTGAACTGATTGCAAGGGGCTACCTAATAGAAGCTTTTGTAAATGTTTTTAAAAGGCATCCTTGGGACAGTATATCACGTTACACTTCCATTGATAAATATTGATATCAGAATAAGTAAGAATCAAGCTGAGTAAGGGTTAGCAACCTCATATCGCAGACAGTGTTGTTACATTACATTTATAGTTTGGTTCAATTACTGTCAAACAAAACTCTCTTTTTATTGGTACCAGTTTACTGCCTTTTCCCTGAAGGTTAACTGCACTGGTATTTCAATGTCAGAGCCCCTTTTGGTCAAATTCTTTTCCTTGGCACGGCCCCACATGTCTGCGAAGTCAATTGCGGCACCAAAGTGTTTAACTGCTGTTTTATTGTTGTCCATTTTGGACACATCTGGTGCTTTTCACTTTCAAATCAGCACCTATTCCTCACACACCCACTCAGAACACACACTCTCTCGCTCTCTCTCTTGCTCTCCTTTCTTCTGTCTCTCACACACTCACTCATTCCATCTTGCTCTCTGTCTTCTCTCAAGGATATTTATCTGTTTACCGGGTCTTGAAAGAAAAAGCATTAGCTGCACAAAAGAGTAGATAAAAATAGAACCATCCCAGGCTACAACAATTGTTTGCATCAGGTCAGTGAACTAGAACTGTTCTTTGCATACGTTCGTCTCTCTGCGGGTCCCTTCAGTAGGCTGGTGGTTCCAGGTATTTCTGACTGGACTGATTCCTGTTTCAGATCTACAACGAGATGATCCGAGACTTGCTGAACCCTTCGGCTGAGTTCCTGGACCTGCGGGAGGATTCGAAAGGAGTCATCCAGGTGGCCGGGATCACTGAGGTTTCCACTATTAACGCCGAGGAGGTGAGCAGATTCTCTCTCTCTCTCTCTCTCTTCCCCATCCCTCTCATGCTCTCATTCCTCCCTTTATCTTTCTCTTCCTCTTCTTCTATCTCACTATATCTATTTCTCTTTCTCTCCAGATCATGCAGCTCCTGATGAAAGGGAACAAGCAGCGCACACAGGAGCCGACGGCAGCCAATCAGACGTCATCTCGCTCGCACGCGGTGCTGCAGGTGGCGGTGAGGCAGCAGAGCCGCTGTCGGGACATCCTGCAGGAGGTGCGATTCGGGAGGCTCTTCATGATCGACCTGGCCGGCTCCGAGCGGGCCTCACAGGTACACACACCTCCCAGAGAACCAGATTTGTAATCTGTGTTTAAAATCTGATACATCGAGGGACCGGGTTGTTAATCTGAGACCAATTGCAGGTGAGCTGACAGGGAAGAGGTTTAAGAGTACCCTCTGGTGGTCAGTCTTTGTATAATATACAATTACATAAAACCTGAGATACACTTGATTCCTGAAACGGAGCACTATGTAGTCTATATATAAATACCCGATCCTCGCTCATTCACCCTTTGTTTCGGTTGCAGTAAGTTACCACATTAACCCATCCCCTCTCCCTCTAGACTCAGAACCGCGGTCAGAGGCTGAAGGAAGGCGCTCACATCAACCGCTCTCTGCTGGCGCTGGGGAACTGCATCAACGCGTTAAGTGAGAAGGGTGGCAACAAGTATGTCAACTACAGGGACAGCAAACTCACACGCCTGCTCAAGGTAACGGCCTGCCTGCACTGCATCTGGAAGCTACCAAGCAACATTACCACTCAATACTGTTCTTATCAGAGTGTTTAGCTCCACGGTTTGGACAAAAAAAGTTGGCCCATTTGCATGCACTCTGTATCTGCAATAGATCAAAGCTGCATCTCCCCATTGCAAGACAAACTAACGAGAGGTCCATTTTGATTGGCAGGATTCTCTGGGTGGGAACAGCCGCACAGTGATGATCGCCCACATTAGCCCCGCCTCCACCGCCTTCGAGGAATCACGGAACACGCTGGCGTACGCCGACCGCGCCAAGAGCATCCGGACACGGGTAAGGAACTATGTAGAAAAGATTAACTTGATGAACTTCCATGACATGTTTTTTAAAACAAAGGGCCTTTCTCAGTATCAGCAGTCATGCGTCTGTGTTGAAGTCTATTTCTTGCCGTCTGCCCCTATCCCCCAGGTGAAGAGGAACCTGCTGAATGTGTCCTATCACATCGCCCAGTACACACACATCATCTCAGACCTGCGCAGCGAGATCCAGCGACTCAAGAAGAAGATCGATGAACAGGACAGCCGACAGGTCAACGAGGGGGCCGACATCCGCAATGTGCAAGGTGAGCTGCCAATGCGTTCGATCACAGTCGCAGCGAGAGAAACCCTGGGGGAGAGAGCCAGGCTCAGTGTGCTTGTGGAAAAGCAACAGAAGTGACAGCCAAGCCTTTAAAATCAGTGGATACCTAATCACATCCTGTGCTACAATCACATGGTCAAATATTAGAACCCCACACCCACTTAGGATTAAAGTAGGGTCCTTATACCTGCTGCACTGGAAGGAAGTTGCTCTATACTGTTGCAGGATAAATTAATGGGAAATGAAGTGTACAGAAAAACTGGGACTAGCTTTGAAAATGTTTGTTTAAATTACCCCTCTTCCCCCAGCGGAGGTGCAGGCCCACTCCACTAAGCAGGACCGGCGAGAGATGGAGAGGCTCCGTGGGCAGCTCATCGATGCCTTCCGCCAGCAGATGGAGGTCCGGAAGAGCCTGATGGAGCTGGAGAACAACAACATGGAGATTCAGATCGACACCTCCAAGCACCTGCTCACCATCGCAGAGTGAGTACAATCCAGTCTGACCTCTGAACGAACCCAACACAAACCAGACAGCATTCTGATCTCACACATGCACGTAGTCCCAAAGTAACGACCACCAGGTGTCCCGTATAGCCCAAGTATTAACGACCATCCCTCCCTCCCTCCCTCCCTCCCTGTCCGTGCCTCTAGCTGGGAGCAGGAGAGGTCGCGGCGGGCCCGGAAGTGGCGAGCGGAGCAGCGCAAGGAGAGCTCCAGCAAGGAGGAGAGCGAGAAGGATTCGGACACCCCAGAGGAGCCATTCACTGGCATGGAGACGCACGAGGTTGCCATGGCGAGGGAAAACCTGGCCGCCCTCATGTCCGCGAAGAAGAAGGTCCGCAAGCAGAAGGTACATAAGAACGGCAGAGCTTTCCAGGGGTGCAGCAGATAAAAAGCTGAATTCACAATAAATAGCACCATAAAGCAGGCATATAACGTGTGTCACTAGATTATTCAATCTGCCCTTTTAATTTCGTTTATATATTTGCCTTCTCTGTGCTTTGCATTGCTTGCTTGTACTGTACTTTAGTATGCTTTACCATGATATACTGCAATAATATTTTGGAAGGTCCTCATTTGCTGCAGTTTTAGTCCTGCTTGTTTTTCCCCTCCGGTGCTGCAGGTGGAGCTGGAGAAGCGGTTCCAGGAGATCCGGGTGCGTGCACGGCAGCTGGAGGAGATGCTGCCGCAGCGGGTGAGCTCGGAGGAGCAGCGTGAGGTGTTGGGGCTGCTGTGCAAGGTGCACGAGCTGGAGATAGAGAACGCAGAGATGCAGTCCCATGCGCTGCTCAAGGACAACGTCATCCGGCAGAAGAACTACATGGTGCAGCGCTTTGAGCAGCACCGCAGCCTGTGCGACGAGATCATCCAGCAGCAGAGGCAGTTCATTGATGGTACAGTCTCCTCGCTCACTCACTCACGCATACAGACACCAACAGAGACACACTCACTGACACAAACAGAGCTACCTTACTACACTTGTGATATTATATTGACACATTATTGAAATGGAATGAGGTCTGCTGTTCAGTGCAGCAACAGGCCGCAGAGGAAATGCATTTCTGTGTTGCGTTGTGTTGTGTTATGGGATGCAGTAGCTGATACCTGGTGTGTGTTTCCTCTCAGATCACAACCTGCTGGTGCCTCCCCAGTTGCAGGAGCTGTATGAGCTGTACCTGAGGGAGCTGGAGGAGAGGAACCTGGACCGGGTCATCGCTCTGGACAAGTTCACCATCCGCTCACTCAAGGTACTGTCAAAATCCTTTAATACATCAGCAGGGTTCATGGAGCAATACCACACCCCGTTAACCTCACTGCCCATCCTCTTTCAGGACATCTCCCTGCCCAAGATCCACCTGCCTGGGATGGGCCGGCACTCTGTTCAGGATGTGGACTCGGACCAGGAGAGCGTGCGCACCATGGGCTCGGAGACCAGGAGCATCCGTGGGAAAGCGCGCCGGCACACCTTGCCTCCCATCATCACTGAGCCGGAGAGGTGAGGAAGAGCCTTCAGTACCTCTAGGTTGTATCACAGGGATGGAAGTAACAGTTTAACTTATTCCCTGCTTTGCTGAGTTCAGGTGTCTTCTTTCTTGTGTGTTGTGGTTTTCTTCTTCCTAACCCCGGTTGCATTTGTCTCCCTAGCGACAATAACCGGGTGTTCAAGACCAGCCCCCACGCAAGACGGCTCAAGCACTCTGCGGTCATGACTCCTCCCCCCATACACGTCAACGGAATGGTGAACCAGGAGGTGGGACTCTTCCTTACAGTTCACTGTCGCACTGTGGCTCTGAGATGAAACGCCAAAGTCATGTCAAAATGCCTTTTCTGAAAAATGTGCCCTGGCTCAAACTCATTGTTCTGCTTTCCTTTCCCCCTGTTTTTCACAGTATGCAGCCCATGGCAACGTGATGAGCTTCAGCAATTTCAGCCACAGCGTCAGCAGCCACCTGAACTCACCGAGCAGCAGTGACAACTTCACTGAAACACACCTGACTCGCAAGGGTGAGCTGACAGCATGGGGAGGAGGGAGCAGGGGGTGTGGGTGGAAGGTAGCCTTTCAGATGTATGGACGAAGCACTGTGACTAGCCCTGCTCATCCAGATACTGTAATTACTCTATTAGACCGCACTACATGTACAATGTAATTCAGCCCTTGTATGTTTTTTGTACTCATGGTTTATAAAATCCCTTACATTTTACACCAAGTAGAATGGCATGGCATATTTTAAGAGAGATTATGATTGCGCTATGACCCTCAGATAACACTGCAGCTTGGATAAAGGGGGATCTACGGTATAACAACATATAAAACAATACAAGTATTAATACTTCTCAGCCCTCCGTTGTAACTGTCACTGGCATTGCAGAACTGGGAGGGTCTGGTTCTGTCCAGGCAGTCTGTTCAGCTGTCTGTAGAGGTTGGCTGTGCTCCTGCAGTTACAGTGTGTTAACCCCTTCCCCTCCAGAGCGGAAGCAAATCATGACGGGAGTAAAGAGCATTGCAGTGAAGGCGGCCCGCCGGCGCTCCAAGGTGCTGGAGGGAGACCCCCTGAGGCTGCTCCCCGCTGCGGACCCCTCCAAAGAGAAGAGCAGCATGTCCCTGCATTCGCTGGAGGAGAGCGAGGACCCCCCAGGCCCACTGCGAGGCTTGGTCCCTGGGTTTGACAGACTCCCCAGCCCTGGGATGCAGCACGCAGCCAGCGAAGACAACCTGTCCAGCAGTACCACAGATGGGGCGGGGCGTACACACACCTGGACACGCCCACACCCACGCAAGGGCGGAGCCAAGAAGGCAGTACAGAGGGACCCAGATATCGAGGCCAGGAGACGGAAGAGGAGATCCAGATCATTTGAGGTCTCCGGGCAAGCGGTCAGTAGCCATCACTCCAAGCTACCAAGCAACATACCGCTCAGTGTATTACTTACAAATTTGAATTTAGTTTTCTTGTTTTGGGTTTTCAAATGGCTTTAAACTTAATATGATACCTGGGGTTGTGTCTGCTACGTTGTTAAATAGTTAATGCTTCTGTGGACTGCAGGCCTTGTTAGCTGTCACTCTGTGAACTGAACTGGCATGCTCCTTTCATATTTAGCAGCACAAAGGTTTTGAATGATCAGATTAATGTAAAAGAAAGGAGAAGAATGGATGTCAAGGAATTATACTGATAACATCTTATTGCCTAAAGAACTGATATTTTCATAATGGCCCTGTAAGGCAACAACCTTTTTAAACCTTCTCTTTCTTTCTCCAGCTCCCGAACTCCAAGAGCACGGCCCCCCGATTCCGTCCGCTGGACAGCACCTCGGACCCCCGCATCCACATCAACGGGCAGCCTGTCCCCCTGCCGCGGCCCCAGGGCAGAGGGCTGCTCCCACTCTCTCGGGTCAGACTGCCCCAGCAGGGCTACCACCCAGGTGAGGGACCAGAGCTCCACGCGCATCCTGCACTTCTTCAATACTGCAGTTTGGAAGTGCTTAAAAACACTTAGGGACTAGAATCCCAGCTATGTCAGGTAGCTGCAACTGCACTTGACGTTACCAACAATAAATGTGATTGTTAGGAAGCATTATGGCTGGGACATATCAATGTGTGGACAATAGGCAGAGCGTGATATGAACCATCAGTGGGTTTTACTCTATTTATTTCTTGTTGTTGCAGGGCCAGCCACGGCAGCCTCTGATTCCTCCTCCTCCAGCTTCCCCCTGAACCGACCCAGGAACCTGAAACGAGAGCCCCCTTCGAAACAGAGGCAGCCCCCCCTCTACATCACCGCCACGGGAGGCAAGGAGCCACGAGCTCGCAAACACTGAACTGGGAGCACAGACTGGCATCCTGTGGCCCCCACAATGCAGGTTGATTGCTATACAAACAATCACCTAGACAACTGGACACTGCTGGTTAATCTGTTTGCTAGAGTCTAGTGCATGGAATCTATTGAGACACGTGCAGCATTTACAAGGAAATAGATATCGGCACATATAACAGAAACACTTAACCCATATATACATTATATGTTTAATCACTTTGCACTGTTTTAGTAGCTGTAGGTACCTCAGTACAGTATAACATGCCACTCTATCACAAGCAATAGGGTCCAGCTTAGTTTAGAGTCAGTACTGTATTCTGAAGTCCCCGCACCTTCTGGTCACTTTTGGACTGGGGGACACAAAGGGGAGAGGGATACTTGTAGTTGCTCCACTATTACCAGCCGGGGGAGTGGTGGTCATGAGAGGTTTTCAAACTTCAACTAGGAAACTTAAAAAAAAAAAAAAAAAAAAGACTATTGTTTGAGCTTCTAAAGTTCACAGACAGCAGGGGTTGGTGGAAGATATTGTCATTTCACTCTCACACTGTCCCGTCTGCATCAGCAATCGCCAGTCACCTTAGCTTGAGAACTAGGAAGAGTAGGAGTTTAAAGGGGGCTTAAAATATTGAGATGTATTTCTCCTCACCCCTGACAGACAGCACTTAACTATAATGATATATAATCTCTCTGAAACTCTTTGCTTTTTTTTTATCATTCTGATTTTGTAATTAAATCTTGTGTCCTTTGTTATGCTTTTTGTAAATTTATGTATTTAAAAAAAAATAAATACAAAAAAAATACAAAAATAAAGTATTATCAAAAATGTCCCAATTTCTTGTTTGTTATAAAGGATTCTCGCAAGTCTTGAAAGCCATTTGACAGTGCCAACATTAAAGTAATAGCCATTTACAGCGCCCAAACAATTGAGTCACCTTTTATAGCAAAACGCCACATGCAAATCAAGAGAATAAATAAATGATGACTCACAGCTGTGTACACATTTGAATTCCATCCATTTCAACTCAGCAGCCCTGTAAGGAAAGTGTTACAAAAGGAATGTGTTTCTGCTTCCCTTACTTTCTGGACCCTAAGCTCAAACCATTAGGCAACCTTCCTCCCTCCTCAGCGCTAACCACAACATCTTTGTTGCTTTCAAGAAGTCCTGACTGAAACAAAAAACCTAGTCTGTGTGTAAATTGTCCCAAAACTAGCTGCTAATAGCGAGAAGCTGCATGTGAGCTGGGGTCGGAATGCCAACAGAAAAATGTTGTTTATAAATGCATTGCATGAGAAACACAATAAAATGGTTCTCAGCAAAATATAGATACTTATTAAATAGCAATGTTGTATTTTATAATACTATTTAAAAACTATTACATCACAATGATTAGGGTGACCAGATGTCCCAGTTTAGCCGGCACAGTCCCGGTTTTCCATCAAAAGGTCCCGGTGGCCCGACATTTCTCAATCTTAAAAATGTCCCGGTTTTCAGCCACTTCTTGTAGTGTGACAGGCTCTACAGGCAGGGGTGCTAGAGAGCACTTAAATTACTTGGCCAGTGATATTTCAACAATGGATATCCCCCACAAACATAATTAATTACAATACAGAAATAAAAAGATACAATAGTAAAAACAAAAGTTGACCAAATAAGACAATTAAAACAAGCAGAAAAGACTGCTTACCGCGTGTTTAGTTCAGACCTGTCTGCACACTCTTATCAAAGTCCAGTTCAATCTTTTTCCTCTTTCTTTTTTCCGTTCAAGCGAGATCAGCAAGACCCAGCACACTCGGAGAAGCTGTACAAGGCACGGGGATGGGTAGTCATCAACACACACACACAGTGTCAGACCAGGAACATGAACCTTCAAGCACAACACGCAATATCAGGCAAAGCAGCCCGTGTTTAAAAGAGACAAAAAGCATACCCACTACCCACTACCCACTACCCACTACCCACTACCCACTACCCACTACCCACTACCCACTACCCGCACAGCAACTCAACTCAACTCAACTCAACTCAACTCAACTCAACTCAACTCAACTCAACTCAACTCAACTCAACTCAACTCAACTCAACTCAACTCAACTCATGTTCACACGACATCAGGCATAACAGTTCAACACCGATTCTGAACAGCTGGCTTTTGAATCTACCGGGAGTGAAGTTTGGCGGACGGGCCACTTGCTTTTCAACCAATCATAAGATCTTACAAATCATTCCATTGAACCCTTGTTGAGCGCTATAATATAGCTGCTTACGTGTCATCAAATTAAGAAAATCACTCCTGCAAGACAAACTGAATAAAAATGTGTGCAAAAAATAAATAGTCATAATAACTGGTGATAATAAATAAGTGTAAAAATAATGTGATAAATCAAAAACACACAATAAAATATAAATACCATGTTATAGACCTACATTCTGTGTTGACAAACTGTAGTCCAGGCACAGATAAATGATTATTGCAAGCCTGAAATTAGTGTTTTTTTTTTTTTTTTTTACAGCATAGCTTTGCTATAAAAAAATACATTTTGGAGAACAAAAGCAAGGAGGCAAGGAGAACATATGTATTATTCTACTGCACATTGCATCAAATATAAATTGCAGGCTTCGCAACATAAGCTCCAAATCAAATGGTCTTGTTCAGTCCTCCAGAATCCCAGCATTCCGTGGTACTATGTCACTCGCTCTAACTCTCCCTCATGATTGGCTGACACAAGACCAAACATGACAAATCGAATACCCATAATGTATTTTCCGACTTTTAATTGGCTGGAAACTGTTCTGGCTCAAGCAGTCAATGCCAGAAACGGAAATGCTCGCAGGAAGCTCGGATTAGTTCAGTTGGCGTTCGTCTGTTTATGTACAAATTCTAAAGTACGAGGATATGTTGCTGGTTGAGTTACGAGCATATATTATTTAAAGCGCAGCCTTTATTTATTAATATGGTGAGCGCTGTTATCTCTGTGTAAATAAATGTATTTGCTCCTTTCAGGGAAACGTAGCTTTACATTATTTATTTATTCAGTTGCAAATGGTAGCTGTAGTCGACGTTTAATTTGTTATAGAAAGTTTTACACTTGAGAGTATTTTGAAGTTAAAAGGTGTTTCGTTGAAAATATAACACACTGTTGATATACATAATTGTTACCGGTATGTAAATATTTATTTTAAAATTATTTTCTTATTATTGTTATCATTTTTTTTTTTTTAGTTGAAAGAAAAATAAGTATTGGATACAAATTTCTACCTGCCAGCTGTCAGAAGATTTATTCTAGAGTGTAAGTTTATGATGGTATTTGTTTTGTCGTACAACTTGTGTTGTAACTAGAGTATCGTATTTTGCTGCCATTTATCGGTATCAACCTAAGTTCTAGGCTGTTATTTATAAATTATATGTTAATTATTATTATTATTATTATTATTATTATTATTATTATTCTGCTGCTTGACAAATGTACGACGTTTCTTTGCGTACCATGACAATCAATGTAAAGGATAACGAATGTTGCCGATCCGGCTATAACAATCCAATGAAAAATTCAGATTAATGTGTTGCAGCATACATCGATGGCGTATGTATTCTGTTGTCAATTCGGTCCATTGTAAATGTACACTATTAGGATTATCGCAAGTATGACAGTACCTCTGGCTTGCCATTACCAGAATTGTGAAAGCGGTGACTTTTTGATGTAAAAATTAAACATGGTCCAGCAACAGTATAACCGCATATGGTCAGTCATTTATAAAGACGAGAGGTCCTGTATAGCGTTATTTGTATACAAATGAATCAATCGCACAGTTCAGATGTGTTCCATTTGTTTCTATTTAAAACACAGGACTGTACAACATAAATCGCCAGTGAGCATTATCATCAGTCATGAGAAGAAAATATATATAGGAGGCTGTGTGGTCCAGTGGTTAAAGAAAAGGGCTTGGAACCAGGAGGTCCCCGGTTCAAATCCCACCTCAGCCACTGATTCATTGTGTGACCCTGAGCAAGTCACTTAACCTCCTTGTGCTCCGTCTTTCGGGTGGGACGTAATTGTAAGAGACTCTGCAGCTGATGCATAGTTCACACACCCTAGTCCCTGTAAATTGCCTTGGATAAAGGCGTCTGCTAAATAAACAAATAATAATAATAATAATAATAATAATAATAATAATAATAAAGAACTGTAAATCCATCAAATTAACTGTTATATAAAATTCGCTTTGTTTGTGAAAATGATTTTCCTCGATAGGAGGCTAAAGGAATTCTTCCATGTTCATTGTATTATAGAGGTAAAAGGCTAAACATGAAACGTGCTGAGTAGGATGATGGCTACAGAGTGATATGGTCTTGGTGCTTTATGTTGTAACTAAGCTACAGAGGAAAGCCTGGAGCTGTCAAGCCCAAGACATCCCATTGATCACATCCCATCATGCTCTTAAATCTACCCTCTCGCTCTTTCTCTGAATTAGTTGTCTGCGTTGTGTTTTTGCTGGATTGGGAAAAGGGAGAATGCTTGAAGAATGTTACCGGTAAAAGGGAGAGATGCCGGGGTCTGGCAGCAAACTAAAGGCCTGCTATACAAAAACCTGCTTATTAAATGGAGGACCAAACAGCAGAGTCTGCAGGTAAGTCACTTTAGAAACGCTGACAATTGAGAAAAATGAATATTCATTTATTTCACTTAAAGAAATGTGTAAGTAGGTTTCCTTTTTTTAAACTCATTGAATAAGACATTTCAGACCTGGATTTTTCCATAGCATGCAGTGCCACCTGGAGGACAAATGCTATAATTATGGTTTCTTTTACTACAAATTAGATTTATTTGTTCATAGATTTGAAGAAATCTTAATCGATATTACATCTGGGTTGGCCCTCCACATCTTTGAATTTGGCCCCTTGACCCCTCAGCTGAACCAGGCAACGTATTGTGTTAAAACAGTGTTGTATATTAAACCTAAAAGAACGATCTAGCAATTTTCCAGGTTAGTTCACCAGAACCCAGAGCAAGTCAATTTGCTAGTTTAAGCATTATATGTACACATGTTGTCTCTGCTTGGTTCTTTAGATAAGATACCAGCTCAATGCCTTAATGATTTGCAACTGTATAGCCCCCCACCACCATATTAATGGTTTTACCACCTCTTTGCCATCGGTCTAAGGAATTGGTTTGTTGTTTACAAAGGGTACCTTGCTCCTATTTATAGAGACTTTGGAATTGAAGGGTTTTTATTACCATGTCATGCATTGTTAATAGGGTTCTTTCATCATTTAATCTTTTCTGTCCTCAGGGAAATGTTTAAAGTGTTTTCAAATCTCAATGATATAGATTATAAGTAATGAACTAGATAAGTGGATGTTATTCAGGTTGTTTTTATTAAAGCTGCTTTTTTTTCATGATCAATTTGAAAGCAAACAGACATTTACATTCATTGATTGGCTCCAGTGCAATGTATAATTCTGTTAGGTAAATGCTTAATAACTTATTATTTCTTTCTCTTTACAGGAGCTGATCCTGCCCTTGCTGTTGCTGGGGCTCCTGATTCTCATCAGCACACTGCACCCCCACGTCTATTACCATGGCATCTCCACCGTGGAGCTGGAGCGCCAATACAGCTACGACTCGGAGCCAAAATACCTGGGATACACGCCCAACAATACCGTTACCAATCGCATTATGGACAAGGTGGCGGAACATTTAACTAACGAAGGTGGGTGTGTCTCAAACCCTATGGACACTCCTTGTCTCCCTGTCGTAGAACATACTGCCCATTCCACTTTCAGTCTCTGATCAGAAAACTTGTAGGTTTTATCGGCATTTGCCAGTGTAAAAGATTGCATCTGAAGACTCTCTGCAACAGTGAAGAGCAATGTTTTTTTAGACTGGAGAGAAATAAGTAATCGTCATTGATGTATTCACTCTCTCTATATAAAAGTAATGCTGGACGACTGTTATACTCCACAACCCTTGCGACTTGAACTGATTCTATGCTAGGACAATAAGTAAAAATCACGTATACAGAATGCATATTCACACAGAAGATGGATGATCAGTCATCACGAAAGAGAGTCTTATTGCTATCCTCTGAGTAGAAAATAAGTCATTTTGTACAATACACAAGTTACTTTTAATTGAATGTAATCTTAGATGATACATTTTTTGTTGAGATCATCATTAACAATAATTTAATTCTCAATTGCTTTACCAGGTATCAAAAGCCTTACAGCCCATGTGCAATTGTTTTAAGATTCTTTCTGAAGTGTGTGTTGGTTTCGCAGGGATTGAGGTGGAGATGTTCCACAGCGAGAAGGCCTTGGAGAATGCCAGCCTGCACGATCAGTCATCCTGGGTGGGTGTGGTGTTCCAGAACTCGTTAAGCTACCAGCTGCGCTTTCCCTACAATTCTGTGCCACTGCCCAGCGACTACACAGACTCAATCGGTAACTTCGACTAACAATGTATTACTTTCTGTGGGGGTGGGGCGCAGTGAATGCTCTAGTGCTTAGTGAGATACACCTGCTGAACTGTTTCTCTTCTCTCTGGAATCTCTATGATGGTAATTATGATCAGGAAACATAAGGCAGCAGTGTGGAGTAGTGGTTAGGGCTCTGGACTCCTGATTGGAGGGTCGTGGGTTCAATTCCTTGTGGGGAACACTGCTGCTGTACCCTTGAGCAAGGTACTTTACCTCCAGTAAAAACCCAACTGTATAAATGGGTAATTGTGTGTAAAAAAAATAATGTAATTGTATGTAAAAATATCTTGTAACAATTGTAAGTCGCCCTGGATAAGGGTGTCTGCTAAGAAATAAAATAATAATAATAATAATAATAAATCCTTGCAAAGAACAACCATGTGATGCCACTCTTTAATCCTATGTATTGATCTGTGCTGAAAAGCTCTCAGATGAGACAATGGACTAGGAGCTAACGGTCCACGCTACTTATGCGGCATAGAGAAAGAGGTGTGGTAAAGACCCTCGCTGAAATTACAGTGCATAATGTGCTAATCTCTTTCATTCCTCTCGCAGCCAGCTGCTTTACAGACAGTAAATCGTGCAAGGCTGCAAACTACTGGTACTCAGGATTCACCAAACTCCAGTCATACATTGATGCAGCCATCATAGAGGTCGGTAACCTTACACTGCTGGGGTCAGTTAGCCTCAGTTACATTTTTTTCTTCCCCGACACAGAGTTTTGAATTGGAACTCTGTTTCCCTTGGCAGGTGCAGACCCAGCGGGCGGTCTGGAGGGAGATGGAAGGACTACGGGTTGTGATGATGGGCCAGCCCGGGTCAGTGGAGGTCCAGAAGTTCCCTCACGCGCTCATCTCCATCTACCTGGTCCTGGCATTCACGCCCTTCGTGTCCTTCCTCATCGTCAACGTGGCGGCGGAGAAGGAGTGTCGCCTGAAGGATGCCATGGCCATGATGGGGCTGCACGACTCTGCGTTCTGGTGAGCTGGCAGTTTTACTACTGAGCTGGGACAGAGGAGCCCTGAAGAATGAATCTGTTTCCGCCATGTTAGTATATAGTAGGGTTAGACGATAATTACATTTTCAATTCTAGATTAGCGGTTAAAAATTAACAATTTAAATTCAGGTTGTAATACATCTTAAATTATGTTTTTACCCCCATAAATGTGCCACGGTATGTTTGCAGTTTTATCATGCTTTTTCCATGGTTATACTATGCATTTACCGTAGCTTACTCTGCTTTACCATGTTTCTTAATATGCTTTACCATATCGCCCTATTCTTTTACAATGCTTACCTGTGCTTTACTATGGTTTGATTTGAAATATTTAAGCATGTAATGTGAAACTGAGCCCCTTGTTAATGCTGTGTTCTGTGCTATTGTTCCTTGCTGCAGGCTGTCCTGGGGCTTGCTGTATGCTGCCCTGGTCTCCACCATGTCAGTCCTCATGGCAATCATCTCCACATGCACCTCCCTCTTTCCCAGAAGCAGCTTCTTTGTGATCTTTCTGCTCATTTTTCTGTACGGGATATCCACAGTGAGTACCTTGCAACAGTGGAAGGGAGATACTGAGGGATGAGTTGGGTGATGAGATAAATACAGCATGTATAAGAGTGATATGGTATGGCATAATACCAGAAATACAGTCAAAAAAGGGATCATTCTGGTAACAGAAAGACCATTGCCAGTACTATTGCGATACACAAACCTTTTGCTTCTTATAAAATGAGAAATACAGATGAGAAGTTTAATGGCTTCAGCGTACACCAATCTTTTTTTTTTTCATTTTAGAAACTTGCATAGCTTGTATTGCATGGTAATGGTATCACATTAGGATAAGCTGTTCTGCTTTAATTATTCATATTCCTCTATACATTCTAAAAATAACATGTATAGTCAAGGGTGCTGTGTGAACCGATTTTTCCTATAATATTTGCTATATTAAATATAAAGGTCTGTTTTCCTGCTTGCTTTCCCAGATCTTCTTTTCCTTCATGCTTACACCCCTCTTCAAGAAACCCAAGTTCGCCAGCACTGTGGGCTCCATGCTGACAGTAGTGTTCGGTTGCCTGTCTCTCTTCACTGTCCTGATGAAGGATTTCCCTCAACCGCTGGTCTGGGTGCTGTGCCTGCTGTCTCCCAGTGCCTTCTCCATCGGCATTGCACAGGTAAGATGTGACTAGGAGGGCTGGGGCTGATGAGCTTTCTACACAAGACAGGATCAATGTATTAATGCCTGTAAAGGTGTGCCGCTAACACCCTGTCTTCAGGTCTGGGATTGCATGCTATTTATAAAAATGGAATGTACTTTTTTGTAGCAAATTAATGTTTGTTTATTATTTCTCTAGAAAAATAACATAATATGGGAATAGCTTTAGATTTTAGAACAAGAAAAAAATGCAAGTAGCTTTAGATTAAGACTGCCTGGTTCATAAACCACTTTGTATTTTTTAGGTGGTGTACCTGGAAGCTCAGGGAGATGGAGCAGTCTTCTCCACTCTGTCCAATGGCCCCCACCCCCTTTTTGTGCCCCTTGTCATGCTGGTGCTTGATAGCTTCCTTTACCTCCTGCTAGCAGTCTACCTGGACCAGGTCTTGCCAAGTACGTGTGGGGCTTTAGGGCACCTCTCTATTCTACTCAGCCTGGGACATGCATTTACCACAATATCACCTTCTTTAAACAGACATACCTGCATGGTACTGGACTGTACTGAGATAAAGTTGCTTAGTGGGGTGTCTAGAAGATGACTCAGACAGTAGGTTACGTGCTTTTTCTCCCAATAGTCAAGCAACAGTTATTTACACCCTGTGCCCACCTTGTTTTTCAGATCCCCTTGCTTAGTAGCAGAGAATATAGTGGGTTCAAGTAGCTCAGTGGTTAGTGCTGCAGTGCTAATTCAAGGTCCCTGGTATGGGTGTTTTCAGTCTCTTACTGCGTTTGTTTCCCTGCTCACAGGGGAATATGGAATACGCCGGTCCATCCTCTACTTTCTGAAGCCGTCCTATTGGTCCAGACACATGAAGCACTATAAAGAGGTCAGTTCGCGGTTTGATAGTGAAGTAAACGGCGTCCCTCCGTCCAGCGAGTCAGTCGAGCCCGTGTCTTCAGAGTTCCAGGGGAAGGAAGCCATCAGGTAAAGATGTACCGGAAATCCCCTGATTGTTTTGAGATTGCTTCTTATTTTACTTATAGTACTTAACTCCTTATACATAAGATACTAGCGAAGTGGAAACAAGTGTACATTGGTGGAGTAAAGAAAACGTGATTAAGTGGGTAGGGAATTGTTGAATAAATCTCTTTTTTTTTGTTTGTTTGTTTTTCAGAATTAACAATATTCATAAAGTTTATAAGGAGAAGGACAGTTCTGTTGAGGCACTTAGAGGTATGAGGGTGTTATTTATCCTTCTCACACCTCGTCTGGTGTCCTGCTGTGTTTGCAATTTGTTTAATATTGAGTGAATAGAAAAGGCCAGGAACACACAAACAAAAACGCAGTTTACTTGGTTGCAATTTTACAAGCTTACAGGCACTGTGACAAAGTATACTGTGGTGAATGTCTGATCTCACTTCTCTGAGTAGGTTTGACGTTTGACATCTATGAGGGACAGATCACAGCCTTGCTGGGGCACAGCGGAGCAGGGAAGTCCACGCTGATGAATATTCTGTGCGGGATCTGCCCTCCCACTGAAGGTAAGCAACACACAGCCAAGCATTCCTGTTAAATTGCAGCATTAGAACACTTTTTTTAAAGGTAGTCTTTGTAAAATGTGTTCATAAATACACATAATGAATTGGTTTAAAACTTTATGGCTGAGTACTGTACAGTAAAAAAAAAAAAAAAAAAAATAATAATACATTAATTAAAAGTTTTACTGTGGATTCTGGATGAGCAGAAGTAGATACTAATGATTTGCAACAGAATAGATTTTCTTCTAAAACATTTATAACGGAGCAATAAAGCTAACAAGCGGAGAACATCTTGAGACGGATTGCTGGCAGTATTGAGCTAATACAGTCAGCAATTGTTTAAGTACAGTCTCCTGTATACAGTGCATATTGGGTGGTTCTAAAGTCCTCTCTCGACAGGCTCTGCCATGATCTATGGCTCCCCAGTGTCTGAGATGGCAGAGGGGCTGGAGATGCGGAGGCTGATGGGAATCTGCCCGCAGTTCAACATCATGTTCGAGGTTCTGACTGTGGAGGAGCACCTGAGGATCTTTGCTGCCATCAAGGGCATCCCCCCTGGCGACATCAACAGAGAGGTGAGGGGGCAACCTGCCAACACACACACACACAGGTGTAAGAGTGGTTTTACCAGATGTAGCAGTCATGATGGTGACCCCACATGCCACCAACACCACTTCCTACCTGGACTAAAGCTAGCCTGTATTGGTTAAGGATTTAGGAAGGGAACCTGCATTGAGTAAGGATGGGATTGTGATGTAGCTGAAGTGAAATATTGAACTGTGTGTTCCTGTTACTCATCTCAGGTAGCCAAAGTGTTGAAGGACTTAGATCTGGAGAAGATCATGGACGCCCAGGCCAAGAACCTGAGCGGCGGCCAGAAGAGGAAGCTGTCTGTGGGCATTGCCATCCTGGGGGACCCCAAGGTGGGAAATGCATTCTCCTTCCTCCACTCCCACACCTGCTCTGTTTCTGTACAACCCTCCACACTCTAAACAGTGGCAAGTCTTAATACTGCTGCTCTTCATATCAATCCTGTTGGTGTTTTCTGTCCTTTTTTACCCACTACAGTGGAAAAAGTTCATAGATAGATAGATAGATAGATAGATAGAGCACGTTTACAAGGTTCAAGGTGGCGTTAGTAAGACGTGCAGAGGTTTCGATCAATAAGACCAATCTCCTTTTTTGTAGATTCTTCTCCTGGACGAGCCCACGGCAGGAATGGACCCCTGCTCCCGGCACCAGGTGTGGTCTCTGCTGAAGAGCCGTCGGTCGGATCATGTCACTGTACTCTCCACCCACTACATGGACGAGGCTGACATCCTGGCAGGTACAGTAGAGCCCGGCTGCCTTCTCACTTTGACACAAACACATGGCAGTAAATACAGAAGAACCACTTATTGCCAACCTGCTCCAGGAGACATGGGACAGTTGTTTGTATTAATGGACGTATAAAAGGACTGTAAACACCGTAAAGAGTCAAACACTTTCTCAGCAATAGTAATCGCGCTGTATCGTATCCCCCTGGTGGGGATGCATAGGACATAATAATATAAAACAATCCTCTCACCTACTCTCTGTTTTATATTCCTTTAGATCGGAAAGCTGTGCTCTCCCATGGACTCCTCCGGTGTATTGGCTCCTCTCTCTATCTCAAAACTAAATGCGGGGTCGGCTACCACCTCCGGTAACTCCTTCCAGTTGCTTTTCAGTACAGGCACTGTGTTTTCCATTAACAGACTGCTGAGGGGATAGATGTGTAATCTGTTGGTCTGTTGACTGCAACTCCACATGTTGTAGCAAGTTACTTTTTGATCCTTCACCTTGGCATCCACAGCTGTGCCTTGCTGTATTATTACCATTAGTAAATAATGTTTTCTTTCTCAGAATGTCAGTGACTGAGTCATGTGACACAGACCACATGACCTCATTGATCAAACAGCACATCTCTAAGGCACAGTTGTCACGGCAACAGGAGGCGGAACTGACATACACTCTTCCTTTTGAAAACATGGACACGTTTTCAGGTATATTAAGTATTGGGTACAGTATCCTTTACTGTCAAAGAACCAAAAATGTTGGGCAGGTAGTTAAAATATACAACGTGGATACGGGGGGGATAGTGACAGCCTTGATGAAAGTAATCCTTCCATAACTGTCAATCATACATTATTCTGTCAAAGAGAAGTCCTCCATAACTCCCGTGCTTAATTTTCGACTCCTCTTTCCTTCACCAGGCCTGTTCTCAGAGCTGGACAGCCGGCCTGATCTCGGAATAGAGAACTACGGTGTTTCCATGACAACACTGGAAGATGTTTTCCTGAAGCTAGAGGCTGAGGCTGAGGTCGATCAAGCAGGTAAAAAAATCTACCTGTCTGATAGTGTGTCTCTGTGTAAACTGCATCTTGATGAAACCCCAGGTTCCTTATATCTGTCTACCTTCAATTTGTAATTTCTTTCTGTAAGTCCCCCCTGTAAGCACCACCCCCCCCTTTGTTGCTCTCTGCCCTCATGTTAAGGCTTCATTCACCCTGTCCTCTTGTCTATGTCCCAGATTACAGCGTGTTTAACCAAGAGCAGGTGGAGGAGGAAGGGGACGCCTCTTCTCTGGACGACACTGACCAGCAGCTCCTCGTCTTCTCTGACAGCAAGTCTGAGGGCTTCTCTGGACACGCTCTGTGGAGGCAGCAGTTCCGCACCATAGCCAGACTGCACCTGCTCAACCTGCAGAGGGAGAGGAAGCCCATCATGTGTGTGCCAGAGTACATGTGTGTGTGTGTGTGTGTATGTGTGTCCTGATTTACTTTGTGTGTGTGTGTGTATGTATGTGTGTGTCCTGATTTACTTTTTCCGATCCTTGCTTTGTACAATTGTGTCCTACTGTGTGTGAACTGACTGGCCCCTCTGCCCCGATCTCTCCCCTCTCCAGTCTGGCTCTGTTCGTCATCTTCCTGGCCTCAGTGCTGGCTCTGTCCCTGATCAGTGGCAATATTCGAATCAACGCCACGACCCGTCGGCTCTCCCCAGACCTATACCTCCTCAGCAGCAAACAGCCGCTTTCCAAGTACGCTAGCAGCCTGCTGCTGCACAATGCCACCGGTGAGAGGCATTGTTTAATTATTATTATTATTATTATTATTATTATTATTATTATTATTTATTATTATTTATTTCTTAGCAGACGCCCTTATCCAGGGCGACTTACAATTGTTACAAGATATCACATTATTTTTACATACAGTTACCCATTTATACAGTTGGGTTTTTATTGGAGCAATCTAGGTAAAGTACCTTGCTCAAGGGTACAGCAGCAGTGACCCCCACCTGGGATTGAACCCACGACCCTCCAGTCAGGAGTCCAGAGCCCTAACCACTGCTCCACACTGCTGCCCATTCAGAAATAGCATGTGATTCTATAACATTTCAAGTCCATATGCTCTACACACTATACATTCTATTCTACTAGACTAGACAGCGCCAAATGACATTCAAACCCATAAATCCTTTAGCAGAACACCTGCTGCTGCAGTGGCTTTCAGTCAATGCCAGTGTAGAGATTAGAATTGATTTTATTTGCTCTTTTATGGTGGATTGTTGCTATAAAAGTACTGTTATGTTTCTCTTGACAGACTCGAGTATTGACGACTTCATCCAAAATCTGGAATCGCAGGATATTAAGGTGGAATTGCAGAAAGGAAATGATTTCATGGCAACTGCCCCACATAGTGCCGCCTTTAACATTTCAGGTTCCAATAAGGTAAAATATCCAGATCCCCTTTTTTTTTTTTTTTTTTTTTTTTTTTTTTAAACATATATTACAATGTCTATGCTGTATGTAATTGAAATGACTGCCTAGTAGTGGGGTTTATGACCTTGTCTGTGTGTATTTCTAGCAGCACTACGAGTACACAGCTGTGTTTAACAGTACCAAGGTACACTCCCTTCCTATGCTGCTGAATATCCTGAGCAACGCCCTGCTGCACAGCCTCAATGGAACCGGTCGCATCGAGACATGGAGCAAACCCTTTGAATTTGTGAGTCAACAACCTGGGATTGTTACTGGGAATAGGAGTCGAAATGCTTAGAAGCACAGTCCTAATTTTGGATATGGATGTACGTCACACAGTACAGTTTTTCATATATCCAGAGATCTGCTTGCCAGATTGTCCCGAAAGTTGTTAAGTACATTCTTTTGCACAACTATTTATTTTTTTCCTAGAAAATTCCTGAGGCTCTATCGAGCGCCCTGATCTATATTGAAGCAGTTCTGCTGGGAATGCTGGCAGCAGGAATGCCAGCCTACTTTGCCATGGAACACACACGGGACCGCGAGGTAAGAGCACCATGCACATGCACAGGGCATCTCGTAGGAGTCATTCTTCTCTAAGTGATTTCCTCTGTCAAGAATTGGCACAGGTGAATTCACACAGAGACTGTCATTCTGAATTAGTCCCACAACTTTGTTTAGGAGGCGTAGTGTGTGTGCAGCATACTGTGTCTGGTCTTGTTCACATTAAAACCTGGAATGGTTTAAAAGACTATACAATGGTAAGTTAATCCCATAGGGGAGCATCATCATCTGTATCCCTCCTTACCAGTTCCTTCCAGCAACCTCCCTTTCTCTTTCTCTGAAGATAAAGTGCCGATCCCAGCTGCGAATCTCAGGCTTGGTCCCCTCTGCATACTGGTGCGGTCAGGCTGCTGTCGACATCCCCTTCTACTACCTCATCTTGATCGCCATGACCAGCACTCTCTTCGCCTTCCACTCGGAGGAGCTGTTGCACGCCGGCGCATACACATCGGTGGTGAGTTGGTCACTGCTGTCACTGACCAGGGAACGCTGTTAATTACATTAACAATTTTGCACAGTTTGTCTAAATGTTCAAAAATATAACTTGGAATGTGTATTTAATTGCTAAGCTGCTTCAAAATTATTCAAGCAGCTAAGAGGGGGGGAAAAAAAAGCTATTAGTTCTTCTGATTCTCCTACGTTTTCACCCCATACCCTGTTCTTTGTTTCTCTCCCCGTTTCATAAAATATTACACATTTTTGGCTCCCGATATTTTTAAATATTTTAGATCATGCCTTGTTTAAGAGGTGAGTGTTTATCGAAACTAGAAAATGTTTTTGTTCCTTGTGTATTTAGATCCCTTGTCTGATAGGCTACGGTCCAGCGATGATCCTCTTCACCTACGTGGTGTCCTTCATGTTCACTCGCGTCCAGAACAATCGGGATTTCCTCTCTGTCGTCTCCATGCTGGTGAGTAGAACTCAGTGGAGGTTCTGTGGGTCGAACCAGCAACCAGGAACATTCTCCCGAGAGGATCTGAAAAGCTTGTTTAATTCAGGTCATTATATGTCGAATATCCCAGTTTTGTTTCTAAAATATAAATGACACCGTTGCGGGTCTGCAGGAATGCAAATCAAATCATGGCAAAAAAAATGTTTCAGCGCAATTGGACCTTTGGATCAAAATGTTAGCCGCTGGTAATTTTTGGTTGTAGAGATTTCAAGGATTTGCATTCCTACAAGTCAAAGATGACGACATGTACTGTATGTTCTTGGGTGAGTTAACTTTTTTTTTTTTTAAAGTTATGGATACTGTACCTATTGCATCGCAAGACCTTCTCAAAATGAGAAGAAACAGATACAGTACCTACACTGAACAATGATAAAGGAAATAATCCAGAACACTTGTCTACTTGTTGCCTTTTTGTCCTTCAGGTCTGTGTGGTATCTGCATTCTTGGTTCAACTGACCTATGTGAATGAAAACCAGGTCATAGCCACAATTCTGCACAACTCTTTGTGCTTCTTCAACCCACTGTACCCGCTCATGGGCTGTCTCAACTGCATTACCAAGGTATGCTGTAGCCTCTAAAACCACACCGTCCACCTGGAACGTATGTATGATTACAGTTTCTTTTTTGTTGTATATACATTATGGATTTCTTAATCATGCCTGGTTGTCCTCTGTCCCTAGAAGACTTTCACTGACATGAGCATTTATGAAGACACTGGAACGCTGAGTAGAAACATGCTGGTAACCATTGTATCGGTGAGAAAGCCGCTCCAGAACTTTCTTCTCCTTTCTTTCTTTCCTCTCCTCTCTCTCGCTCTCTCTCTCACTGCCTTGCTCTCTGTGATTCCTTTAAAATGTCAGGGTGGACTGTGTCATCAAAGTACTGTATAAGACAGTGCTTGCATTAAACTATATCTGTTTCATGCTTTCAATTTGGTTTGAAATGTGGGACTGGAAGGTTGTCACTATTTAAAAAACAATGTGGGTTGTTACTTACAGTTTTTTAATAATTTAGCCACCGACGTGATATAAAAAATTGTGGCGGGAGATGTGGTATTGTATGCTGTTTGCTTACTAAATATTTTAGTATCCCTAAATAGTTAAAATAATTTGCATACAGTATAAAGAGCAGATTCAAGACAGGCAAGTTGACTCTATTGCAGTGGCAACCCCAGTTGTATCCGTTTTCTATCATGCAAATTCAGAAAATGTTGTATCTCCTCTCCGCAGCCCTACCTGCAGTGCATCTTTCTTCTCTTCTTGCTGCGTTGGCTGGAGATCAGATACGGAGGCAAGACCATGAAGAATGATCCGCTGTGCAGGTGAGCGCTGAACCCAACTCCAGTAAAGCTGCTGAAAGGCTCTGTTATTGCCAGTATCCATTCATAGCGGTGTTCTTAGTGCCCAGACCCGAGTTAAACTAATGCCATGTGTGTCAGGAGGCTGTGTGGTCCAGTGGTTAAAGAAAAGGGCTTGTAACCTGGAGGTCCCCGGTTCAAACCCCACCTCAGCCACTGACTCACTGTGTGACCCTGAGCAAGTCACTTAACCTCCTTGTGCTCCGTCTTTCGGGTGAGGCGTAATTGTAAGTGACTCTGCAGCTGATGCATAGTTCACACACCCTAGTCTCTGTAAGTTGCCTTGGATAAAGGCGTCTGCTAAATAAACAAATAATAATAATAATAATAATAATAATAATAATAATAAAAAAACATAGTCATTTAGCTTTTATCCAAAGCGAATTACAGAGACGATGGGCAGTGTCAATGACTGCAGGGACCCTATTGCCTGTGTTTACTGGACAGGATGGGTGTTTTGTTCTGTTTTTAGGATCTCCTCTGGGAAGACGAAAGTACAGAGGAACCCTGAAGAGTCAGAGAATGAGGACGAGGATGTCCAAGCAGAGAGGGCAAGGGTCAAGGAAGCACTGAGCTGTCAGAGCTGCGAAGAGGTGGGGCCTGGTGTAGTGTGTCATAATTTCCTCTGTGTGTGTGTGTGTGTGTGTGTGTTGGTGATGGGCATATGTTAAAAATTATGTCCCAAATTTTATTTTATATTTGAATTTTTATATCTGATTATTTATTTATTTATTTATTTATTTATTTATTTCTCTCTCTCTCTAGGCTGTAACTACGTGCTTGAAGATGTCGTTTATATATAAGTCCAAAGTCCTTGACTCAGAATTCTCACTGAAACCTTTCAATGTTTCCCTTTTAGTTTAGGATGACTTCATACCACAGTTAAAACGGTCTGTGATCGTATCACGCCAATCACATATTAACATTGTGGCGAGCAGGTTTCCAGGGGCGAGGTGAATAACAGGAATGGAAGAATAACTGGCTCTGTGGCTCTACGGCTCTTTGTCTCCCGTAGAAGCCAGTGGTGGTGGTGAGCAGCCTGAGGAAGGAGTACAGCACCCGTCATGACGGTTTCATCTTGAACACCAAGAAGAAGAAAGTGGCAACAAGAAACATCTCCCTCTGCGTTCGCAAAGGTCAGTGCTGCTGCAGGTTAAACAAGCTGTAAAGTCATGCCTATGTATGCCAGTTAAGGTAATCTTAAAGTAATTGTGTTTTTAATGGTACTGTAATATATAAGTAAATAAATAAAGGGGTACATTTAGTGTGCTTTTGCCTCTTGGTGCTAACAAGTGGTTGCTTTGCCTCCAGGTGAAGTGCTGGGACTGCTGGGTCCAAACGGAGCAGGGAAGACCACTACCATGTACATGCTGGCTGGAGAAACGGAGCCCACGGCAGGACAGGTAATCAAAATCAGTTATCAAACTGTTTGTATAGAAGGCTGTTTCCCCTGCAATCTAAAAGTGCAGCCAAAAATCTCCATAACTTCCAACAGTCTGAATTGTTTCTAGGGAGAATGTGTCCGCACCCATACACCTCACTGATATCGAGGTACTTTGTACATTTAAATTCTTCCACCTGGTCCCCTTGACATGTCGGGTATAGACAACACACAGACCCTCCTCTTACCCACTCCACCCTGCAGTGCATGCTGTTCCCCGGCCCTGCCTCTGACACCCCGACTTGTTTGACAGGTGCTGATGGGTGATTACTGCACCGAGTTCCGGCAGGTGGACAGCACCCTGGAGTACATTGGCTACTGTCCACAGGTGAACCCGCTGTGGCCCAAGATCACCCTGCAGGAGCACCTGGAGATCTACGCCTCCATCAAGGGGCTCGGCCAGAATGAGGTCGCCGGCATCATCAAACGGTAACGCAGCACAGCCCAACCCTCTGCATTACTGCTCTGATAAAGAAGACTTCATTGAACGTTATTGACAGTCTGCAATGCGAAATCCATTTGATTTTATTTATTTCCTGTGCTTCTATGAAATCTATTTTAACTTATATGTTGTAGTAATATTTCTGTTCTCTTTACAGTGTTGTGAATGCACTGGAGTTGAAGGAACACCTTAAAAAGAAAGCCAAGAATCTTTCGGCAGGAATTAAGAGAAAGGTACAAGCTCTAGTTATATCCAAAGAGAAACCCAGAATCTCCTCCTCCTTTATGTTCTCGTCTCTCACTGTTTAGAGATCCTGCTTCCCCGTTAGCGAATACTGCACACTGCCTCCCCATCCCTCAGCTCTAACCTTGGTGCTTCATACAGTACAGTACATTGTTGTTTCTGGAATTTGTGGGAATTTTGCTTTGTATCTCTTTGTTTCAGCTCTGTTTTGCCTTGAGCATGCTGGGTAACCCCCAGATTGTGCTTCTGGATGAACCTTCAACAGGAATGGACCCCAAAGCCAAGCAGAGGATGTGGTGAGCATTATTTACATGAAACAGTGTTCCACACTGGTAAACTGAGAGACACTTCATACAAAGATAAGCAATGTTTCTGAGTAGGTTAAGAAAATATATTTAGCTTATCAGAGCTACTTTACCATACAGCATGTTTTATATCTCACTCTGAAACGGCACATCTACCATTAAACGCAGAAGTTCCATTGGTAATCGTCTGTTTTTCTAATCTATCCCTTGCTTATTCTTTCCGGTCATAGGAGAGCTATCCGTGCAGCATTCAAGAACCGCCAGCGGGGGGCGATACTCACCACCCACTACATGGAGGAGGCGGAGGCTGTGTGTGACCGAGTCGCCATCATGGTGTCAGGGCAGTTGCGGTAAGGGCAGGGGGCAGCTGTGTTTAGGTGTGGCAGAGGGTGGTTGCAGTATAAAACAGAGAGGATCATGTTAGGATTGGGGTGGGGCTTTTTTGTCTCCAAAAAAAAAAGAAATCCAGATGTATCAATTTGCCTGCTGCTGCAGTTGATGAATTAGGACAAGCAGTGGCACAAAAGTAAAAAAAAAACAAAACAAAAATGTGTTGCTGCAGGTGTATCGGCTCTATCCAGCACCTGAAGGGAAAGTACGGCCGTGGGTACAGCCTGGAGGTGAAGCTGCGGGAGGAGATGACAGGGCTGCAGCAGGTGGATCCCCTTCACAAGGAGATCCTGAGAATCTTCCCTCATGCAGTGCGGCAAGAGAGGTACAGTGCAGCAGAGAATGGGTGTTTTTATAACTGTCCGATGCTTTTAACCCTGTTCTGTTTATTTTTAGTTTACTGCAACAGGATCCATTGGTTTCTGTTTCCTCTGGTAATGTGAAGCTATGGAGGAGTCAGTAAAATAAATAAGAAATACAGGGATAGAAATAAAACTGCTGTTGCGTAGCAGTTTAACCCATTCCAGGTTTTACTACAGGCTTGATTAACCACAATGTATAGGTAACACGCTCAGGTGTGTCTTATTAAACTCATAGTAAAACCAGGAATCAAACTGCTATGCGGTGGGAGTCTTATTTCAATCCCTGAAATCGTGTGGAGACATTTTTTTTGGAACACTATTTAAGGGACCTTCAGATCCCTTCAACTTATTTTAGCACACCCAGGAACCAGAGTGTGGTAGCTATTTGGAGGGACAGATAACTGCCCTTGGGAACTATCCAGGCTTTGTGTTTGACACCTCCGCTCTAGGATCTGTGATTACAAGAATATCGACTGTGGTGCCCTGGTTTAATAACAATGCATGACACACAGGTTTTAGAGTAAACTAAACGTCTCTCTCCCTTCCCTCTCAGCTTTGCCACTCTGATGGTGTATAAGATCCCCATGGAAGATGTGAAGTCACTCTCACAGTCCTTTTCACAGTTGGAAAAGGGTAAGCTACCAGCAACAAATACATCATAGCAAAGAGTTTGTTCCTGTAAAAAGTTTGTGCCACTTTCTGATGGGGGGGGAAAAACAAACGTTTATTGTGAAGTTAGTACTGTACAAAATATTTTGGATGCAAGCCTGCATTTCAAGAGTGATTTTCTTTTTTAAATAGAGGTGCAAACAAAAGGCTCAGTACATCTGTTCCAATGTGACAAAACTTACGGCTTGTGTTCTTTAGAAGAATAATTAAAAAATGGTATACTACATTTTTTTTCATGTTTTGTTTTACAGCAAAAGATTCCTTCCATTTTGAGGAGTACAACTTCTCTCAAGCTACACTGGAACAGGTATGTTCTCTTTTTTTATTAGCATTTCATGTTTAGTAATAAAGAAACATTTGCACCTTTTAATTCCAGAACTTTATATTCACTTCAATACTGTTTTTTTTTTTTTTTTTTTAATTCTCCAAATTAACGGAATCCGCCGATTCACCTAACGTTTTCTGGTAGGTATTCTTGGAGTTTGCTAAAGAGCAGGAGAATGACGAGGAAGAGATTGGGTCCCTGAGCACAACGTTTCAATGGCAGAGACTTCAGCAAGACGAGCCGGTGTCGACGCCCCACTCGGACAGCATTGTCCACCAGCTTTAACCCCTGGAGCCGGAATACTGAACTCTTTTCTACTGAATCTGATTGATCTTGGATCTCTTGTACTCTCTCTGTGTATTGAATCTGACAACTCTCAGATCTCCAGTACGGAATTCTCTCTGTTCAGTTTGCTGGCATCGCTCAGACGTGTTATTGGAAATAATGCAGGACAACGAGCTTCTGAAGAGTTGTCTTTTGGTTTTATGTTTTGAGTGGATCTTCAAATATCTCCCTGCCCACTTCCTAAAGGAGATACACTTGATTGAATGCACTCTCAGCCTGCCAATATGAGTGAGTGGATTAATTTTAAGGAAATGACAGCCTTTTGAAACGAGCATGCATGCTCAAAGGGGCTACCCTTTTATATTCTAGAATAAACACAGTATATATCATTTTCATGCCACAATATAAAATGACACAGACAGCGTTAAATCCAGCAAGATGCGATAATACTGCTGATGCTACAGATAAATCATTAATAAGAGACAACACCATGCATTAAGAAAAATTGCATTAGGTGACAACAGTATTTTAAAGGGGAATTGATTTCAGCCTAAATACTTTGTTGTTGCATATATATGTGGTGGATTGAAATGCTGAAATTTGTATTCATACAGTTTCAATAATTGCTTCAGCCAGCTAGTGTCAGTCTTTTACATTTGTAAGAGTCACCTGTGAATGTATAAATGTAAGGCTTGAGGTATTGTCAAAGTATTATAAATCCATGAATGTGTAAATATATGATTGAGGAATGGGAGGGAGAGGCCCAGTTCACAACGGTAGGTCTTCCCTTGTGTCCACATGTAATAACAAATCATATTGCTTCCTCAGTAGTGTGGCTCAAAAGTCACGGTTTGTAAACAGCAGACTCCTGCAAAGATGATTGATCCACATGGCAGAGGTGGAGCTTCTCATTCAGAGCAACTCCTTTTTAGAAGTGTCTTCACAATTCCTCTACATTACTCTACATCCATAGTCTATAGTTGCAGTAGTATCACCGTTTGTTAAACTGTTCTGCAGAGTCCCTCAGTCGTTCCGTTCACAGCAATGCAGCCGTTTCTTTTCAGTTTTTTCAGAATAACGTGTGGTAAAACAGAATATTTTGAATACATCGATGCAGGGCTGTTAACTATGGTTGTCTCAAATGTTTGGTAAAAGAAGGTAATCTTTTATGACCATGTGTTTTTATGCATGGATCTTTAGCTTGTAGCTGGATAATTGGGGATTTATGTAATAACACATTTTGGGATTTAAGCCTGTTCATTAATCCCTTTAGTTGTATGTCTGCACTGGAGTTGGACCCCTGCTCAAGCTGAATGTTTTTACTGGTTTGCCATCTTAACCCAGGTGTTCAAGTCCATCCTATGTGTTCCAGCGGGAGAGATTCCAGCTTTTATTGGAGTTAAGGGTGAAAAAATGAATATTTTACTTACAGCTTGTTTCTGATATGTATCTAAGGTGGGTGGAAAGTACTGTATCCTATACACCCAACATTGCTATGTTTGTGTTTGTTTTAAAAAGGAAATTGCACTATTTGTAACTGTCCCTTCAATTCTTGATTTCTGTTGAATGGAAAGAAACAACTACTGCGGACCGCAAAGATATTTTTACTTTGCAGTTTTGCACTTGATTTTAATTGAAACAGCATTGTGTGTCATCATTTAACTAAATGCATGTAACTATTACTGTAGTATGGATAGCCTGATTTATAATATGCTTTTGTAAAATTACATTACAATGCATCTCTTTTTCTTCTTTATGCTCAGCCAGGAGGATTGAGCTTATAAATGAGAGGTGTGTTTTTTTGTTTTTTTTCTGGGGATAATTGTGACTGCAGTATAAGGACAAAGGGAGAAAAGGTTAAATATTTTTTGTGTAGATTACAATTTTTATTTCTACTTTTTAATGATTATTTTGTACAGGAAAGCCTGTCCTATTATCAATAAGCTAAGGATTTTTTATTTTTTTAATATAAAGAAACTGGGCTTTAATTAACTTTGAACCCTGCTTGTTGCACAGTGTTTATTTTTGAACACTCTACAAGTGTTGCACGTTTGTAATGCTGAGGGGAGAATTTAAAGCCAATCCATTCTTATACAGTTGCTGCCTTTGTGAACCTTTGTATATCGTAATACAGAGCTGATACAGTGATTGTGGTCATGATAGGTTTGTTTAATAAGTGGTTTATGAGGTGAATTGTCTGGTAATGTGACATTTGATTACAATATTCAGTTGATTCCGTTAACCATTGGTGCAATGAAGTGTTTTTTGTGGTATGTTTACATTCCATCCTCATTGCTTTAATATATCGCATTAGCATTATATCGATGTTTTCAATTAAATTAAATAAATAAATAAATACAATTTATATTAGAAGACAGAGAGGCCTTAACATCAGGGGTTATTCAAATAATGTTTATTCCAAGTTGTTTAATAATAAAATAGTTTGATATTGTCGGTTTCTTTAATAGAAACCTAGAACAATTTGATTATCACATTTTTTATTTTATTTTATTAATAAAAACAGACTTTGAAAAAATATTCTTTAAATCCCTCACAGCTTTGTGAGTAGGGCCTGGTGTCATGGAGACAGGCCATACTGTATAGTATAGTACTTCCCCATGAAACATGAGAGTGGAGTGTACAGGACATTCAACAACCGTGTTTTAGATTTTTACTGTAATTAGAATGCATGTTATTAAACGAGGGACAGACTTACTTGCTCCAGAGCAAAGGTTGCAGCAATCTTTTAAAACTACTAAGACATTAGAAACTGACCTGGTTTGATAGAACCTAAAACCTAACCCTCCTCCCATGTGCAATAGGGTTCATGAAAGGGTACATCTCCTTCATGAATTAAAAAAAAAAAAAGGTGCAACAACTTCACAGAAGTGAGTGTTTTAAATCTAGTCCTAAGAGCCTTTCAAGGTAGGTAGTGTCAGGTTACTTGTACGTTAAGGACATTGTTTTAACAGAACCTTTAAAAGAGGGCAGAGTGCATTCAAAAGTTTTAACTACTGTAGTTCTGTTTTTGCGTTTCACGAAATCTGTGGTATCATGTTTGAAATGTCAGTACCTGCAATGCACATGTTTTAGTTGTTGTTTGGTGTAACCTATAGCCTGTATGATAAACACTATTGTGTGTTCATGTTTTATTTTTTCCTTTTAACTGTATTACTGTTTTCAAAAATGTATCTGGGTGATTTTAGTAGTTCCAGGAGATGTGGATTTGTACGTATCACGGTTCACTCCAGATCGATTAATGAATCACAGCACTGTCAATTGTGAAATAAATTCCCTGTGCACCTTCAAATAAATACTGCTGTGTTTGCTTGGACCTTTGTTTTAATATTGTTTCATTTCAGAAAAATCAGTGTCAACTCTTGGCTTACCTCTTAGTAGCTATTTCAGGACACCCATATCCTCCTTTATTTCTACATTTTTTATGTCTCATTAGTTTTTACTCTGTGTGTTGTTTGGAACCCCTCCCAGTGCTCTCAGCTTTGCATGAAACATGAAGCACTTCTGCACTGTCAAGTTCTAATGGGGAGGGAATCCAAAAACTAAAACCAAAACAAGGGCTCACCTACAGAGAGGAGAGGGCCACTGCACACTATTGTACACTCAGAGACTTTTCAGAGTCAGGGTTTTCCATGTCAGGCATCACAGGTAGTATCATATATTATGCTGGCTAACGCATCCCATTGACCATCTGTGCCACACTTTATCATCATCATCTTCTGTGTTCCTCTTTGCTGAACCCTTTCATATAAAGGGAGAGATTTAAAAAGAAAAATCAGTTTCAGTCTATATGGTGGTATGTGGAAGATGCATATTGATGGCCTCAACCCTAACCCCAGCATATAAAACAATGGGGGGAAAATGTGAAACATTTTCAATGAAAAATATATTTGTGTCCAAAACCATACTTCTTCCAGCTATTTTCAATACTTGATTAATGAAAGGGTAGAAGACATTTCAGACATTGATATCTGAATGTTAGAAATTAAAGAAAGGTTCAACTCTACTACGATTAAGGAAGCAGTGAAACAATACAGAAACCATTGTTATATTAGGAACAGTGTTAACTTTTTTTAAGGATGCATTTCAATTTTGTAGTCCACGGTCGAACGGCTTCCGTATTGTAACTTTTCTAAGGATTGAAATACTGTACGTTTTTTTCGAAATCAGTCCGCTGAGGTGGGAGTGGTCATGTTAGTCCTCTTACGGCTACCGTACTTCCTGTTGCTAGGGGTTGCGGTTTGGGCGATTTTGTGAATACTGTGAATTAAACATTCACTCAGCATAATAATATTTTGATATTGTAAATAATATGAAAGTGAAAGAGAGAGCTACAGGAAAAGCTGAGTGTTTATAAAGTGTTCCGAGAGGCCTGGAGAGCGGCGGGGATGCGACTTCGCGATGGGAAACATTTTCGGCAGAAAGAGACGAACTCGAGTCACGGAGCAGGACCGAGCCGTGCTGGTAAGTGTCTATACAAAGATGTCAACAACATTAATACATGCTAAACACTAGGAAGAAATGGTTCTATTAATAGAACTGAAAATAGTAACCTGGTATCGCAGATGGGGGGGATAATAAATAAACATGGCGTTTGGATATTGGCAATACAGAACAAACAGATTTATAAAAAGTAGAATAGCAGCAGCAGTAGTAAGGACAGTCTTCAGGTATGCTGGAAAATCTCCTAAAATATTCTAAATATATCGGCTGCTGTGATATGTACGTCTAGTTTGAATAAGGCCTGAATTAGGCAGATTATACAGACAGTATGAGAGATTAGTCCAATCAGAGTGAGCGACTGAATGGGATCATATCATGGACAACACCATTTTAGCGGAATGAAACCACAAACAATCTCCGATTATTGTGAAAAGAAGAGAGACATCTAGGGAGAGACACATGAAAATACACTTTACATAGTAGTATGGAAACAGCTGTTAAAGGTTGCCCGTCAGCGTGCATTGATTGTTAAAGTATCATCGTTGTTTTTGTGTTTGTTTGTTGTATAAACTCGCTCTAGATCTTTATCTATTACGAAGTAGCTGTCATTATTATTGATAGATGCTGTAATATTGATCGTTTTTTTAGGAGCTCCCCAGTAAAGTTTCAAGTTCCAAAAGTGAAGCATTGATTGTCGAACCGGATCTGGGGCTGTCATGGTGAAAATATACAATTTTTCAATCTCTTTGGAATTCGTGTGACAAGAATTTTATGTACACTTTTTCATTGAGATCATACATGGAGAGGAGTGTCCTCTTTCAAATGTGCAACACAAATATGCGCCAAAACACAAAACCTCCAGTATTAAAAATGATTAAATAATAAAATAATTACAAGTATTGTTATTTTTAAATATAATATGTGGAATTTATTAATTTGAGAACAGTTGAGTTATAGATGTCTTTGTTATATTAAAGTCATTGACTTCTATTACTAGAAATCCTCAGTAGTTTTAGCTGCTGCTATAGATCCTCAATTTAAATATATAAATAAACCAAACATGTTGTGATTATAAAATAGACCACCCAAGGTCCTGAACTGGAAGAGCCACATATGACTACCACTTGTTTGCAGTAAAGAAGAGAGAATGATGAGTAACGTTTTCAGGTTTGTTACAGCCACCACATTTCTAATGGCTCTGTGTGAATATCCTCCCTTCCCTCCAGCAATTAAAGCAGCAGAGAGATAAACTGAAGCAGTACCAGAAGAGAATCAACCTGCATCTGGAGAAGGAGAGACTGCTGGCACGGCAGCTGTTGCGAGATGGAAAGAAACCGTGAGGCCTTTTCATTTTATATACAGTACTGTGCTATAGTGGTTAGAACAGCGCTCGGTCACTCTGCACTTCTGCTGTGGGAAAAAAAAATCAACTATGCTTAGAGAAGCATGAATTCAGTTGCAGATGTGATAATTATGTGTTTCATTTCAAAGGCACTGTGACAGTGTTCTAAGTCTTGATTTCTGTGTGCACTGCAGGAAAGCCCTGCTGCTACTTAAAAAGAAGAGATACCAGGAACAGCTTCTGGATAAAACAGAAAACCAGATCAGCAATCTGGAGCGCATGGTGAGGAGACGACTGGCCTGGGGCATACTGTGCCAGTCACAGAATTTGTTCATTTTCTTATTTTAATAAATAAAAATAAAAAATATATATAGCTTTTTTTCTACTTGTTTTCTTTAAGGTTCAAGACATTGAATTCGCCCAGATTGAGATGAAAGTCATTGAAGGATTAAAGATCGGCAATGACTGTCTAAAGAAGATGCACGAGGTACTGTGGGCACTTTTACTTTCTTTACGGATTTGTGAGGGGTGGGTGTTACATGCTGTATGTGTTTCATTTCCATTAGGATAACAGCATATTTACTTTTACTGTGGTTTTGGATCTGGGGGGAACTTGCCCAGGTAATCTGGTGGCAGTGATTATGCTGTAGTTGTTGCACCAGGATCCATATTTATTTCAGGTTTGTAAATGCAGTTTGTAAACTATCAGGTCACGCCAGAATGCCAGAGATGACACATGCAGTGTTTAGTTAGTGTGTGAATTGATGAATTCTGTGTGCATGAGTGTAGCTAGCCCAAGGACACAACAGATTCAACAATGCATTTCATTCGCATGACTTGATTCGACCTTGCTAGGGTGGGGACATAGTCTTATGGCTCTTTGCATTAGCCTTCAGAACAAAATGTCTCAATGAGCTTAAAGGATTAAAGCAAAATCTTATTGTACACTACAGCCCAGGGATTTCATTGCAGATAAGTTGTGCCTAATTATGTTTACCATGCAAGTCTCTTTTTCAGTTAAAAAATATATGTATATAATGTAATATAATGTAATATAATGATCCTGATCCTCAAAGTGACAGCCTTTAATAGAACAAATGTAACCTGCTTATATTTTCAGTTCTGTAAAATCAATCTGTGCTTGCTTCCAGGTTATGTCTATTGAAGACGTGGAGAGAATAATGGAAGAGACACAAGATGGAATAGATTATCAGAGGGTAAGTAACCCTAAGGGGTTTCAAATCTGGGTATTTTTGCAAATACCTTGGAAATAGGTTTGCAAGTTGTATAGAAGTCTTCACAAAAACTTTTTTTTTTCCCCCGTCTACGTAGCAAATAGACGAGGTGCTGGCAGGAAGTTTAACACAGGAGGACGAGGATGCTGTGCTGGCTGAGTTAGAAGCTCTTACTCAGGTCTGTGTCATTATTATCAGAGGGTGGGGTGTATATAACCTTCATCCTGATTGATTGAGGGTTGTTGAAGTGAGTCTTGATACATCATTACAAGTGACAGTGGACGAGACATTCAGCTTTCTGAGTTTGTTGTGTTCTTTGTTTTTTGTCGTCCTCTGTTGGGGTTGCACATACACATTTTTATTTAGTATACATCCGTCAGGGTTATCTGCTTTTTTTGATACCTTGTTTTATATGTTGTATGTCTTCTCATATTCCAATTGCGATGCATGTTTCTTGACAGGGAGAAGAGGAGGAGGAGGTGGAAGAGCTCCCGGAGGTCCCCACGGAGCCCCTCCCCAAGGTCCCAGACACAGAGCCAGGTACCTGCAAGGCTTCACACAACTGAGTCTCACAGTGCTCGCTTTATTCATGTTTAGCCACTGGAATAAGAACACTTGAACAGTTTCTAAAGCTGGCTTTCTGTTACTGGCACTTGCTGTTCTAAATTACGACGAAAAAGAATGCATTCAGTTCTTCAACAGTATTACATTTTATGTCTACAGTGTACAAGTTCAGAATGTGCTATTTATTCGGGAGAGGTGTTGGCCATGTGGGTTGGGAAGGAAAACATCTAAAGATAGTTCACCTCATTATAGTATTTACATTAATGTCCTTTCATCTTTTCTGTTTTGTCTTTCAGGAAAGGAGAGGGTCAAAACCAAGCCTCAACAGGAGCTTTTGGCAGCTTCATAACCAGCCTGCTTCTGTATCCATCTTCCCATCGCCCTTCTGTCTCTCTCCCGGATGTTCCTATTACCCCAACTTGTCTTTTTCTGGGGAAAGCCAGATTTTATTCTAGATTTGTTTTTAAGAACAGAAGTCTCACACTTCTGTATTTTCTGATTATGATTATGGCTTCCCCCATTTAGGACTTGACGGGTTTGTCTCCTTTGTGAAGGTGTTTTTAAAGCAGATGATAGATTTGAGTTTCCTAGAATGACATCAGCCTGTGAAACAGTGTCCATGTCACAGGTATGCTAATAATGACGATTCAGTGGGAATGAAAATTCAGAAATGTAACGGGCAAAGAACATTTAATTATGTTTTTAACAGCATTGAACTCACTCATTGTCTGCAGTTAATTAAAAGGCAATGGTAGTATCTAATCGTTGCTAACAAATATGTTAACGGAACTGTCATTTATCATATCAGTAATACAGCATGCCATGCAACTATGATTATTCTTCTCGGAGGAAGCTTTTTATGTAACGAGAAACAACAAAGTCTGGGAAAGTCCAAGAAAGAAATCTGTCAGCTATGCATTAAGCCCCCGGCCCTTCCCTCATAAATAACATATTTCATATTGCATCTGCAGCAGTCCAATTCTGTCTTCCTGGGAACATGTTCATAAAGCTGTGGTGCACAGGTGAATGCAAATTATTTACTGCCAAGTTAATTCTTTAGGAGTACTAACCACTTATTTTATTATAACAGACTGTATTAAAACACAATTCTAACAAGTGCAGTATCTCCACAGAGAACCACTAGGGGCCTCTGTTTCTAACACTCCTGGCTTTTATGAGTCAATAATTGACTCTGGAGGTGAGCTCTATGGGGAAAGAGCTCCACTGTTGCTGATAATTGCGTTGCCTACTTCGTGGATGTTAATGATCATATGACATTTGTTAAAGAAGTGCAAGTGATAATTAACCCACCATGGGGACAGAGCCTCATCCTCCCTTAAAAGGGCTATGCTGGGTCAATATACTCAAATACACGGTTGGGTTAGATTTCGTAAGCTTTTGCTCTGGTGCAGTTTGAATATCGCAAACTGTTTAAAAACATCTATCATAAAACAAACAAAAACTGACCTTGTAAGGTTGTCTTTTGTTTAGTTTTATAATACTTAGACCACTAGCTTCTATTTCCAATAATTAAACCACCGTTTTATGTATGATAGATTTTTTGCTGGATTCTGTTCTCAGTACTGATGTATTCTGATGCACTCCGACTTTGTCCAGGCCAGTAAGTTAAATTGTAGGCACAATTAATTGTAAAATAAAATAGGCATTTAAAAAATAAAGTAATGGTCACTAGCTAGTGCAAAACAGAGATGATGTTATGTAGCAGTTGGTTTAGCAATCCCTTTCAAAGAAAGCACAACACGTGCAGTCGGGCACCTGCATCTCTTAACATGCGTCTGGGTGAATGTGCGTTTGTATTTTATTATTGTAACCCAACTTGGCTCATGGAGGTTTCTCATCAATACTGTTCTTACTGAGTATACCATTATCAGGTCAGGTGTATGTTAGAAAACAGTCTAGGGGATGTCCGTTTTTTGGTATGCTGCAACAATAAAAGTATTTTTAATTGTTTCAAACAAGCATTGTGTGTGTGTGATTTAATGGAGTATGTTTAACATATATATTTTTTGTATTTTTTTATACTAGATATATACAATGTTGAACTGTCCTCAACCATCTTTAGATCACAGTAACAGAGCCCCTAACTTTCCATTCAGTCTGTGCACCTTTGTAACACAGTCTCCATCTCTCCAGAGATATGTTCGGTGCTAGTCTTTCTATTAAAATGAACCACAACAATTTCATTTTTAAGTAGCAGCATGGTATATGGTGGCTGTTACCAACAAGATGGCATTAAAAGAAAGTGAACCAGCCGCTCATTTTGTGATGCTAAAAGAATCTTCAGATTTGGTTAATGCTCCCAAGTGAAACCATGACCTTGGTCACATGATTCAAGACCTGGTCCATGACCGCTTTTATGAGGCTCAGGGTCTGATGAGGATATGATTTGGACTTCGATTACATTGATTAGCAAGCCCAGAATTGTTCTGGTTTCAATCACCATTGATAGGAATTCCCTGAATCATGCAAATAAAATGACTTAATTTCACATGTATTACATCTCAGCTTTTCCAGTTACTATCAAGCAAACCGTGACGGTACAACTGCAGCTTCAGGACTTTTCAAAACATGAATTTAAATGTAAATCGATAAATAACTGGGGGAAGAAAATGAAAAAAAACGGACCTTAAACCCCAAATGTATAAAATCTTAAAGAAAAGTAGTGATATGAAAAATATTGACACGAATGTAATCTTTAGCTTCCCCTTGCATACACAGAAACATGGATTAGTGTTCTTGCATTCATACCCACTAGAATGTGTATTATCATCTCTGCTTGTTCAGGTTTTTAAACTGGCTCTCGAGCGAGCACTGACATCACGACTACAGCTTATGAATTACAATAGGAGATTTCAACCTTTAAAAAAAACAATCGTAGGCAGGAACGGAAAATTTCATAACAATTATTCTTTATATGGAGCTATGAAAATGATTGTTAATGATATCCCGAGGGGAGACGACCGACACCCCACCTCCTCCACTCTGCCAGAACAGAGCCCCACTCCTCTCCACACCCTCACTCGTGCGTGGGTGATGATGCACATTCCGCCTACCTGCCTCTCAGCATCGCAGCTCTGGGTTGAGAACAGTATACTGTACAGAGCCTCCTCGTTATTTCACTGTGACACATAAAAAACAATGAAATAAAAGTGAAGGAGAATTTGTACAAGTTACAGCCAACGTGGACTAACCGTGAGTTATCATAATTCGTGAACTGTCGAATCATGAAATATCGAGGGGATATTCTGAACTAGTCTGTCCAAATCAGCTTTTTCCTGTTTTTTAAGAATGCATATTATTATTATTATTATTATTATTATTATTATTATTATTATTATTATTAATATTTCCCAAGAATGAGTTTTTTTTTCTCAATGTTTAAAGGTTTCTGGAGACATGGCAATAATAATAATAATAATAATAATAATAATAATAATAATAATAATAATAATAATAATAATAATAATAATAATAATAATAATAATAATAATCTCTTTAATAATCTCTTTAAATGAGCAAGAACCTAGATTGCTCCAGTAAAAACCCAACTGTTTAAATGGGTAATTGTATATAAAAAATAATGTGATATCTTGTAACAATTGTAAGTCGCCCTGGATAAGGGCGTCTGCTAAGAAATAAATAATAATAATAATAATAATTTAATTGCAGACTGATAAAAACAATGTTCCTCTAAAGAGACATCTGTCTGTTTGAACTGACATTTAAAAGAACACCTCTGTGAAAGCCTCAGCTGTATAAGCACAGACGATGTCTTGAGAGAGGTATAATGAAATGTTACATAGCTGTCTTTTTGTCAAAGCAAAGAGAGTCTTAATGATAACAATTGCATGCATCATCAAGTACTAAGTGTGGCTCAATTCTTTGCGGTCAGGAAGTTATGGGTCATTGCAAACTGACAAGATAATTCCCAGTAATCACTGGCACCTCACTGGGACACAGACCATGCAAACCAGCTGGCCACCGTGAGCCACTTCTTTACTTGCTAAGTGTCAAATTCAGGGCGTCCCTGGTTCACGGGGTCTACTGATTCTTCAATACTAGCAGTCACGTTGGTCAAGAGTCTCAGAACAAGTGACGCGAATGCCAGACTGAACACTCCCAAGCACGTGGCCAAATAGTCCCTAGGTTTGCAGAGTACATGTAGTGATCTCCACTGAAAACACGGAGAAAGACTTCCAGTTGAGACTTTGGTCTTTGAATTCTGTACGTTTCTTTCGGTATTACTGTCACCAATATGTTGACATTTCTGTTAGAGGAATCTTTCTCAGTGGACATGCTGCCCTTGTGACTGTCTTGAAGAATGAGGGTGTTTATTCATCTGGTACTGATATAAGATCACGGGGCTGTGCATCCTCGCTATATTGTATTGTACAGCACTGCTTACCTTCCTCGTCACCTTTCATTTCACTTCTGAGTAGAACATTTAAAAAGCAGGACTTCTGATTTGAGGTTATACGTGCTAAACACTGATAAAAACACCCTCAGAAATACATCGTCTAAATACTGCAAGAACACCTCGTCCTCTGTTACAATCGAGGTACAGCACACGCTGTGATTCTTCCCAGCTGTTCTGTCGTTTGATTTGAGCACAACAGCAATAGCAGAACAAACAGGCACATTCACTTTTAAACACCCATTTCTGGCCACCCAGAAATGTCACAAAATAAACGCCAAAAGCGTAAGCTCTAAATATAAACTGACAAAGGTTTACAGAGTATGGAGAAAAAAACCCGGATACCTTGGAATATAATCATTCGTTGTTTAGGAAAGTCAATTTATACAAAAGTATGTCTTGTATGGTGTCCAGTTTGTCTTTTACGTTCAGCAGAGATAATTCCTCACACTTGCAGTATGTTTCTGCAGTGTCGTGACGCTACAATGAAACTAAGGCATCCCTGCATCTGAATCGATCTGAACAGTGAATCCTCACTGAAAGACAGTATGGTGTTAATCGAGAAGGCCACCATTGGAACGGAGGTTTAGATAATGTTAAGTGCAAACACATTCTTGCTGCTGGTCGTTGAGATAAATCCCTGTGTTCGTCATAACCACCATCTAAAATAATAACATGACAAACGCTACCCCCGCTCTAGCACCTGTGTCAGGCTGCTTGCGGCTTAACACCGACTGACATGCACTTAACGTGTTTTTCACTGTGTCGCTGTGCAATCTGTATTCCTGCAGGGAATGATTTGTTTAATTGCTGAGTTATTACCATAGCCAACATAACACTTTGAGTGTTAGAGGTCAAATCTGATTACATTGAAAAGGTGCATTTAGTCAAGTCAACAGGTTGCAATGAAGCATGGTGACCACTAGAGGGAGTTCCTCTCAGAGTCTGGTCTGCGATTGTACTGTAATATAATATGCAAGACTAGTAAGAAATTGTGTAATAATATTACAATCACATGCACAGGCATTATTGCGATTTATTTTATAAATACCGTTTTAGTTTGCATTGTAACATAGGGTGGAGGAATGGGTTCGGAAAATAAAATGCACAGTTTATGCTACAGGGGGTGCCACATCAGCTGTCCAATTTACCAACCTCCAGTGTTACTTTGATGCCTGGCATGTTACTGGTTGAATAATTTGGAAAACTGTGAGGTGCGATATAATTATCGCTGAAGTCCAGTAATTAATATAACACGTGGTCCAATAACGCAATGTGGCCTAGTGGTTAGAGCTAAGGGACTGGGAGATAGTGTGGTGGTTAAAGCAGATAGAAGGGACCAGGGGCTTGAGGTGAGCGGCCAAGGTTAAGGGTGGGGTTACCTGTCAGAGCATTGCTAGTGTATTGTAGTGTAGTGTGGGACGACAGAAGCAAGGAAAGGGGGCGAGGATGTGAGAAAGACCAGCGAACTGAGAGGCGGGGCAGCAGACAGGTATGCGAGATGAGTGCAGTGATTGTGACGTGAACTTGAAGGGCTCGTCAGCGAATGAGCGGCGTGGATGGGCGGGTTTATATACAGGATCAGGTGCAGTGGGCAGGGGCCAATGGGCAGAGGGGCGGTGCTATGCTGGGAAGGTGCAGCAGTGTTAACTGACAGAAGCAAGGAGCTCGCTTTAGTGCGTGGGTTAGCAGCGTAGCTGTGAGTCGGGGTGCTTTATAAGAGCTGCGACTTCTAGTCTCTGTGCGCGCATATTTACTGTTCATCTCTTCTGCAATACCGTTTTATTATATCTCCAGTTTGTTGGGTAATTTCTCTGTAAGAAAGGGCTTGTCTATGGTTTTGACCGGATCCTCCAAGATGTCTCGTACCGAAGAGGTGCACCGTATAACGGAGAATGTTTATAAGGTAAGTCGCCGGCAGGTTCATACTAGTGGAACGAGCTAGTTCAGGTTGCTTCTAGTCAGTATTCTTTTCTGTGTTTGAATTGGGTATTAGAAAGGCGATTTCTCCTTTTACTTTTTAGGAAGATGTTTTATTTTTTGGTGGGTTTGCCACAGGTGTGACTGTCACACTATTTAGTAATTTTCATCTTGTGATTTTTTTTTTTTTTTTTAAAGGAATTAGCACTTAACAATTAAATCTGGATTCTTAAAAAAAAAAAAAAGAAGTTTGCTTATAATATTATAATATCCGCACTTTTATTTAGCAGTCGTATTTAATTAAAAAAAAAAAAAAAAACCTGTAGCAATTAATGTCTGATTCGTTTTTTGGTAAACAATACATATTCGAAATCATAACAGCAAAAAATAATGTCAATATCAATTCTAACACTGATGCACACATAATGATTGTAATCGTATTCTAAGTAAACGAGTCCAGTCGATACCGCCGCTACGATGAATACAGTGTGTGTGTTTGTAATTAATAAACAGGATTATTAAATCTGAAACAAGCTGTTTGCTTCTCGCTGCTCTGGGGGATTGTCGGCTCCTCAATAACAATTAATTCAAAGCTTGTCCGCAGTGGCCGGGACCGAAATGCTGAATCAGGACGAGCCCTTTGGTAACCGATTGTACTGCTCAGTCTAGATTCTTGACATTGTTGTTGCTGCAAGTTGTTAAGCTTAGTTTTAACACCGTTAATGCGGTGTGCAATTCCTGTCATTATTGGATCCAAGTTATACATAGGGTTTCTGATTCACTCTTTTACAATTCTATTCAGTAAATAGGCGCAGTCCTAACAGTCATCTGTTTTTATTTATTTATTTATTTATTTATTTATTTATTTATTTATTTCTATTGAATCATCCGTGTCTTGTAAGAACCAAGTAGATGTCTTCATTAGTACAGTAGCCTAAACGTTCAGAATGAGGTTTCTTATGGTTTTTACCTGTGTTAAATGTACTGTAGATTAGGGGGACCTTTCTTTACCAGCCCTCTTTACAACACTGACCTTCAGTTTAGTTACAATGGCAGGTATCGCTGGAGGCATTGCCCCTTCCACAACAGAACACGTTCAGGGAAATACCTTTGGATTATCAGTGACGTCAGGTCATGAACGTTCTTTCACAGTTTATTTATCTTGTGATGTTGATGTCATACCTTCCTTTTCGTATTTTTTTTTTATCTTCCTACCTTCTAAATTTCCACTTGGCTTGTTCCCCAATTAAAGGTAGTTTCTCTTTCTCATATATAGAAATGTAGTGTTCAAATTTTTTTTTTGTAATGCAACAAGCAATAGGTGTCAGATGGGCACTCTACTTTTTGACAGGTTCACTGTTAATCCTGACAAGCAATAGATACAGTAGATGGTTTTATGTATCATGTCTGCCCTTTACCATTTCCCTAAGATTCCCACATCCACAAGTGGCTCCTTCAGCACCCCACCTTCTCCCTACTCCCAGCTATTGTAAACCCCCACTGTACATCTGACCATGCGTGAACTGAAGAGCAGGAGAGATCTGAGTCAAAGCAGAATCAATATAAATGAAAGGCTAGTGAACTACCTAACAGTGTGTGTGGAGCAGGATCGCATGTTTTCACTGTACTGTAAAGACTTTCAGCAGATTATCTAAGCCACCTGATACTTCCCAGAATCGGAGACCATAGCAGCTTAGTGGAGGCTGTGTATCGTGGGACAGAGCGAGACTTGTGTCTGTTTTATGTGTGAAGGGAATTGCTGTGCCGGTGGTGTAGTTGGTGTAATCGGATAGTCTTCCTTGCTGGGGGGCATTGGGGGGCTAATCCGCACAGCTGAGTGATACAGTTTAGCGTGACCGGAGTACAGCAGGTCTGTTACCACCCTCCATTTCCATAACAAAGCCCTCCTTCACCGGCAGAAAATAAATCTCTGAAAGTCTGCCGAGTGCTCAGCCATAGCCTAACGAGCCAACTGGTTTATCTGTGTTGTACAGATGAACGGTTTTGAGCTGCAGATTTCTGCTCACAGAACCTAATGGAAAAACAGAGCGATTTGCAGGTGTGTCGGTTTTGGTGGTTTGTACATTTGACTGTAAGGGGGTAAAACTGCAAAAATACTGTGCAGAAAGTCATCTCCTTTTAGAAAGGACATTAAAGAATGGAGGAATGGAAAAGAGGAGGCATGGAATGTCTTGCACATTTAATTTTTTTTATTTCTGGTCCAATCTAAGATGTTGAAGACTTCTTGAAGGGATGTATTGTTAGTGATCTTCCAAGACGGTTCAGCGCGGCACAAAGCTCCAGACACACCTCCTGTGACTCTGGTGTTGCTGTTGGTTGGCTGTGCTCCAGAGCAGTCCCTGGGGCAGGATGAGCTGTTTCATGTTCTGCAGCTTTTACAAGTTCTATAGCCAGGCTGATATCTGCTTCCATGTAGAAGCTTGCCAGAGCCCTATAACCCTGTGCCAGAACTGTAGAGAAAGAGACTCCAGGGTTATTTAACCTTTGTGCTGGGGGTGTCCATGTACTCTTTGAAGTCCTTCCTGTGCTGGTTCCACCTTGGTAGGAGGTGCAGTTATTAGATCTTCAAGGAGCTGACTGCAGTTATCTGTGTTCGTTTGGAAGTGTGTGTTTTTTTAGAAATGGTGGGAAGGGAATGGCCTCATTTCTGGAAGGAGGTGCCGGACATAAGCAGGCTATGGCACAGTTTGAAGATGCAGATTCACGTTACAGCAATCCCTTGCCCAGAAGTTTCAGATGTTTGGATTGACTGACTCACTGAGTGAGTTTTTTTTAAACATTTGCTTACGTGTTGTAGGAGAAGCTTGGTAGTCACCTCTCTGTTCCATATTGTTGTGACTGGGTATGTACTTTAGAGGTGTAGTCTGCTCTGTTGATGTGAGTCTAAGAATGTGAAACGTCAGGGTGTGGCCGGCTGCTTGTTTAAGTCTGTGCTGTGCTGTATTGTAGCACCACTAAAGCTAATGAAGGGATTAGCTTCTGTTAACATGACAACAACAAAAACATCAAAACACATCGCTTCATTGCCTCTGGATCCTGATCTTTGTTTTTCCAAAAATCAATTTGCTGTAGTATAAAACACATGGAAATCTGTTGAGACAAAGCACTTTTGACATTGAGACTGGTCTGTATTTTATTATTTGTTTATTTAGCAGACACCTTTAACCAAGGCGACTTACAGAGACTAGGGTGTGTGAACTATGCATCAGTCGCAGAGTCACTTACAACTACGTCTCACCCGAAAGACGGAGCACAAGGAGGTTAAGTGACTTGCTCAGGGTCACACAATGAGTCAGTGGCTGAGGTGGGATTTGAACCGGGGACCTCCTGGTTACAAGCCCTTTTCTTTAACCACTGGAGCACACAGCCTCCTTATTTACTCAGACAAAGCACAGTTGACATTGAGACTGGTCTGTATTTACTCCAATAAACACTCATAACAGGACTATTCTATGTCTTTTACAGTGAAAAACAGTCCCAGTCCAGTCAACAAATGTTTCTACAAAAAAGTGTTTAAAATCGTTGCTGTATTTATGATTTTTGCTAATTCAATAAGGTTTTGAACAAATATAACTGCTGTATAAAAAAATCTTATTTGCTCAGAAAGAAGTTGCAACACTAAGAATAGAAATTGTTTGAACTGTACTATTCTGGGAATGCTGTAACACTGAAGGAATTCTTCTCTGTTGCTATGGCTTTGGAGAAGAGTTTCCTAGAATAAATAAACAGGCGTTTCACACTCAGGGCTGGGTCTTTCTTTCTTCTAATAACAAGCTGTCTGAATCGGGGATGCCTGCCACTTCTCCTTTGTGATTGCTTCACTTTTTGTTTAGACCAAATAAAAGGGAGACCAACACTGATGGTATCCTAGCAACACAAACCAGCTGTTTTCTTGCAGAGTCAGTGTCAAAGTTCTGCAAGGGGAGGGGCCAAGGAGCTACAGTAATGAGTTTGGAATTAGGGGAGCTTTCTGATCTTCATGGAAAGTCTGTGTTTCTGCACAGGAATGGAATGGCATGCTCTGCAAATTGCAGCTGAGAAATATTTAGTGAGGTTTTGATTATACAGCTTTATCTAATATTATACTGTATGTGACTTTTTATTTATTACAATGAAGAGACGTATCCCCCTTGTGTGTTTTGATTGGACATGTTTGCAGTAAGTATTCTTAGTCAATGTTGCTGTATACACCTTGCCGGTGGATACTAACTATATTGGTAACAGGCTCAAGTTTCTACTCAATTATCCACTTGGGGAAAGCACCACTAGAGATAATGAGATCTTCAGATGTGGGAGAGAGTGAGAGCACAAGTGAGAAAGAAAGAGATGCAACGAATGAAATGAAACTCAGTCCGTGGCAGGATGTACTTGTGTTTAAAGGTGTTGCTGGATGCAGAATAGTCTCTGGGAATTATGTGCAGATTGAGAGACCAGTTTGAATAGATTACAAATAATTCTGAAGATTGTAGCGCTCTGAAACAAGCTGAGAGTTATGGGTTAAGCAATAGGCAGTTAGTAAGTTAATTAGCAAGGATTGAAAGGACTGTAAAACAGGAAATATCTGCAATCCACTTCATTTTGCTGATGTCTCACTATGGACATATTTACAGCAACAAAAATGTTACCCATGTAAACTATGCATATACTGTACAGTATATATATACCGAATTCAGTAATTATGCTAATATTGAGGCATGTGGATTTTGCAGATTTTTAATAAGAGTGAAATTAGTGAATATTTCTTGCCAGCAAACATTTGCATATACACAAGAGTTGAGGAAACAGAGGTAGCATTGGGGGTCACATCTGACTGTCCTTTATTGTAATTCTGAAAACCTACAGTCTGTCTGTGTGTGAATGAGAAGGGGAGAGTGAGTGAGTGAGTGAGTGGGTGGTTGGGTGGTTGGGTGGTTGGGTGGGAGGGTGGGAGAGTCCTCTCTCACTGCTGGGGCAGGCAGCCTAGAGGCTGGAAGCAGGGAGATGGGAGGTAGCCTGCCTTGATGAGAATGCTATCCATTTCGATAGGTGCCCCCTAATTATATCACGAAGCTGCTTGAGACTCCACTGTACCATTTTAATTAAAGTGGAGGAGGCGGGTTTGCTGCTGTCACTGAGTGCTCCCACCTCTCCTATAATTACAGTGCAGCCCCCAGACCTTTGATTCACAGGGCTTTACTGTGGTGGGATCACAAAGGAATGTGAACGTACAACAAATTAGTATGATCTGTCGATTTCTTAAAGAAAATCTAGTAGTCTAATGTATCTGCATGAACTGACAAGCACCCCAGTCATTTATACAGCAGTGTTTTAGAAATGTTACACAGAAGGGCCGGCTGATCTTGAAAGTACAGTATTGTATCCAGCAGTAAGTGGGATTCCCTGGAGAGAAGATATTGAAGAGGCTGACCCTGGAAGTTATATCTCACCTTGCACTAATTAACTGGGAAGTGGTGTGTAAATCTCTCTACAGTAAGGGACTGTACTGGTCTGGAGTCCACAGAAATAATGTGATTTCTATTAACATGGCTGGCTTGAAAAACTACATTTTTGGAAAATTTCAATTGTTAAAATTCCCCTAGGAGAAATTGCACTGTTTCAGCTAGAATCAAAGGTAATAAATACATCTTATCCAAATGGATAAACAAGAACAGTGTTTTGTTTGTTTTTTGTTGCAAAAAATAGAAGTGCTGAGCTTTATGCCAACAAACAGGTTTCTACAGATTTCTGGTTTGACCCGAATCCTGCGTTGGAGGGTGTGCAGCATTGCTTGTGTGTCGCCAGAACAGCTGCAAAGTGCTGCTGGGGGAGGAAAGCAGAATTTGAGTTATTTTTATGCTTCTTGCTAATACAGGGGGTGGGACGGTATTGAATCAGGAGGTTAACATAATTTATCAGCTGCATCATATAGTAATTAAAAGGAGTCATGTTGTTATTTTTACTGTGCAGCATGTGTGTTCAGCAGTCTGTGCTCTCATTTTCACTCTCCCTTTGTTTCCAGACTTCCCCTGCTTGGCAGGGAGCGCAGGATTTTTCTCTTTCACTCTCTCTCACTTCCCCTCTCAGTGTCCCACTCCCCTCTGTCTTCTGATGACCCTCTCCATCTCGCCTCTCTCTCTGCTGCTGACTGAGGAACGAACACCCCAGAGCCCAGCACCGAGTGCCTCTGTCCATGGCTGCATAACTCCCGCTGTCCATGATGGGTCTCCGCTGTCTCCAAGTCCATCGCCTTGAGTGGCTGGGCACTTCACCCTCCCATTCCCTTCGCTCTAAATTCTAGACCACACTGCCTTCTCTCTCGCAGTCTGTAAACAGTTAATCACACAGACTCAATTTATGGTTTATTGCAGTGAATTTGCTATTCCAGAATAAATCTATAGTAGTTGATGCATTTAGATTGCATACTTGGCCCGAGGACAGTATTTGCTAAGCAGTCCCAGAATGCCTCTTTCTCCCGTTTGTTCGTTCATTTTTTTTTTTTTTTTTTTTTTTTTAATGTATAATTGTGATGTAAACTGTTGCTTGGCAGGAGTACTGTGCCATCTGAGAAGATGCCTAGCCTCCAGCGTATCCAATCCACAGACAAGCCCGAAAGTCCTTGGCAATAAACATCACTTTGTGTACCCGGTAACTAGAGTAAATGGGTGTGCCACCTGCCAGTGTTAACCTGCATGGTGTGAGGCTTCAGTGTGTGTCAGCGCTGCACTATCCCAGGTATGCGTGTGACTGGGCGTTTCTCTTTTTACAGTATTTGTAGGAACAACAACTGCTGACCTGAAAATCCACTCTGAAGAATTGGCTTCAACTTTTGGATGAAGTAGTAATAGAATGGATTTTCTATTTACAGTGGACTGCTTTTCTGTAAATAATTACGCGATTTCTCTGACTGGCCCTCATTTGCAGTGCAAAGTTACATACTGTACAGCAGCTGCTATAGTAAGTAGCACAAACATAAGCAGTACTACCTCAATATTATTGTATAGTATAGCTGTAATAACATTCCTGTGTTAAAATATAGTTACTCTTATACTATAGCACAGTGTTAAAGTTTAGCTGCAGTGGTTGGTAATACTGAACCTTGCCATATGCTGTAGTACAGGTTCTAGCACAGAATGTCTACACCCCTCACAAACGGGTGGCTGTTTTGGCACGTCCTCCGACAGCTTTCACAAGTGTTGAGTTCTTAGGATTCCTGTGCATTGACTGCCAGCTTGAACCTCTCTATCTGTGTGGGTAATTGGTAACAGTGGGAAAGGCTCAACAGAGCTTGCATTGCTTCTGATATAAGACTGATGGTGTGTCCAAGTAGTGTCTTTATTTATTGCACAGAATAGGAAGGTGGTAATATAAAACAAAATAAAACCTCGCCAAATCACACACCATAACGTAAGAAATAATGTAATTCAGATTTTAAAGTCTAAATAATTCAGTAATGTTGGGTAGGTGTTTGTATAAATGAGTCAGTTCTTTTGTTTTGTGGTCTTAGCAGCGCTTAAAAGTGCATGTGTGTGAGTGAAGCGACTGATTTCACCACATTGTCCTGATGATGGCATGTACGGATGTTCTGAACGTGCCTCTGCTTGAAGCTGGAGCTACAAATTCCGGGTTTGTAATTTCTGCAGGTGAGCCAGTTTTGTCTGGTTTTAAATTTTGGTGTTTATGCTCTTAATGAAACTGGTTCCCCCAGCGCTATGAGCATTATGTAAATTCAGAGTAAAAAATAAATAAATAAAAAATTAAAATCTATGGGACTTAACTAGTGGCATCTCTAGCAATCCCAGTAAAAACCATGAACTAGCTACTCTCTCCATTAGCTCACAGTGGAACCTGGAATGGATTAGACTACTATGCAATGAGAGTCTTGTGTTCCCATATCTCTTGTGTCCTGCAGAAGAAAGGAGAGGGCTCTGCAAAAAAACAAAAAAAACAAAACATAAGTATAGAAGTCTTTGCTACGTTTCTGTTTTAGCACCTCTATGCTAATGGGTGTGTGTTAAAAGTTATGGATAAGCCCATCAATTTGGAGCTGAATCTCTTCCACAGCACAGCACACATGCCTGTCTCAACCTGCAGAAGAGTCAAGGGAACAGTCTTTTAATCGGCGTGTGTATTGTCGGCCCAATGCAATTTCCAAATGCATGTAAACAGGAAAATGGCTCAAATCTGCTGTGTATTACTGCCCGCTGTGTGACATTGTGTGCTGATTTATAATTTAATGAATGTGCCTTAACATGGCGTGCTAATTCAGAAATGAGCCCCAATCTCAGAGCAGCGTTGTGTTCCAGTGTGGTTGGTGGAGCTGCTGCTACCCTATGGCAGTGTGATGTACGAAGGAGAAAAATAAATCCTTACATCGACCCTCATGAAATACTTTAGTTGGGAGTGGAAACTAAAAAAAACTTATCTGGGCTCTTCTGTTGAAAAGCCTTTGTCAATCTTCACATTCTCTACACGACCGCACCTTGCCAGTAATGCTGCATTGTTTCAACTCCAGACTTCCTGTTTGGTTTTGAATAAAAACACATTTTTAATTTTAGAATTGGTTATGCTACTTGCATTTCATCTGTTTCTTCCTAATATTTAAGCTTTTATGTGAAAGGCAGTTACATTACAGTGCATGGCTGTCAAATTGCAGTTCCCATGCACTGTAGCTTCAGTGCTGCCAAGCTGCAGTTCAGGAGGGTGAAGTAGTCAAACTGCATTCTCTCGACACCGTGTATAATGTAGAGCTGTTTCACTGCAGTGATAGATGGATTATCTCTATTATGTGTTCTTATCAAGGCTGTTAATGCCAGGCATGCCATTTATAAAACTTCTTCAGTGTATCTTTTAAAATGTACCAGTTTGAATTACACATCTTAAAGTTTATCGTTTTTACTCCTAGCCCCGAGCGCTAACCCTACCATACCAGCTTGGTAATTCATTCTGAAGTATTCTGAAGTATCTCTTCAAAGGGACCCGACTTCAGAAAGGATTTAAATCTGCGAAGGACGTGTTAAATAAGGTTATAAAACTAAACAATGCAAATAAAAAATACAGTTTTGTTTTTAAAGGAGGAATTTCCTTTTAAGGAAGTTTTTATCTCCTCTTTGTCTTCTTTCAGCGAACTGCTGTCGTCAAACTAATTACCATCGACGTTGGCTGCTCCTCCCAAACCAGATATCTTGCTAGTGTGTGTTCTTGCATAATCCAGTGGAATATATTATACTGTATATAAATAGCTTCACAGCATATCCCAGCGGTGTTGACTCGCTGCGAATTGTATTCTCCTTCCAGATGGACACAGGCATTGAGAGGCTGGAAGGCACAATTTAAAAGCCTTAGGGCCATATTTGGTGTTTGGGAACCTATATTCGTTTGTATTTTAAAAATGTCACCAAATTTATTATTATTATTATTATTATTATTATTATTATTATTGCAGGTTGCGAGTGGGGTAACCCTGGGTTTTGCAGCACAAAAGCTTCCTAACCTAATATCTGATTGACCTGGACCAGACTGAGTTTAGGAAAATTCCTCTTTTACATGTAAAGAATATAAAACAGGAGGATTTTGTAAAGAGATCTGGAGCACTAGTTGGAATGCCATTAGTGAAGGTTGAGTGACTAATAGAGGCGGTTCAGGAGTGGCACGCCACAGTATAATGCTGTGTTTCATAACAAGTGTGTGAATAATATCTGCACCTGTTGTACTTGCTTTACCAGATGCTAAAATAGACTTTTAAACCCTTTAATCCAAATAATAATATATGACTTGTACAGGTGCACTAACCACTAGGCCCCACTGCTTCCCTCACAGCCCCTCTGCTCTAGCCCCTAAGCTACACTGCTTCTCTCCCATTCCCTATTTGTAACCACCAGACCACACTGCTTGCCTTCTGGTCACTCGGCTGGAACCACAGCCACACTGCCACCATCTCAGTCTCGATTCTCTTAACTACTGGGTTAAACCGCTTCCCTGGCCTTAACCTCTACTATATTCATCTGTCTTTCCTTCAGATCACTCTGTACTATGCTAGAAAAGCAATTACATTGCTGAGAAGAATCCTGACATGTGTAGATGAGCAGTGTGTAGGCGAATGGTGCCTGCGGGCTGAGTAAGCCGTAACTGGTTGGAGAAGGGGGGACGGGGGGACGGGGGGACGGGGGGACGGGAGGATGGGGGGGGGCGTGCGTCGCCTCCCCTCTGTCTTTCGTGCCTCAGTTCTGTGTGGGAGTAATTTCTGAATGAATCCGGGCCCTCGTACGCGGGGGCTGTGTGCTTGCAGGGGATGCTAATGCAAAGGCTTGTGCCTGCCTCTGCCTCTGCTTCTGCCTCTGCTGACAGAACCTGCTATTTCTGTTACAGTCCATCATGGAGCAGTTCAATCCCTGTCTGCGGAACTTCGTTGCCATGGGGAAGAGCTACGAGAAGGCACTTTCCAGTAAGTGTTTTTTTAATAATACTTTTTTTTTTCTGTCTAAATGTATCTCCACTGCCAGGCAGTTGGCAAACTCCCTGACTGCAGCAGCACTTGGATCTACTGATTTTTATATATATTTTTTTTTAATTCATTATGTATTTTTTTTTAAAACTGGCTAACAAGAGCCAGGATTCTTGCATTGGGAATTGGAGGGACCTATCTGTCTTTATAAAAATACAAATCCGTACAGAGTGTCCTGATCTAATTGAATGACATTCAGTGCTATTATACAGTTTATATATAGCAGACACGTATCCCAAAGTGCTTGCTGCTTTGAAATATGTGCACTGCACAGTATGTTCTGGTTGGCTATATTCTACTGTCCTCCGCTGCAGTAAGACGGCATTAAAGACCACCCCCCTGAAATATGGGACAAGGGTCTTGAGGGAATATCCCAGTTACATACATTTCTTAAATATATCCTATAAAAGATAGAAAATAACGCTATACACATGATTCAGGGGGATACATAATGAAAAACAAGTGAAATTTACACAATTCAACTACATCTGAAGAGGGCAAACTATGCGAGGACCTGTCTCTCTGTCGTACGTGGGAAAGGCACTGGAATGGAGTTTGATCTTTCACTAAATACAACTCATACATTGCATGTGATCTCCTTGAGGGGGTACAATTCAGTTCCAGATGCTATCCCATGTTAAAGATGGGGATGGGAGAGGGGATGCTTGGGTGTGGCAGAGGAAAGAGGAGGTTTAATATTTCACCTAGCAAAATATCAAAGGGATCATCACATCCAGAGAATTTTTAAAGAGGGTTTACAGCTAATGAAACAAATCTTATTAATAAATCTCAGCTGCCATGCACTTCAGTTGGCCATGTACAGTAGGGGAGTTTTGAAAGCAACACGTGTTTTAACAAACATGTACAGTAATTGTCATTTGTAAAATGTAAATCTGGTCGGACACAAGGTTACAGAAAGCTCTTGGGTTGCATGGTCGCCCAGATCATTGCAGTGTCTTTGGGATCAAAGCATGTCATTGGCTGGGAAGAAGCTAGTTGGTTTAGAACATAAAGGAAAGCATTAAAGGGCTGGTGGGAAAACTTCTCTTCATCCAACAGACCAAGACAGGCAAACCTGGGAGCTTTATTCAACCGACTTTTGTATAATTCTTATATATATAAAAATGTGCATTCGCTATAACATGCGTTTTCCTTCAAAACTGCACACATGAGACCTGCATAGTGAAGTGCATGACAGGGAAGATTTACATATCAAAGCAATTCATAAAACCGTGCAATAAAAACATTTGTGTTGTAGCTTCTTTCAGTTGGTCAATAACCCCTTTGCTGGCTTGCAGTTGAACGGCTTGAATTTTTTTTTTTTTTTTTTTTTTTTTTTTTAAATGGACAAACTCCTGAGTTTATTTGGGAGCATTGCGCCATAGCTCCTGGAATGCTTAGCAACCCACAAAAGAAAATATTTGACCTCTTCTTGAAAACGATCAAGATGGACTTTTGGTGGTGGTCTTTTGTTCTCTATCCAGAAGCTATTTCCCCTGGGTTATGCTGCTTTGGGATTTGGTGGTCCTAACTCCTCTGATGTAGCCCTTGGTGGAAAGCTACACAAAGAACAGCAAAAGAAAACTGAGTTAGACATTCGAAAGGAAGAGAAACGAGATTCATTTTTAGTGAGGGACATCTTCCCATGTAAATAATCCATTGCCGCACCCAGCGCCTTCAGCACCAAGACTTAAAGCAAATAGAAAATGTTTGAGATTGTGGAAGGATTAAGTGTTTCTAGCTGATACATAGCAAAATCCAGGGTTTGGCTGAGCAGCTGTACCAGATATAGTAAGGTACATCTTATCACAGTACATACAAGGAGGGACGGGTTTAGGAAATTATTTACCTAGTTTGTGACTGAGCTAGTTCAGGATTGAGGTTCAGTAGTGAATTAATAGGAAGGTAGTATGTTTGAGCAGCTCACTGGTAAGAGTGCTGGGCTGCAGCGTGGAGGGTATTGGGTTTGAGTAGCTCAGTCGCTAGAGTGCTGGGCTGCAGTGTGGAATAGCACAGTAGTAAAGGTGCTGAGAATGGTGTCTGAGGACAGTAGTAGAAGAGTTGCACATTGTTTCTTCCTAGTTTAGTTATTTCCTTGCCTTCAGGTTTTTAATCCCCTGTCCTCATCACAGAATTGAGGAGATTTAGCCACAAATCCTCCTGAAGTCAGGCTAACAGATTTGGAGTTGCCTCTGGACACCAGCAGAGTACTGTTTCCTTCAAGGAATCCTTTCCAATCCTGTATTTAGGTGTGAATCATCTAAAGCTAATACATTTATTTTTGTATCGTCGGCTCCATCATAGCAATTAAAACAAAGTACAGCAGTAAGTAATGCCCTTGTGCTGCACACCAAGTTTCACCATCTAGCCTTGAATGCATTTAATGCCACCACTATAAACTGAATTGCCCAGCCCTACATTGGGCTTGAGATGGAAGGCACAATGCACAGTAGCAATCCTGATTACTTTGTTGTTCTGTGGCAAATTGAAGGATGACGTCCATCAAGAAAGACATGCATATGGTTCCTTTTAGGGTAGCTAGATTCTGCTCTTTATAAGATGTTGAGGAATCGACGACCCAGGGTTCATTTCCACAGAAGCAGCATGGGATTCCCAAGTGACCACCTGGTGTGTTTTGTTGGAGCAAACAGACGTCATTGACATTTCGATAAGTGGAGCATCGTTTAACATTTACACCGTCCGTCAATAACCTCTTTGCAAATGGCAAACGGGAAGATAAAAACACTTTACCTTCCAGTTGCACATGTCAATAAGTTCATTCATGACACTTGATGACCCATTGATTTTTATTTAAATTCTCTAACTATATCGTTATAACTTCTAATTTTGTTAACTGCAAAAGTTAAGTCTAAATGTAAGTGTTATTTCTGCAAATATAGCCCTACAGATTATTTTACGACACCTCAATATAAAATAAGAAACTGAAGCTCCATTCACTGTGTTGAGCTTAATAGCCAGTGTGAATTTTCACTGGTCTGGTTTACAACTTGACCGTACTCAAAATAGGATGTAGCAGTTTGTATCCGAAACAAAGGATTTCAATTTATTTCTGTGGAATATTATTTATTTATTTAATGTATCAAATTATTTTAATCCAGCTTGTGTTCTGGTTTTGATTTTTTTTTTTCAAAGAAAACGTAATTTGGTTCTTAATGGGTTAAAACAGAAACTCCCGATTTAACAGTTTTTAACTGAAGGTTGCTGCAGAGTCCTCGGCTGTCTGTTTGTTTATTAACTACCAAGAGCACAGGACAGTCTCGCTGCGCCACACTAGTAATGTTTCACTCTCACATCCAGCTGACAGCACTGTTTTTTTTTCTCTGCAAAATGTGTTTTAACTGAGTGTCTTGTAAAAGCTCTTACTTATGAGGACTGATGTTATTTCGCTAGGCAGCACAGTAGGTATGCAGCTCACAGGTAACAAACCAAGGCAAAGGTTCTCTCTGGAGTCCCAATTATAAGGCCCTTCAACTGATGCACTAGCACCAAGTAGACTGCACTTAATACATTGTAAATTCAACTGTGCATTAATTGCAATTAGCTTTCTTACTGCAGTGGCGGTAACTTGCAGTCATATAAATAACACTTTGTATTGCGTGGGTGTTTTTGCTTTACTTCCAAGGCTTTTTATTGAGATCATAGAGCAAGTGGTGGATGCACTACGATTTCTAGTACTACACCTTTAAGAGCCCTACTTTTCGCTCAGTTAGGTTGTAAGGAAATGGAAGGGGCTAGGGGTTAATATAAGATGGCAAGTTTCAATCTTTAGCACGCAGAGTAGCTTATTCATTTGAAATGTATCGCTTCGGAAATGGTGGTGGGGTCAGGTCAAAGCTTTTTTTTTTTTTTCTGGGGAATGGTTTTTGGAGATTAACAACTCTGCTGCAACTTTCTTTTTCTCTACTGCACAGCCCTTTCCTTTTTTTGTTTTGCATTGGAATGAAGGATATGATGTGTAGAAATAAAATGAAATTCATTGTGGTACTGTTGCTGCAATAGGGATCACACTGTACAGTACATCTCTGCACAAATGAACAAGAAAATATTTTACCCAGTTTTGTAACCTTGATCCTGTTACTGTGTACGCCCTATGTTTTTATTTTTTGCACTGCTGTTGATGGTGAAAAGCTTTTAAACACAGGGGCATGTGGGGCTGTATTCATCAAGAATTCACAGGCCTCTAAGTGCACTGGCTTGCTATTGTTATGAATCCAGCCCCTTGTCTCTATGCAGTAATAGCTGCTGGTCGTATTTTGATGCCCAATGCTTCATATTTCCAGGTGTGACATTTGCAGCCAAGGGCTACTTCGACGCACTGGTGAGGATGGGTGAACTTGCCAGCGAAAGTCAAGGCTCTAAGGATCTTGGTGAGTCACTGAGCCAGCGTCGGTGTGGGTTAAGGGGATATACAGGAGCAGATGTAGCCAACTCCAGTCCCTCTGTTGGATTTTGTTCCAACCTACCATTGTCTTCCAGTGCACAGGATTAACTTGAGATGAGCTACTGTTTACCTTTGTTTACTGTGTAGCATCACCTGATTTCTGAAAAAAAAAAACAATATCATGCTATCATCAGTATTATCTACAATGATTAGCACAGCTGGACTTGGTTTGAACTAAATTCTGTGCTGTTTTGCAGCACTGGAGGACTAGTCCTCTATGTCTGCATGGTGCATGGCTGCTAGGTGGAATACTGGGAGTGACTGGGTGGGCAGGAGGGAAAAGCCATGTGAATCAGATGGCATGGCACAGGCTGGTTAAATGGTTAAACCACACCATTAAGAACATTGGCAGACCTATAATATGCACAGTTGAGCCTGTATCGAGTGGTTTTGTGAACTGTGAGTAAGAGGACAATTTGATTGATTTGATCACCCAAGGGAAATGTCTTGCAAATGTCTTGCACAGTTAACCTCATTATTAATTTATTAATATAATTTTTCATTTGTGTGTTGTTATTTAATACCAGAGTGACAAAAAAAGTGTACGGTAATGCCTGATTTCTTCTGAAAGGTACAAATGTGCTGTAATTTCAAAAGAAATAGAAAATCATTTAAAATGAATTAAGAACGTGTAAAGGAGAGAGAGCTTTGAGCAGACAAAATCTTAAAACCTTCTTGCTGCAGGTGAACTACAGTAGGTCCACGTCCGTCCTCCGTTGTCGGTAATTAACCTGGTTCACTGTAAAGCTCTTCCATCTAAAGACCACACCTTTATGTCAACTTGGTTTTGTTTTTAGTTCCTGAAAAATTGACCAAACATAACCTACATTTTGTGCAGAAGACCCAACACAATTGCTATAATTTTAATAAAACAATTTCAGATGTCCTTGACTCCCAAATAAGATTGTTTCTTGTCTTTAACTCTTTTCTATAGCGAAGGCAAATCAAGGTCTAAAGTATTTCCGTTGAACGTTCAGGGTGTTCTCATTTGTATTGTCAGAACCCCCCAAGCCTGCGTTTCGACAGGGCTGTTCCCCTCTCCAGTTACCTCTTCCTAGACACCTACACCTCTGTATACCTGGCCCTATTGTTTACCACTCAAAGCCTGTTTTTAATCCCATTCACTTCTCCCATCTCCCATGGGAATAGGATAGGCTCCCTTTCCCACCTCTATCCAGTCACGCTGAGCAGGCAGGTCCCATATTAAAGGTGCTGGATTTTTACTTATAAGATAATTGGTTCTCTGTAATAATAATTCAATTTTGATATGTATTCTTTTATTCAAATTGATATATAACACTGTAACAGAGCATTGGGTGTTAACACGCCACACAGGCACGCAGATTTATTAAACACACAGATGCTGCATTGGTAGCCCTAGTGTCCGATTTAATAAAGAAAACAAAGCTAAAAATAAAAGGCAAACGCTAGCCTTGTTCAGAGAGACGTCCCGCTCCAAGAACCTACTACAGTACGAAACCATCTTTTATACTGGTTGGGATCAACTTCCCCTAAACTGCTGTTGCTCCCGAAGTCCCGGCCTCCCAGCGACTCTGGGTCTTTATGACAGTCCTGGCTGGGCAGAGCCTTCACAGGCACGGTCCTGCAGTTGAAAGTTATCCTGTGGACCAGACGCTGTCCTTCTCGATGTACACAAAGCACCCCTCTGTGTAGCAGGGCGGTGCAGTCACCTCGAGCAGACACTTTTTGAGCTGCGCGCAGGCTCCCCGGGCACACCCCCTAGTCAATCAGTACCCGCCCGATCAGCTCTGTGCCAGGCGAGCCTACCTTCTCAATTGGTTGCCTAGCAACTCGTCTCCTGTTGCGTGTCCCAGCTGAACACATCTGCTCAAGAACCAGCGACTGGGTTCTCCCTCTCACAAACACATACTACAACAAAAAGTATGATACACACTAATTCAAACTATATTCTACCACAACATCTCAGATTACAGTTATAACATTCTGAGAATTAAATATATCGGTTTACCAAAAATAAATAGACCATCCCCCAGTGTAAGGTTCATGGCCTTTTTACCAACAGTTAATATTAGTCAGTCTAAACTGTAGGACACATTTTTATATATAAAATTGTGACCACTTATAAACCATATTAGTTTATAATTTGATAGCCTAATACAGAACGAAAGTAATATTTACCACGTCTGGACGAATTCCCTGGCCAAATTAGCATGGTGTTTATTGGTTGTAAGAAAACTCAATGAAGTAATCTCTATATCTAACATTTATATAGGCTCTATTCTCTTCCACAGCCTTTCTGTCTTCTCTGTCCTAATTCCCTTCCCCTAGCTGTAAACACATTATCGGCACACAGAACCCCACCCAAACGGGTTCTACAAAGCTTTTACAAAAGGTTTTACAAATGAATAATTGTAACAATGTGATTTCAAACGCATACACACATGTATAAAGTCACAGCAGACCAATGGCTAAGAGTTTCTCAGTTTTCTTTACAAATAAGCAATGAGTGGCGGACATGCCAGCTGGTACAACACCACGATGAAGTGGCTTCATTTTATTTCTGAATATCTTCTGATTTGAGAGTTTAACTCCTTGCTGTGATCTTTTCACTGCCTGTAATAGCAAAATGCTGCTGAAACAATGCGAGCTGAAGCAATGCGAACTGCCCTGCCTTGGTGCACCCTGTTCCCCTGTAAAGAATGGTGCAAGGCAGCGTGGCACAGACTGAGCCACTTTGGGGCAGTGCCAAGGCAAAGCGAGTGGTGCTCTCTACTCTGCGCCCAAATCCGATTAGCTTGTGGTTTCAGCAGAGGCTGAACAATGGCCTATTCTTTCAGTGCCTGGAATCCGACGGACAGGGTGAGTTTGAACGAACGCCAGCCCTATCAAACGTGGCCTCTGTGTGAAACATGCACTGTAGCTTCTGAGCTCTGTGTCGCTGTGGTTAATGGGTGAACACTGATCACAGCAATGGGATAGCCTCAATGCTCTCATGCTACCTGAAGATGGGGTTAGAATGCCACAATCAGGGTGCCAGACAAATTTATTTTAGTCCACAAAAACAGCAAAATCTAGTTGATTATGTCATTAATTACTGATTTTAAGTATATGCTATTTACACCACCTAATGCAGTCTCAATTTTAGCAGTCTAACGTTATTCAATTCTCACTCATTCGGATATCTGACCTTGGCATGTCTGCTACCGTGGGCCAAAGAGGCCAAAAAGATCAGGAGAGAAATATTAAAAGTTGAGGGCAGTGTGAGTGAATGTGTGGAGTGGAGCAGTAAATGAAACCCTCCTCTCACAGCAGCTGCGAGAGTATAAAGCTAATACAAAGAAACTACCATCTGCTCTCAGATTGAATCGCATCAATTGAAGGAACAAGGTTAGGTTTATTTCCTACTGGAAACCGTAAAAGGAAGCTAACATTACTCTTTTCAATTTACAGAAACTCTTTCAAGAGCCATGTGCAATATCTTCCTTTTAAACCTTTGCTTTATATACCAGCTGGGTTCCTGTGTGGAATCAGAATAATTGATTTGAGTTTCTTGAACCATTGAGTGTAATTGGTAATGCAATGAAACTTAAAAGGGTTATTGCTAAAGAAGAAATATATAATTTACCTGTATTGCGCAGCAGGTAAGATTTATGAAATTATTTAAATAGCTTTTTAAAGCCTTCAGCTGCAGCGTGCGTTGGTCTGCTGAGATTGAAGTGTTTAATGTTACTGGTGACATTCGAGAAACCTTGCCCATGTTTGCTGTACTGTGACACTTGCAGTATGCTCTGTGTGTATTTTTAGCCTTGGAAGAAGTCTATAATCCCCAGTGCATTTTGCAGTTATATAACAAACATTTTCTGAATGTGCCTGCAAGACGTGCCCCATTTTCACTGCTGGGCACCACCTGCTCAAGAAGCAGGAGATTACTCTAATGGAGGTGTCAAAGGGGGTCCCCAGGTCATTCCATTCCATTCCCTTCCCTTCTGCAGTTTCTGCACGCGGCACTGCGGTGTGCACAGTACAGCAGCCTGGCTTCCTTTTCACTCCAGCATCTCTGCATTGGCTTTCTGTGAATGTCACCGCAGCCAGCCAGATGCTTGATCAGTAGATTCACAGTTAAGTGGAACTCCAGGTACCAGCGAAGCAGTTTAGATGATTGATGTCTGGAGCTGACATCTAATTAAAACAAATTGAAGGAATGGTTTTTTCAATAGGCAGCTTCTGGAGTCCTTAATAATCTCTTCCAGTCAGTCAATGCGTTCTTACTATGTAGAAGCATTAGTCATTGGTGTCATTTCAATTTCATTGAATGTGTCTGTTTTAACAGTAACCATGACTTGCATCTTATTAGCATTGTTGTGAAACAAGACTTTTTAAATTACTGAAGTTTCCTGTTACCTGACGACTTCCTGTGCTGTAGGTCATCTTCACTCTCCTGGTCTGGCTACAGTCCTAGGCACACTATCTAATTAGAACAGAAAGTTTTCCTTTTAAAATATACTGCTATATATTGCTCTTCCTGCAGTGACTTTAGAGGACAGATCTCAAACCCCAGTGCACTAGAGCAGACATTTTGAAAAGAACTATGAAACAGACTTTTACAGTTATAAGTATAAAAAGTTGTCAGGATGTTAATAATGTCAAGAAAAATGGCAGGTACTTTATTTAAACAGTTGCAGCAACACGTGGGGACGTGTAATGCTATATTTTTGAGAACCCCACTACTTACTCTTGAAAGCCAAATTAGTTTCTGTGTTGCTCATCTGTTGCACCAGTCCACACCCCCGCACAGCTCCACCTCCAGTAGGACTAGGAGAGAGTGAGCGAGTTGGGATTAGACCCGACTCCCTGTTCTCTGCAATTTAAAAGGCATGCAGTTCACTGGCCTGCATAACAAATAACTTCGTAAAAAAATTGCATATTCTTGTTGCTGTCAGCTGAGACCCCAGTGAAGAATTGCTAGCTCCTGCTCTGGATCATTACAGAACTCTGGCAGCCACCCCACCTGCAAAATGCACCCCCCCACACACACAACGCCCCCATCAAACGGGAAATCTTAATAAGAATACTGTGAAGATCAGAGTTAGCTTCCCTTCTTCCTGTCTGCTAGCCTCCCCCTCCCTCCACACACACACTCACCCACTCACCCACACACCCACACACAGGCTTTGTGCCCTAGTTCTATGTTTCTGATAATGATCCCTCTTCCATAGTAACTCCTGCTGCTGACAACAGCAGTTTGATACTGACAGCTTAATGGTCTCCCTGCAATGCTTCTATTTAAGTTCTATAGAATTATTCATAACAATTGATACTTTCATATGGAAAGGAAATGCGGTGGAAATCCTGTGAAGTAACAACTGGTATGTAAATGTCATAACAAATTTTATAGAAAAATATTTTCTACAGAAGGTGCAGGATTCTTAGAGCGTTTTATTAACGTGCTTTTGTATTTTATTATATAAGGCTATAACTAGGCTGGGTAAGTGAGTCAGTGACAGCTGTAAGTAGCCTGCACCCTGAACCATTTGAACATCTTGTGTGCCCATTACCCCTTGCAATCAGGAAGCCACTGGTCAATGCTCTTTTTCAGTTCTCCCATGCTGACTGGTATTTTCCAGTCAGTGTCCTGTAAGGGAAGGGGAAAGCACTGGTTGGGAGGGAGCCTGTATTTAACAGCTGCCTTTTTGTGCCGCAGACTGCTCTCGGTGTAAGTGGGGCGAGGCAGGATATCCTGCCCATTTTAATAGCCCCCTGTATGTTATTCATGCCACTCGCTTCTATAAAGTGAAGAAGGGAAATCATTTAATAGACCCTTAATAAAATAAAAGAAAGCCCTTCTGGTGCCGACTTTATTTTATTTCCCAATGTCATGCCTACATTTAAATCTGCTTGGTGAACGGGTCATCAGATTGTAATTCAACAATATCTGGTGGTATTAAACCTAAGCGTCTGGTTTCACACACCCTGGTTTGCACTGATCATGGACTACCTAATGTTAACATAGGTAGGGTAGGCCACAATTGGTGCTAATCACAGTCTGTGAAACTAGCCCAAGGTCCTTGTGATGAGCTGTGGCTTGTGATTCGCATGGGCTAGTGAAAGTTATATCTTATGAGCTGGACGTTTTTTCACGACCACTCCTCTCATTTGTATATGCATTCTTTCACACCTGTCCAATATTCTCAGACTAGATCACGATTCACTACACTAATGATTAACAGTTTGACAAAATGTAATGCTGCATGTGCTTATTGTTTCAAGTGACTGTTAAAAAATACACACATTTTTATAATGTCTTATTGGTATCCTTTCAGGAGATACTGGTGTAGTTGATACATGTTCTGGCTATTGGAATGTATAGCCTCTCCTCTTTATAAGGTTGTTTAGAAGTTAAGCTTTTGTGTGCATTTTTAGGGAGGTTTGTGTGGTGTGTGTGTTTTTTTTTTTTCTTTTTTTTGCTAATTTGTTTAAATAATGCAAACTCCATTTGAAGTATGAAGAGGAAGCTTGGATACTTCTCTGTGCGTTTTGTTTCCTGCTGAAGGGAGATGAATACAATACAATACAATGTGTCTGTTGAACACAAAGATAACAGCATGTGATTTCAATTCAAAGCAGATGTTCTGATGCCACAGGCACAATTGCACTGCTCACAGGTTCCTGCAAGCCAGTTCCGTGTGAAATGAGGCAACATTCCATTGGAACACGGAATCATCCCTTTGGACTTCCTGTACTTTCAGTCTGTCCCTCTATACCTCCCACAACCTCTACCCTTCTGTACCTCATAACAGCATCCCTAACTCACTCCATCTGACCCCCTCTAGACCCCACTGTCTCAGCAATGCATATAACTCTATTTCTAGTACGCCAAGGAGTTAAAGCCTGCTGACTGTAGATTTGTAATCTCAGTGTGTCTCCATGGCTTCACAACATTAGCATGAAAGCAATCTCGTAGCCAAGCGCATTAACTCCCCAGCTTTGCCTAATCAGAGGATTGCGTTCTTCATTTCTTGAGGAGGAGGTGTTAGTTTTTTTTTTTTTTTTTGTAATTATGTATTTTTTTTTCTTTCTGTAAATTTAATTTTATTGGATGTTCTTTTGAATTGTATCTCTCTGGAACATCTGCCAGTGGACACTGGAGAGCAAACCAAAACAATGGGAATACAAACTGTTTGAAGCGCTTCCAGCATGGTTGGCATCTTGAGATTTGTGTTTGGTCGGGAGGGCATTGTTATATAATATATCACGGCTGACGGGAGACCAATGTTGGTCCAGGCTCTGGGAACACAAACTCATTTTCGGGATGAATTGTCTTAGCACAGCTCCTAGCTGCCTAGCGGTTAAACCTGATCTATTGTCTTTTTATCTGAGATGTTTCAGGCCATAGTTGTACCTTTTTTATTAATGTTTGTGTATCATTTAAAAAAAGGAAAATGACTGTAACATGAGCAAAAAATTGTAATTGATTTATGTTGATTACATTAATTGCACTAAAACTAATAATTGGCTGCGCAATCTCTCTACATTCTGCTGATATTTGAACCATTATGGCGATTTAACGCTAGCGGTTTCCAAAGTTAATACAACAGGAGAGGTTTGGAGCCCTCCCTCCCAGATAAATACATCACAGCAGATTTAAACTTTCCTTGTAGTTTTCACTAGTAGGGGGGGGGGGGGCAGGGTTCACTCCCAAGCTTGTGTTGAGTATCTGATTCTTCTCATGCTCTGCAGATCCTGCCGTGCTAACTCACCTGCGACTTGAAACACTTCACAAACTTGCAAGAAGAGAAACTTAAGCGCAGTCGGATGCCTCTGCTGAAACGCTAGTCTCACTTGCCAAGGTTTCTTCTGAGTTTCACCTTCAGTAATTGATGATGATAGTAATAGGTCTCTCAAAGTGCCCACATGCTGAGTTCAGAAGAGCCTTCCTTCCTGAGTGGAAGATGGCATTTCCACTCTGAACACTGTTACAGAGACTGATTGAGTGAATCAGACACAGTTGGAGGCAGACGGGTATCTGATGCAATCAGCCAGTGATGTATGTATGTATGTATTTATTTATTTATTTTTCGATGAAACTCTTAAAACCCCTTGTGGGACTCCACAGTTGGATCTTGAGTCACTCAAGATCGCAAGGAATCTCCTTCACTGAAATTAACGTATGCCATTGTACCACCCAATGCCAACTCTTGTATTAGCATTGCAATGTAGCTTTGCTATGTGCCCTTGCCAGTGCAATGCCCTCCTGATGCTGTTGGCTACTTACCGGCGTTTCTATTGTTTGTAGCGCTCAGGGTCGGAGTCAATTCCGGTTCTTCAATCCTTTTTAAAATCAATTTCCAATTCCTATTTCAGAGACAATGTTTTGCTTGTTCAGCTGCTTTCATCTGAAGCCAATTGAATTGTCTAAGAGTGACTTCAATTGAAGTTATTTGTTGCCACTGTGAGAAGCTTGTTTTTAGCAGAACACTTCTCATTGCAGTTTTGATGAATGGTGTATTGAAACTGATTTAAAAGAGAATGGGAATTGATTTTAAAAACAGGAAATGACTCCAGCCCTGGTAGCCTCACTGTCCGTCGATTTGCAACTGACCTTTTGATAGCAATGTAGGAAGACTTTCAGCTCCTCCCATTGTGGTTTTCCAAGACTGCGGAACTGGTAATCATAAATCCTTTAATCTATGGAAATTTGGTTTGAGAAGCAGTTTTATTTTTGACATAGTATTTTATCTAGTGTACCGTGGGAGTGGCTGTGTGTTTGTAAACCCTCTGAATCGCACAATCCAGGTCAGATGCTGACTGACACCTCTCAATCCCAGGTAAAGATCTGATGTGATAATGAAATGTCTGGTCAAACCTACAGGTATAGAGTGGGGTCAGTAGTTTATTATTCTCTGCGTCATCGTGGTTTGTGGCAGAGTGCAAAATCCAGTCTAATCCCGTCTTTTTTCCCCAGGGGTATAATCAAGCTGTCCTGGGAAAGTCTGTTGCTGGGGAGTTGAGAGAGAGAGGTTCAGTTGCCATGATCAGGTGATCACATGCAAAGCTGAGCAGACTAGCTTGCCTCAGCATGGCTAGAGTTCATTGGCTGTGAAGGACTATCTTCCCTTATTTCTCTATTTACAAGGTGTTGGCTGTCATTTTAACAGCAACTTCATCATGCTCTGTTTAGACTGGAAAAACTGTCCATAAACAGACTAAACTTATTGGCAAGTCTGGGGTTCAGGGACAATTCCCCATGTGAACTGGCCCGCTGCAGTTATGTTTGTTTGTTTGTTTGGCTGTATTGATTAGAAAAGCTATAATCCCTTTTTTAAAAAGCAGTTTACGCAGCCCTTGGGTGATCACTGGACTGCTGCTTAATGGAGTGCCTCTTTAGATCACCAAGGGAAATCAGCTTGCTCCAAATGAGCTTTCGTCCACATTCATGACTAGCAAACCCTTCCTCAGTCTCTCGCCTTCATGGTCAGTGAAGGACACTCCAACTGGGCCACTCTGTTGGCGACATGCTGACCGCACATGTATCAGTTAATGACACGCCTTTGCAAGGAGTCCAGTAATCTAGACAGTTGTTTACCCTGCTACAGCAGTTGTTTCTGTCGGGCGTGTCCACAGGAGTTGTGATTATAAAATCTGTGCTGCTTAGCTATGCCGGTGAATGGCATGGGTGAACCCGGGCTCAGCAGTGTGCAGGCTTGTCTGTGCTGAAAGGGAAGCTTGCATCACCCCAGGTTTTCCTGTTTAGTATTCAGAAGCTGTCTTTGAACCCAGTATGCACATTCAACTGTGCTGTAGGAATATCGCTCTAGGGGGTGCTTCATATGGTTTTAATGATTTTATGACTTTGAGCAATTGCAGTATTTAACCTCTGTGCACTCCATACAGTAATCTCAATCGAGTTAAAGAGGAAGTTTGTTTTTCCCTTAACATGTTTTATATTTGCCCAGTCTACATGTATCCTGCTGCTGTCAAGTCCATCTATCATAGTGTGGGGTCAAAATGGTGTTAATATTGTATCTTCCAGCTTTGCAGTGTGTGTGTGGTGTGTTTGTTTTGTTTTTCTTGGTGGGCTTTAGGGTGACCTACATCCAGAGCACCCCCTTCCCTCAGCAAGAAGGATTTCCACACTATAGATAAGCTGTTCAAGTTGTTCCCAATTTTTAAATGCATGCCTGAACTGGAAATTAGCATTTGGAGGGGGGGGGGGACCATTCAAAGAATAGCCCTAATAAAACTTTTTTTTTAATGGCCAATTCTTTCTCCACTAGGACTTGTTGTTGTTGTTGGCACTAACCCCAGTGCAAACTAATGTGGGTAAAGTCTACAGTGTGTGCAGCTAGCAATGTTCTCTACTGAAACAAAATCCCATCTGTGTGTAACAGTTTGCATTACATGGTGTTTTAATTTATTTGAAACCCGGTCAAACCTCATTAGTAAGGACTCTGACAGGATCGGCTAAATGGTGAACAAAGATTTCTCCCCATGCTGTGTGCAAGGAGAGGTCTCTCTCATTAAACCTACACAAAACTCTGTAGTTGCCCTCAGCAGTTCTCCCAGTCCTGGTCCCCTGTGATTTTAATTATAATTTCTTATTCGGTTTAGCCGCTCAGCCTCACCAAGGGAGACAAGGTGTTGACACTTTTTAAAGCAGATTCTTAATTCACATTAGATGACTCATTTTAAAAATACATTATTTTATTTTCAACTGCCAGTCCCTTGTCTTCAACCAACCCCTAAGCCACACTCCTTTGTTCCCAGTCCTTCAACCCTAACCCCTAGGCCACACTGCCTCCTTAGCTCTAACAACTAGGCCAAACTGCTTCCATCGGCTTTAACCTCCCAGTCTCCTTTCCAATCCATCAACTGCAACTACTAGGCCGCACGGCTTCCCTTTCAGTCCCTCCGCATCAACATATAGGTCACACTGCATCCCTCCTAGTCCCTCGGCTCTAACCACTAGGCCACACTGCATCCATCCCAGTCCTTTGGCTCACTACTAGGCCATGCTTGATTCCTCCCGGTATTCCTCAAATCTAACCACTAGGCCACACTGCATACCTTCCAGTCTCTTCATTAGGCTTAATTTTTATTTTTTTTCCCCTGAAATTGAGACTAGGCGCTAGACACTGCAATATATTTCCCACACATAAATGGATATTGAGCGCTGTTTGTTCATGGCTGTTGTATCCACTGTGTTTAATAAGGACCCCCAACGGACAGGCCCTCTCTGGTTCTCATTAAAGGGGTTTGACTGTGTCGAGGAAACCTCTGTGTGTGTCTCATTATTCCCAGGTAACTGTTCTCACTGTCTCGAGGTCTTTTTTACTTCTGTTCTTTGCTCAATCTAGATCTTTTTGTTCCTTTTTTTTTACAATGCATTGCATATTCAGAAGAGGCAGCATGTAGGTATTAAAAAATAAAAAAATAAAAAAAAAATAATAATAAATCATTTCTCCTCCTCCCTGCTGCATGGCTCACAGTTTGTTTTTGTTTTCTCTTCTGTTTGAGTTTTGCTTTTTTTTTTTTTTTTTTTTTTTTCTAATTTTAAAACCCTTTTAAAACCTATAATTGATGATAACAATATTTAATAATAATAAGCTTGAGTAATTTAAAAAGGCACCTTTTGTATTGATTTTATTTATTGATTTTACGTTCCCCCTCCCCCCCATTCTGTTTATTTTTGTTGTGTACTTGTTAATCTCTCATGACTTGACAACTCACCATCCCGTTCATTCTGGCTTCCTGTCCGCCATGTTTGTTGGCTGCATGGTCTTGCACGGTGTGACTTCACAGAGCTGGGAGTTTTTAATGCCATCTCTTTTCTCTCTCTTTCTGTTTTGCAGGGGACGTGCTGTTTCAGATGGCAGAAGTACACCGGCAGATTCAGATGCAGCTGGAAGACATGGTAGGTGTCTGTTCCCTTCTTTCCACATATACATAAAACAGCGTTGTATTGGAAATGTGGTGTGTGTACCTGTCTCTCTGTGTAAATACATCTTGAAACAAAATAAAACAAAGTATCCTTTAGATCTATGGTTTTCTCAAATAGGTATCGACACAGTACAAAATGCTGATGGGTAGGTAACCTGTAATTCTAGGAAACAAAGCTCAGTTATAAACAACTGTGGAACAACGTCCTTCTGCAGGCTTAAGCACATTTTCTAATGCTTTTTATGGATGGGCACTGTTTTGTAAGTCGATATAGGAACTATGATGATGAAAATAACCCAGAACAAGAAAGTCTTTCCCTCCCTCATGGACAGGAAGGGGCTGGGTGTCCTGAGCATGTTTCTGTCTGAAACAATGATGCAGGCAGACCAGCGCAAGAGAAACAATGCGTTTTCAGCTCTCCTATTGTTACTCCCGTGAGAACCAGACTTTTCACCCGAGTAATTTTTTTTGCTGAGGCAGTTTTTCTTGTTGCTTTTCTGGATTGCGTAGTGCACCTCGAACTTAACCCCTTCCTCTCTGCATTCCAGCTAAGGTCCTTTCACAACGAGCTGCTGACAGAGCTGGAGAAGAAGGTGGAGCTGGATGCCAGATACCTGAGCGTGAGTCCTGCTATACTTCCATCATGATCCCCCTTCTACCTCCCCTGCTATTGTGACCATTAACCAGTCGTTATACCTGGTTAGTCCACGGACATCACATGGCCTGAGACCACGGTCATCAGTGGACCTCACTGATTGTCTATCTAACTGCCTGTGATATGGTCAATGGGAAGGATAAGGCTTCCTATTGAAATCTCTTGATTAATGAGCGGTTTTGTTATTGTCACATCCGTTATCTGGTTCTATTGATCCGCAGCTCTCCCTGCCACTGCTGCAGTGCTGTGGAGTTCTCTCTCCTGTCACGGAGTGCTTCAGGGGAGCTTGGAAGAAAACACTTTTTTAATTTACTGTGCAGCCAAGCTGAACCCGTGATAAGCTAGCCACAGTAAAGTTTAATAACCCTGCATAATACTCTACTTTGTTTTTAAAGACTGTGAAGAGAGATGAGGAAAGGTCAGTCTTTTGAAGCTGTTTCTCTAGGAGGCATCTTCCACCCTGCCTTTTGATTTTTAAGGACTTGTTTTTTAAATGAAATACAACTCGTACTGTAAGCTTCAGACTCTGGCTATAATGAACACTTGATAAATTGTCTGTCAGACTTGGACACTTGATTGATGTGCAAATACAATTCTGTGTGTGTGTGTGTGTGTGTGTGTGGCCTACCATGGGTGGCTTCCTTTTGTGTTTGTGTGCTGCAGGGAAAGTAGTTTGTTTTTTGAAAAATGAGCCGCAGTGTTTGAGAGCATTTATTCCATCCTGATGAGGCGCTCGAGGCTCAGATGAGCAATCCTAGCTTAGCTGCTGGGTCACAGTTTATTGAGACTAGTTCAGGGCCCCATATTCTGTCTGTCAGATTAGTTTAGTTTAGTTTTATTGTAAAAGAGATGCCATCTTGTGTGGTTTGGGGGGTGAGAGAACTGGGATACAAAGCCAGAGTGACTCAGGCAGCACCAAATTGTCAGAAACAACATATTTTATGAAGAGACACCTGACACTTCTTAACTTACCGGTATTATAAACCACTATAAAAAACAAAGACTATTCATCTTTGTAACCTTCGGATTTGACAGCAGAGGGGACTGATGCCCTCCAGTGCCGTTCATAAGTAATTAATCCATTCCTGTACTGAACCTGCCCAGTGAATGGTTAGACAGACAGAGGGCTTCTGTGTTGCTGTCCAGTGCGATCTGTCCCGCCCCAGTCTGATGGTGTCTCTCTCTCTCTCTCTCTCTCTCTCTCTCTCTCTCTCTCTCTCTCTCTCTCTCTCTCTCTCTCTCTCTCTCTCTCTGCATATATCTTTAATATTCATTTAAAAAATCATACTCCACTTTTTTTTTTTTTTTTTTTAATTCAAAACTGATGGACTGGCCGTATTCTTCAAGGAATTACATTTATGTAACTGACATTGAGCTGATGTGCTCTATATTAACTCGCCCTCAGTGAATTGGGTTCCTGTTAGATATATTACATTTTATTCAGTGACCTGATTTCTTTTTTTTTTTTTTGCAGAAACATCCACTTACCTGTAGCTTTTCCTTTTTTTTTTTTTTTCTTACTGTACATTTGTTTCCTAGCCACTATTTCAATTGTCAGTGTTTAAGCACTTGCAGGTCAATAGTCTTAACCCCCATTTTTTACATGTGCAGTTCTTCGTTATTGCGTGAGAACTGACAATTCAAATCTACACTTCCCTTTTAAAATGAGTTTGCCTACAGTCATCGTCATGTTCCTTTGTGACTGACTGTCTGACATCCTGTCGCCCCCTACAGGCCGCCCTGAAGAAGTACCAGATGGAACACAAGAGCAAGGGAGAGTCCCTGGAGAAGTGTCAAGCTGAGCTGAAGAAACTACGCAGGAAGAGTCAGGGCAGCAAGAACCCACAGAAATATGGGGACAAGGAGATGCAGGTACAGTAGGGTTGTGTGTGTATCCAAGCCAAACTAGTACGCCAAGTCTGAGGCAGGGAAATTATTTCATGCAATTTGAGAAACATTTTTTGCACCGGTTTTAATTATAGTTGGTGAAACGTAAAGCTTCTGTGTTTTAGTGATATTCCAGCTACTGATGAGTGAGGGTTGTCAAACTAAAGAACACTACTCTGCAGTGTCCCATATAGTTCAACCATCCCATGTACAGAGGAACCATCACCTACAGTATGTCCCACACCCCTATCCGATCCTTCCTTCCTCCAAGCTCCCGAGCCGCTTCCAGCTGTATTGCAGCAGTTTGTTTCCCTGAAGGCAGGTATTGGTGTGACGCACTCCATGCTTTAGCGGTTGTCTGACAGCTTGTTGTGTTGAGTGCGCTGCGTTCCCGCGGGGTTCACCAGCTGCTTCAGCCTCCCATTTCACAGCGCTGTGGATCATCACACCTCCATTACTCGAAATACAGCAGCCCTGTCATCCGACTGTCCGGAATCCTCGCTTTCCTACGCTCCCCTCATTATTTATTCACTATTTGTTCATTAATTACCTCTTTGTTTGTTCTCCTAAACCGTCCTTTTGTTCTGAGTTCGTTCCGATTTTTTTTCTTTAATTTCCTGCTGAACTGAAGGCGATTGGTGATCCAGCCCCATGTTTAGCTAGACGTGCTGTAGTATCACACACAGCAGGGCTTTGGGGGTGGAAGTGGTTTTCCTGAGTAGTAAACAGAGTATCTGTGGGATTGTGCAGTGAATGCTGCAGTAGTAGGACGTGCTGGTGTGTGTCTGCTGTGTTCTGGTGCTCCGTGAAGAGTCCCCACGACCATCCTGTAATGAGGTTGTATTGTAGGCGCAGGTGTTTTGATAACCCCTGGTGTTCTGGGTATCCACCTGTATTTAAATCTGGACAGGATTATGGAAAATAAACTTGGGGCAAAACTGTCTATTGCCCATGGAGGGGAGTAGCTTAAGCTATTCCTTCTACCTGCACCCAAGCATTTAGATTGTTTAACAATGACCTTGAGTAGGAGGAGAGAAAATATGTCCGCGATAAACACCTGCACTCTGTGTTTAGTTAAGCTAGTCTGTCTTTCATTAAAGGGAAATCCTCTTTTAAAAATTGTCTTTCACCCCCTTGTTGTTGTTTTATATGCAACCTTTCAGCAGTAACCAGAAGAGGCTGAAACCCTGGAAGCAGTTTGCAGAGAGACACTTAATAAATGTGCTTTATTATATGGTGCTGCTGCTCACTGCAGGAGCCGCTGCTGTAATTGGGTTTTGTCAGCGCCAGTCCTATTCATAGGCAAATGAATATCCAATTTATTGAAGCAGGGAGCCGGAGTCGAATGATTAGGTTTGGTTTATGCCCTTCGGGGCTGTGGTGTCCAGCTAGCAGGAACGGCAGCCAGAGCTCGGGTGCATTGGGGATAGGAGCTGAATCTTGGAGTAACTGTAAAGCATTTGCAGGCATGGTAAATCACTGTAACTGAACAGGAGAATGTGCGGTAAATTGCAGATTTATTGTGCATAGGTGAAGTCTGTCACCATGATGATCTTTTTTTTGTTAACAAATATTCACCATAAACAGCTACACATAATGTATCTGTTGGGCCAATGCAACTCTCCCACCAAGTCCCTCAGCTTTGGTCACTAGACTAAACCAGGTCATATTTCCTCACAGTCGAGCTGTACTGCCTGCCTCCCAGTCAAGCTGTCAAGACCACATTTTAATGCTCAGTTTAAGCTCTGTGCCTTTATAATTTATAAACCAGTGCTTACACTCCACTTGCATAGATGGAGGCAGAGTGAGTATATACATTTTACATCTCTGAGCTCTTGGGTCTCCTGCGTAAGTCATCTATTGCTGCAAAGACGCTTCTGTGACCCAGGGGAGTTAAAAGCTTCAAAGCACTAGCTGCAAGTTATCTAATGCTCCTGTTGCTGGAGGAAGAATTTTGGAGCACTAGGCTGCAGTGTGGGCAGTAACAGGGCAATAATACTTTCAATAGCTTGTTTGACATGGAGGACTTATTCAATAGGTCACTCTAGTCCTGCATACAGAAACTGTCTGAAAAGAGTTGATTTGGTTCCTTTACCCTGCAGCTGAAACAGTGATCATTGTGTGTTGTTTGTGTCATCCACATACAGAAGAATGGAGTTACATTTCCGTATATTACCACGAGATTTCCAATGTGTTGCCCACACAGGGATTTTAATACCCCAGGTAGAATTGTACTTCAGGTGGAAGTGAAGCTGCGATATACAGTAATTCCCTGAAGAAATAAACGTTGTTGTATTTGATTTATAGATTACTGTAGAGTCCTATAGTCGAATAGAATAGCAGTGCTGCAGGAACACACATATTGGAACATAACAGACAGGCAGCAATGAGTTTATTTATTATAATAACAATTCAGTACCGGTATTCCTGCTGCTTTCTAACTGCAGTACTGCGGATGCACCTGCGCTGTTAATACAGTGAATCTCCACCAAGCGGGTCTATGTTTGCTGTAATAACAGGTTCTTTTAATTTAAGGCGCCAATGCTATTGACTGCATCTTGTTAACGGAGGGCCAGAGACATGCCTTTTTAGCATCAAATTAATTGCACTTTTGGCAGGCTTGCAATAAAACCGCTTTTTCCAGCTGCAGATGCTGTGATGCTGCAGAGGTAAATTCTCCACATTCTCATGGGCACATATATAATTGGTGTGCTTACTTACAATCACAACAGCATCAGAGGTTTTCCCCGGATTATAGGTGTGTGTGATTATTGTGCACATGCACAGCCTAATACATTCGATTTAAAGGGGATTGCTTGAGTTTTTTTTGGAGGGTGTTATCCAAATCCAGGATTAAAAAGAGTGGGCAGATTGTCAGCTGAGCAATTAACAGAACAGACTCTTCAAACTGTCTTTTTAATATTGCATGGTTTGGTACCCCTTTACAGTAAATTGCAGCTTTTATGATTAGGATTGGAATAATGTTGCTGAAAAAGTGTGGGATTTTATATTGTATTGTAATTGCTCTTGGTATTCTGTCATGACATGATAAAGGGTTACCCTTCAGGTTCTCTTGTCCTCCTTCCTGTGTGCTGATCTGGATTAAAAGGGGGTTCCTGCCTGCCTGTCTGTCCTGAGAATATAGGCAACGCTGTCCGGATATCTATGGCCATTTTATATTTCGTTTTCAGCATCAGACGCTGAATCTGTTCAATAAGTCACTCTAGGGTACCTTTTTTTCTGTAAAGCAGAAGGAGGCTGTGTGGTCCAGTGGTTAAAGAAAAGGGCTTGTAACCAGGAGGTCCCCGGTTCAAATCCCACCTCAGCCACTGACTCATTGTGTGAACCTGAGCAAGTCACTTAACCTCCTTGTGCTCCGTCTTTCGGGTGAGACGGAATTGTAAGTGACTGATGCATAGTTCACACACCCTAGTCTCTGTAAGTCGCCTTGGATAAAGTCGTCTGCTAAATAAACAAAAAAAAGCACTGAACAACTTTATATACGAAACCTTGCCGCTCTACACAGCCACAATGTGTGTAGTGCTTTCTGCTGAGCGAATGGGAAGTTCCGACCAAAAAAATGAATCAGAATCTTTACTTCTCTATCTTTTTTTTTGCCGTGACCTGAACCCGCAACCTAGCATCTTCCATCTCCTCATTAAGATACAGGAAGCTGTAGGTGATGTGCATGGATCTACCTCAGTCCTCTGTCTGAGAGGAGGCTGGGGGAGTGAAGAGGAGTGGAGTTCTGAATCATTCATGAGCTTCTATCAGACAGGATGAGAGCAGCTTTTTACCATGGGCTCGTAAGCCTTCAGCATTGCCCAGCACTCGTTTTAAAATCCAGTGATACACAAGCTTATATGGAATATATAAGCAAGAAGGATAAGAGCCTTCATAAATTGAAATAAACCTGCAAACGTGTTGTAGCTGTTTGCGTAGTGCACTTGAAGCCTTCAGGTTTACCGTATAAGGTTTTAGAATGCAAGGGATTTATAGGAGTAATCTGAGACAATCTGAAGATTCCCAATGCTCTGCTCTGTGTGTCTGCAACACCAAGTGGCACAGGCATTGCAGACAGTGTTCTGATGAACTCCAAGCAGCAACCGCTAACTTTTCTAGATGTCTGTCACTAGTATCTTTTCATTTATCTATAGGATGGCCATTTAGGCTCCAAGAGTGGTTATGTAGTTGAACAATTAACTATTACTTCAGACTAAAAACTCTAATTCTCAGAATGCTAATATCTCTTGCTGTTAAAAGTTTGTGGAGATTTTGAATGACCCACTGAGAGATCGCCTTTATGATTCATACCGGTGTTCTTTCACACTGTCGGCAAACTCCCCCCAATTCTCTCGCCTCCTATATTTAGAAGCCTCTTGAAATTCCAGCGTTCAGCTCCCTTGCTTAGTGTTTGACGCCTGCTGATCAATCTGTCTTCGCTTTCTCTGACTGCTGAAGTACATTCTGTCTGTGCTGTTGCTAATCATGAAATGTTTGTTAGATGTAAGAATTGTAACAATACACTGAAGTTACAACCATCTGTCATCAGGCTGTTGGGTGTATAAACCCACCCTCCCCTTGAGCACCAGGAGGCTATCTTTAATTTATAGATAAGATATGAAAGAGTGTTTAAAGACCAGATGTGACATAAAGTAGTGACACACACACACTGCTTGCAGGCAGTACATTTGTCGCCCAGGCTGTCATTATCCCCTTAACAGAAAAGGGAGAGGAATACTGAAAACCAACATAAGTTTATCCCGCTTCAGTGTTGGGGGAGATCAGTTTATTATGCAGATACGACGTATCTCTGGCAGAGAATAAAAAGCCTGTCTCTTCACATGGGCGAGCAGAGCCCTTGCCTTTTTACCTCCAGGACAGAATATTTCAGGTGTGTGTGTTTTTTTTATTGTGCTTATGTACAGGGTCAAACATGCAACCCTGTCAAAACCTTGAGGGCGTAGGCCAAGTACTTTGAAATATTTACGTTTTTAAAGAAAACTGACAAGTAACTTGATCCCCAACGTTAATTATTGTAGCAGTCTTTTCCCTTGTGGTGTTAATGGTAAATCTACACTTTTTCAGTCAATGCAAACACTATAAACCAATGCATTACGAATCACATTTTTTAGACTATTTGTTCAGAAAAAATATAGCTGACATTAAATTCATTTTTTTTTGTATTTGTAAAAATCTATTTCTATTGCATATCTGTTCTCAAATAATAAATAATACATTTTGTAATCTCCATCAATGTAAAAATACTTGGCTTGCATTTACTATCAGGAAATTCATAAATTAATAAGTGCTTAAAACAGCTAAAATGATTTTATGTATGCAAACTTTTGAAGGTATTCATATTTTATTAATATCTAACATAAATTGAATATAAATTCACAGATATGATGGGGAATGGGGGATGCATGCTGCTGCAATGAAACTTGGACCAGAGACCTTTTGGGAAGAGTAATTATATGGTTTTGCAAATCAGTTTTACTAGGAGCAACATGCCCATTTCAGATGGAAATACTTGCATTTTGTATCAAAGTGCTGAATGCGCAGTCGGCAACGTGCCTGTGTATTACTAATCCTAGCCTTAAGCAAAATCCTTTTTATTATCCTGTATCATATATAAGGTTGTTTCTCACCCTTGATTTAAACTGCTTAGATGGGCCAATGTCATTAGCAGTACAGATGGCATCTTTTTTTTTTTTTTTCGGAATTGCTCATCAGGGTATAAGTTAACCAATACAGTACCTGAGGTTTGTAGTGTATGTGCAATACACTTTAATACACAGTAACTGCATGCATATACATTACATTCCTGTGTTTTTCCTCTGCAGTATGTGGAAACCATCAGCAGTAAGCAGAGCGACCTGGACAGCTACACAGCCGAGGGATATAAAACAGCGCTGTCAGAGGAGAGGAGGAGGTACTGCTTCCTGGTGGAACGGCAATGCGCTGTCTCCAAAAACAACATTGCCTATCACGGCAAGGTGAGTGAGGCGTTCATTAGGGAAGGGTGAGTGAAAAGCGGGCAGACACCAACGACGGGGATTATCGTTTATTTCACTGCAGCATCAACAGGGGCTCCCCGCTCAAAATACCAGCTCCCTGTGCCAGCATAATGGCAAGCGGCCATTTGGGGATTGCATTGTACACTATGAACAAGCTCCTGTTCCCACACAACTGATATTGCACTTCTTGTTAGTTAAGTTTTAGCAGCTTGATCAGGTCTTGCTGCCTAATAACATTATTATTATTATTATTATTATTATTATTATTATTATTATTATTATTGTCCTGATTTCCAAAATTCAGTTACCAGATTGCATTGTAAAAACCACATTCAATGGAAATGCACATACAACATCTGTACACCAGGTAGCACTGTTTGCCATGCAAAAAATTATGTTCAAAAAATTAATGGTGAAAATTCTGTCACAAGACGGCTTCTTGCACATTTTTAATGAACTTGGCTTGGCCTTCGCTGAGGATCTGCTTGCAAACAGTATCTCCTGCTCCAGTCCTTGCTAATCAGACCACTGTGTGTAGGAGGTGAAAGCACTTTTGCCTTGAAGCTGGAGAGGGCTCTTGGAGCAGCTCTGAGCGCCTGCTGCACAGTACATGTCTAATGAGTCACACAGGAGTGGGAAGAGACCCTTTACCACTCAAAAGAGAAAAGGCACCCCTGAAGCTCAATCATTCCCAACACCCACGTCTGCGTTTCATCGCATTGTACTGCACAGCAGTAACAGCTGTCTCCGCCATACCTACAGTTTCAAACTGCATAATGAAACGAGAGCCTTTAGTATTCACAAAGAGAGAGACAAATCAGTCTGCTACAAGTGTGTGTCATTTAGCACTCCTACCCAGCCAGACCTACAGTAGCTGCCTACGTTGGTTTACTCACAGCTGTGTGTTTGTGTGTGGGCAAATGTAGAGGACTTTGGTGTGTGTGCGCGTACGCGCACGCGTACACACACACACACACACACACACACACGGTGCATTGGCAAATCAAGGACTTTTTGGCTCCAACCTACATTGGTTAGTTCTGATGTGCGAAAATCTCTTTTTGGTGCTTTACTTCAAAAGATAAATGTGTCATTAGAAATGTATAGTAAGGCATTCAAAATATTAATATTAATACAGTGGTATGAATTTTCTTTTTATATTGTCTTTCCAGATGAGAAATGATGATAATTTGTATGCCGGTAGCAAATAGATATTTTGCACAGTAATATTCTGAAGTTTGTTTTATAAATATTTCACTACAGTTAATCATTTGTTCATTTATTTTGGGGTTTTATAAACGTTTTGGATGATTTAGTATGATTTCTGGTAAGCTTGTACTAAAAAACAGTCCTTGGGTAAGCAACCAATGACCTCTGATGAAAACAGTTTAACTGTTGAAACATTAGGTGGTTTTTCAGCTTTTTCATTTCTTTTATGTCCGGGAACCAAAATAAAATCTAAAAAAAGATATATAAAGTTCAGCCGTTGTTTGTGGTTGATGAATAGGAAAGTGCAGTGTTTTTTCTGCTATGTTTAAAAAGACTTCAAATGGCCGTCTAACATCACCATTATATAGTTCATTCTATGAACGATTTCTAGCAGCGTTGTAGCTGAAGTGTTAAAACAGTGTAAAAGACCAACTCAAGCCGTGACACATGTATATTTCACAATTGAGGTGTGTTCTTGAAAAAATCTGGTAACCCACAAATTTGTTTTCTTAAGATAACCTAGCATGGTGCCCCGTTACCATCTGAATACACTTTTCATTGTGGTTTGAATCTGAGATTGTGTGCTATCAAGTTGTTCCAGGACACCCATGAGAACTCAAGGTGTGTGCCCTTGGTTAAAGACCCAGGCTGGCTCCCCTGCATGCTCTGAGCATGTGCTCAGGAAGCCTAGATTGTGGGCTGTGTTAGAGCAATTGGCAGAGTGCCGATATCCGAGCTATTGCTGCAGGTCAGGCCAACACTGAGTAGTATGTTAAACCCTGCACTGGCATAAGCAACTCAAGAAATTTAATAGAGGAGGTTTCTGAAATGAGTTACTGAGTTTGGTTGTTCATTGGGGTGTAAATTTTGCAGCACTGAGAACCACATTTAGTTCATTGCTCTTCATCAAACTGAATGGAATATGTTTGCAGAAGAGCTGAGAATTGAGGTTTTTGTGCCCACTTACTCACTGAAACATAACAAAAGCCTGTAATCACTCAACACATGGTGAGGAGTCCCTGGTGTTCTGTCAGAAGCTTGCATTGGCAGGTCCCGCTGCTGTTGAGACCAGGGCCCCACAGTTCATGACCATGCTGTCTTTGTTTCTGCAGGGCAAGGACATGCTGACCCAGAAGATTCCGGTCTGGCAGCAGGCTTGCTCCGACCCCAACAAGCTGCCTGAGCGAGCCATGCTCCTGGCACAGCAGATGGCATCGAGCAGTGGAGGAACATTGATCTCCAGCCCCATGCACTCCTCCAAATCCAGCCTGGTCATTTCGGACCCCATCCCCGGGGCCAAACCCCTGCCTGTCCCCCCAGAGCTGGCACAATTCATGGGGGGCGGTGGTCTGGGCCACCCCTCGGTAAGCATTGCACTGAACCAAGGAAAGGTCAGCCAGTGGGTAGAATCGAACTCCCTTGGCAAAGCAGTTGAAACCATTCGCCAGTTCCTGTCTTGGAGTGCCATTCCACTTTGGGTGCAATAGGTGACAGTACAGTAACTACGTAGGTTTGTATTTTAAATATGTAATTATTTAAAATGAACTGTTTAGTGCAGGACAGAAGAATAGAGTGTTCTACCCTGGGGCAAATGGTGTACTAGCATTGGCTGATTCTATGAAACACTGCAGACAGTAACACTTAAAACAGAAATTGATTTAACAAAGTTAGACTTGCATACCTTCCTGATCAAAAAGGGAAGAACTGTCCTTGGGTTGAGCAGGTTTAAGCAACTTCATCTAACTTTTTAAATTTAGTTCACCAAAGTCTCTTCCTTTTCTCGCCATCGTACCAAGCTTAGCTTTTGAGAACAAATCCGATCAATGATTTCAGTGGCAATTAGATGAAGTTGGCTGTTCTTCAAACAGAAGCAGAAGCTGGGTGAGTCTCCATCTGAGAGTCCTATAACCCTCATTATAGAGGCATCAAAGAGGACATGCTCATCTGGCACTCCTCTCAGGGGGCTCGGGGTCACAGATCTGCACACCTGACATCCTATTCCCTGCAAAGTCATTTGAAAATCCTGTTTGTGAAAACAAAATGCAGCACAGAGTTGTCGACCAGTGGTACTCACCGGTTCAATCCACTGTAATTCAAGACCTTATTAAAACCAGGTCTTTGCTTGTTGAATGTAACTTCAAAGCAAATAAAGTCTGGCTCTGGGAAAAGGCTCTCAACAGCTTAATTCGGGAACAGAGGACCTGGACAGTAATGGAGGAATGAGTGAGAACTGCTGATGGGCAACCTTAGTACTTCCACTCCAGATCTTCTTTTTTGTTTCAAGCATGCCCATAGTTTTTAAATTTGAACCTATTAAAGCTCTGACATATCAATGAATATGTGTGTGTTGACAGCGGCTGATGGGACAGGATGGAGGGACTGTGATGAATGGCTCTGCAGGCGCGGGCCACATTGAGGACTACAGCCAGTGGGCAGAGAGCAAAGCATTGCAGGACAAACCCCCTTCACCCCCCCAGGGCCAGAGGCAGCTGAGCGAGGTCCACTCCAACACTCTGCCTGTCCGCAGGGCAGCGCCACCCAAGGGCAAACCCCAGCTGGGTAAGAGTTTGACTTCTTTTTTTTTTTTTAAATTTATTTCTAATCCTTGCACATAAACCAGTGAGGTCAAAATGTAACCCATCCTATTTCTACCCCCATCTTTTGACTTCTGATCAATTTTAATATGACTTGAGTTCTGCATGTGTTCAAATCCCTTCTTTCTTTTCCGCAGCTGAGAACAGGACCCTGCCGAGGTCAAGCTCGATGGCAGCCGGGCTGGAGAAGAATGGACGGACCCGGGTCCAAGCTGTCTTCTCCCATGCAGCGGGCGGCAACGGCACACTGCTGAGCTTCTCTGAGCGCGACATCATCACGCTGCTTGTGCCAGAGGCCAGAGACGGCTGGCATTACGGGGAGAATGAGAAGACCAAGCTGTGAGTAACCCCTCTGTGACTGGCTACATACAGAGATCCTACAGTCATTGGGAGACCCCTCCCTATCATAGAGCCTGTCCTTTTAATCCGTACTACAGCATCATTTAGTGAAACAAGAAGAATATACCTCCTGTGTAGAACTGGAATCAGAAGCTAACTGCTCTTCTAGTTCTTTCCTGGGCCTGGCTCTCTGACTCCTTTTGGGTTTTTTTTTTTTTTTTTTTTTTTTTTTTCAGGCGAGGCTGGTTTCCCTTCTCTTACACCAGAGTCCTGCCAGAGAATGAGGACAAGCTCCATGTGAAGTAAGTGTGCTACTCAAAACTACAGTACTCTAGAAGCATGGAATTTGACATTTTGATAGAGAAGACATAACCCCAACCCAAGAAAAAAACAATGAAAGGCTAGGGGGAAAAGTCAGTATTATGAAGCCTGCACTAGGAAGATATTTGATCTAAACAGGTCTCATATACCGAAGTACTATAAACAGATCAGTCTCTTTTTTTAAAGGATTTAGTCGAAACAGTCTTTAAGACCTGGTTTGATTTTGTATTTTATTCACAAAAGTACAGCCAGCTCTGAACTAGAGCAAAAGCAGAACCTGTCCCCAAATGCCCTCTCTGCTCGGTCGCTCACCCTGCCTGTGTGTGTCTCTGTGTGTCTGCAGCCTGCACCATGGGAAGAGCAGCAGCACAGGGAACCTGCTGGAGCGGGATGACCACTCCCTGCCCACTCCCGACTATGGCATGACCTCCCGCCTCCTGGGGCAGAGCGCAGGTCACTCCCGGCCGCGCCCCTACAGCGTGGCAGTGCCTGTCTTCTCTCAGGTAGGTACCTACAGCCCCCTGACACCCACCCCTCCCTCCTGGCAGCTCACAGAGTATTGGCAGCTTTATAACACCTTGCCTGTCCACGCTGAAACTGTACAGGAAGCAGGGCTCTCTAAATTGAGTCCCTATAATCCGTGACTAAAAGAATCACCTGGTGTAATAAATTGTTGTTCTGCTGCCACAGTACAACATTTTGCTGCTCGTAAGCTCTCCGGCACTCCTAATCTTGCTTTAGAAAGAAAAAATAAGGTCAGTGCTGATGTTGCTAGTCCTAATAATAGGAGGTAATAAATGGATTTTAAAACCTGGATTAAAAAAAAACTCTACATATGGAACATGCAAATGTAAGATGACCTCATATGCCCCCCCCCCCCCCCCCCCCATATAAAGCAATGGGACTTTTAATGAAAGGGTTAAGGATAACTTGAATGTAAAACAGCTTACCATGAAAATGGTGTCTGTTTAACACTGCCATCTAGTGCTCTTTTAAAAGACTTGCATTGGAATTATTATTATTTTTTTTCTTTATTTCTTTCTTTTTTTAGCAGGGTCTTGAGGATTATGAGTCACAATTTGCTACCAGGTAAGCTCATTTAATTTATTTTACAATTACAAATGTAATTATTTTCAAGCAAGCCAGTTAGTTAATGTTTAAAATATCCCTTTAAAAAAAAAAAAATGCATGTTTAAAAAAAAAAAAAAAAAAAATCCAATACAGAAAGGGTTTTGTCCTGGAGAAAGAAAATAATGGGCGCTAAGTGTGTGTATATAGTGTACTGCAAAGCATGTTGGGTCTTCCTTGATGCCCCTGCCTGGCAAGATATGCCAAAGCAAGTGGCTTTCCATTTCCAGTGCTAGTTTCAGAAAATCCTGCAGGAGTTCTGGGTATCTTTTTGGTAAAGACCTGAAAAACTGTTAGTGTTGGCCAATTAAGTAAATAAATTAGCTCAACCTGAGTAATTGAGAACTCGGGTGGAGTGAAAACCAGGACCCTGCGGCTCTCCAGGACCAGGGTTGGCCAGCCCTGTTTTAGACATTGAACATGGGTTATGTTTCCATTATCGGTGGTTAATAGCCAAAAGGTCCTGGGTTTTCTGGAATATCCACTTTATTATTATTATTATTATTATTATTTATTTCTTAGCAGACGCCCTTATCCAGGGCGACTTACAATTGTAATATATTGGACCCATTTGTGTTGTGTGGTGTGTGGTGTTTTTTTTTTTTCCCTTTTGAAATAATGCCGCAAGAGGCTGTATTTAGAGCATTGGGTGGAGTGCTGTAGTTTCTACGATGAGGCAGCGGTAATTCATGGGAAATCTAACAGTGTACAAGGGATATGAAAGAGTGCAGCATTGGAATTAAAAAGCTGTTTTTTTTTTTCATTGATTTGAGTGTAACAGTGGGCAACTTGATCCTTGTTCCTGCAAAACTATTCAGGTTGTAAATCACAGCAGAGACTCTAGTACTGAGAAATCAGATACTGGCTTTAGAATTAATTTCAGAGGTGGGGGACGGATATTGAACACTATAGCTGCTAGCGGTTTTTGTTTCTGTTTTCTTCACTCTGATCGATTACCTCCTTGGTTCTATGTGCCTACAAAACAGTTTTCTAAATCAAGAGAAACATTTGCCAGGAAACGGCACGAAGTGCGAGACCAGGAGAGGTAATGAGAGCAGAGGCTGCTGGGGAAGAAATCGGATTTGGAATTGCTTGCAGCTCATTTCATTAAACCTGATCGCGAGACTCCTAGGACACACAACTATTAGTAGAGCATGTCTAGGACACAGAACTAAAAGTTTCAGTAAAAGAAGAAAGTGCAGCCTTGTTAAAAAAAATAAAAAGGAACATTTTAAAGGACTATTGAATTATCTTTTTTTAAATTAAACATATGGGTGGCAAAGTGGAATAATCAAAATAAATATAATACAGAGAAGGTAAAGTATAGTACCGTTTTGTTTTGCGTTTTCTTTTTAAAACCTAAAGCTGATTTTAGGAAAGTGAATTGGCTGAACAGGGGTGGGAAGGTGCTGGGCATGTAGCTGCAGATGCCATGGATATGCTTTTCAAACCACCCCTTTTTAATGTATACCATCATTCTGAATGGTTCGGAGATCTGTGGTTAAAGTCACAACAGCACATGATTTTTTAAGTCCAGGAAGCAAGCAAACAAACAAACATGGAACACCCAAACAGTCCTGCAAGCAAGATGGTAGCCAAAAATCTCAATACGAGAAAGGAAGAACCTCCATTTAGAATGATTGTAAACATAAAAAGTCAAAGGTTGGGGAAGACTTCAATTGTATTTGTACTGTAGCTAGGTGTACTTTTTAAATGGAATGAGCCTCGCTACATGTGAACGTACAGTGCTCTCCGTGATGATGTTTAGTTTACTTGTGCTATCCTCATGGGGTCACAGTTGAACCCACAGAGAAAGTGTTAATAAAGAACCAAACGGAGAAGAGTAGGCTAAACTAGCAGTGCCCCTGCCACTTCTGGTCTGAATGAAAATGCTTGTCTGTGCTTCTCCAAGTGCAGCAGTATGTCTCTGAGTGCACAGTGCTGTCACCTTCTCCTTCTTCTTTACTTTTTTATTGGTATCGCACCTGCATATAAAACACTGACATTCTCAAAGACAAAAACCGAAGTGCTTCCCAGGCGTGATCTGTAATTACAGAAATGTGGACCATACCATTTTATTCTATGGGCCGTTTACCGCGAAGGGAGTAAATCTCCTGTTGCATACTAGTGAGTCCCATTGCTGGCTTTAGTGTAGGCTTTTAAGACGCTTCTAGGGAGCTAGCAGGCACAAGGATTTATTGAATTAACCCCCGTATAAACTGGTTTGTCTGTCTGCCATTTTTGCCTGCATTCCTAAAATGATGTCATTGCTATACACGTGAGCAGTGTGGTTATCCGAGTGCAATAACAACGAAGCACTGTGCACTTTGATAAAATCCTGCAAAAATAGCGGACAGAGAAACTAATCAAAATCAGAGCCAGCCTTTTATAGGATCCAACGCTGGCCCAGCTCCCTTTTCTAGATGCCCCTGACCCCCGTGCTGTGCTCTGTGCTGTGATGGTGGATGTTTGCACGTTATTGAGCGAGTCAGACCTGGCAGTTTCTCTTCTCCTCTCCTCTTTGTTTCACAGTTCCGATGGCAAATTGATTTCAACAGTATGAGGACAGACAGCCCTGAATAGGACAGGCATGATTCCTGCTTTGGAAGAGGCCCCTTCCCTCCTTGCTTTCTTCCTTTCTTCCTTCTGCCTGTGTTCCCTTTAGCTGCGTTACTGTTAGACGGGCCTGGGAGTCTGAGAGAACAGCCCAGCGGGGGTCTCCTTTCGGCTTGCGGAATATGGACTTTTTAAAAAATTAAGTAAATAATAAAATGGACTACTCTGATGTAATCATTTGTTGTCTTTCATGCATGTACATGAGTTTATCCTTGAACCCCAGAATGTTACATTTTTAAATAAATACATTTACATTGTATATTATTTTTTAATTACTGTATGTGACATTAAGTGCGACCATAACATTAGCATAATACTGCAGCAAACGTCTTGTATATTACACACTGAGAAATTTACATTTGTTTAGTCCCTGTTTGTAAATTAGTCTTAGGGGAAAACTTCTAAAGGGTGCTAGAGTACTCAATTTTAAAAACAAAACTGTGATCATTATACCTCAGATGTACTGTATGTATGAATTTCCTACCTGATATATTTTTCAGCACCATATGAGGACTGCATTATGATATTTTTAAAGGAAAATCTGAATCTTACACACACACATCCACCAATATACAATCTTTCCAGTTCCTTACTAGCTCTGAATTCTGGATAAGGAGCTGCAATAATATGGTAATATGCACACTGAGTAACCAAGGAACTGCCATTCATGCATGAAAGGGTTAACTGCTAGCTAAACATTCCTCCACTTCCAGTTTATCAGGCAAAAAATGAAGCGGTCCCTCTTGCTTAGACAGCAATAGGTACAGCAACCAGGTTTGGGGTCAGTTCCTGTTTTCCAATTCCTTTGTAGGAATTGATGTTTTAGAGACATAATTATTGTTTTTGTCCAGCTGCATTCGTTTGAAGCCAATTTTAAATGACTATCATACTTCAGCTGAAGTAACTGTGTTGCCACTGTGAGAAGCCCATTTTAACAGGATCCTGCTCATTGTGCTTTTGATCGTGACGTGCTGGAATTGGTTTTGAAATGGGATTGGAACTGACCCTAATCCTGAAAGCAACCCCAACTGATTTTACACTGCAGTGTTCTGCAAGTCCTGTGAAGGATCATGAGGCTGAATCCATTTGAGTGGTCCACTATATTATTTCATTAGAAGAAAAACTGAAATAGTGAGTGGCTGTTTCGTCTTCTATCGAGGCGCCCCCTTGAACCCGTGTCCAGGCAGCTCAGACCGAGGACAGATCAAGTCAGATGGCAACCCTTCCTAGTTTGCCTGTTTCGACATTGACGATTTGAGCATCATCTTCTCTTTTATACATCAACTCTTTTTGTGAGTTAGGCTAAGGGCAAGGCTGACAATCGGAATATATATTCACGTATAAGACGTCACACACCGATCCATTTTAGAGCTACAGGCACATCAATAGAAGAGTTAATCCACAGGAAAAACTGGCTAAGCAGAATGCTGCCACATATATTTCATCAGAGGGAAGGTTGAAAATGCAGCTGAAGTCTGGCAGTCCGGTCACAAGATTTACTTTACATGATCATTATGATATTTTTCTACACAGCGTGCGAGTGCCAAGTGTAATTGCATTATTGATCTTAAATGGAACTGAATTTGTTATCTCACAAAAGGATTATGCAGTGGAGGTTTGTATATTCCAGGCAGCTATGGTTAACAAGTCTTTTGTGCAATTTAAAGATTCCTTGTAAATTAAAAAAAATAAATAAATGGTATTAACCTGCTGATGTTTCTAAAGTGTTTGCAGAGATGCAGCCCTTTTGAGAAATGTTTCGTTTGTTTGTTTGTTTAGTTGGTTTGTTTCTTTCTTGGTTAATTGTGGCTGAACTGAAGTCTTCCCTAAACACTCTCCATCTTTAATCTCTGTTTTGATAAATTTAGAGACAAAAGCAGTAGAATGGGAACGTCTGGGAGCTGCCATTGCTTCTTCCTTCTCCACTAAAATAATACGAAGGTATGACGTCAGTGTTCAAAATGTCACGGCAAAACGATTACAATATATATAGATGTATGTATATATTGTTTTTCTTAAACACGCATCTTTTTGTTGTAAAAAAGAAAGAAAGCATGCTTTTGTGGGACACCAAAACTGTAACAAGATTGGTATTAAATGTATGGCGACTTTCTACTGAAAACAAACCAAACCAAGTATCTGAATAAAATCTGAAAATAAACACTATTTCTGGTAGTGCCAAGTTGTGTGTTTTTTGATTTTTTTTCTTCAGTTGGCAGCAAACACACGTTACTGTTAAGTTTTGTCTCTAAATGAATCTTCAATCCAAACAGAGGGTGATGTGTGTGTGAAAATGTTCTGTATACAGTACTGTAGTCTTAATGCAGCTTGGATCGATCAGTCGGAAACTCTTTCCAGTTTCGCAGTTTATTTTGAATTGTCCAATAACATTCTTGCGATTCACGATGCCATGCAAGCTTATTCCCTTGTATCTGATGGCCGTCCTTGTAGCCCACTAGTCCATACCAGTGCGCTAGAATATGGTATTGGGTGCTGTGTGAAACAAGCTGGTATCCTTTTAACAAGAGGTCAGAGTGCACACCACCCTATACTATATAAGAAATGGTTAAATAAGAATACTGTAATTAAACAGTATAGCTCATTTGAATGTGACACAAGCTATCTGATACAAATGCATTTCAGATGGCTGTATATAATGTCACTATCAGGGTCTATATATTTTATAAAATCGTACCATGTAGTTAAGTAAATTTTTAGATTGTTTTTTTTGACATGCAGAAAATATATTCGACTTCTCGTCTATAGACCTGTTTTCTCAGACTGATCCCAAGTAGTTTGCCCTTTTGAGGGGATAAAGACAATAATCCTATTAGAAGTTAATATAGATGGCAGTCAATTATTATTTATTATTATTACTATTACTATTATTCTTCTACTGCATTCAAGCAAGGGTATGTCAGCCATGAACAGACCAGTTTGGTGTCTCCTTGTCTTTCCTAAAAATGGTGCTGTGTGTGTGTGATTGGCTGAGAGCCCAGTCACTGCATGTGCCCATTCGGGCAGGGTCTGAATAGATTCCCACCCCCCACCCCTTTCTTTTCAAACCAATACCTCACTCCGTCCTCTGATCTGCATGACTCCCCGTGTGTAAGTGCGTGTTTGCCTGCTTGCTTGCCAACCTCCTTTTTATCCATTTGATAAACAGATGTCATTCTCAAAGTTAACCAGGGGGTGGCGCTGTTAGTAATGGTGCAGGGGGCTTAGGCAGCCTGTATTCAAAGCGACTTTAATCCAGCCTGTACTTTTTCTTCTGTCTTTTGAAAGGAGAAAAAAATGTACATTGGTATTGATCCCATTTGAGTTGGGGTTTGCACAGCAAGGTGACGGGAGACAGCTCTGCGTGGGCTTTTGAACTTGGTTGTGAAGACCATAGTGCAATTGCAATATTCAAGCTCTAGGTGGCACTAGCAGCAAAGTAAAAAAGCTACTACTATTAATAAAACAGCAAATGGTTGTTTTGCGATTTATTTATGTATTTATTTTTAGCAGCAATTTGCCCTGGCAATAGCACTCGCTACTGTATAATATATTATCCCCAAGTTTCCTTGCTTGTCTTAGTTTTGTGTCAAATGGCATAGCTAGTTCACATCCCAGACAGTCATTTACAAAACTAGTTCTAAAATAGAAGCAAGGTGTTTATAAAAAAAAAAAGTTTGTTTATTCCCTCTGTGTCCCTGCTGGGCCAGCACAGGTACAGTACACCTCAATAGCAGGGATGGAAATAAGATGCGATTCTTGGTGTTACTTCAACTTTAAGACACACTTGAGCTACACCAGGGCTCTTCAACTTAAGGGGGCCAGATTGGAAAAAAGGGCCAGAAGTGTTTTATTCAGCACATTTTTAAGCAATGTAATAAATATTATATAATGTAAAGTAGTATATCGGACAAGCCTTACAAATGTTACCATGTGAATGGTACTTCAATAATAGAACAGTGTGCACATTTAACCGAGTATCATTACAAACATTTTAAAATGTATGTGACATATTAACTGTTATACTATAATATATAGTCTAAGAGCGAGAACTGTGTGACAATGTGGTTGTAAGTAAGGTATTGATGAAACTGGGGAGCAAAAAAAAAGAGTAAAAATCCACCAACTTTGATCACACATTATGTGAGAGTGTCACTCAAAACAAATAAACTTGTGTCTTGTTTCTATTTCATCTCTGACACAACAATGAAAACTTGAGTAAGTTAAACCAACGCAAAGTGGAACTCAATGAATCTGGCTTGCGTAGGTCATGCGGGCCGTCAGATGAAGAGCCCTGCTATACACTGTAGCTGATCAAGCTTGTAGTAAAACCTGAAATGGGTGAAACTGCTATGAGACAGGAGTCGTATTGCCTTCCCTGCAATAATGCGAGTACTAATACAAAGAGAGGCCTAAATAGTCCAAGACACAAGCTAATAAAATGTCTTCAGCCAATCCTGAATGCCTCTAATATCCTGTAGATAAAATGTATTCTTGGGTTTTTGTATGTCAAAAGTACTGCGTTCATGCTGAATCCTATTTCAAATCCAATGAACCCTGAATAGACTGGTCACCAGACTGCTTGTTTAAGGTGTCTCTACCATTGTATTGGGGTGTGGGTATTAGTTTCTTTAAAACGATTATGGTTTTGAACAATAATCATTTTAAAATGTAATGGTATCTTATTCCATATGAGGAACCCCAATCCAGCTATCGCTGGGGCTTGAGAGGTGAAGATGACCGCGTCTTGCCCATGAGATGTAATACCATGAAGAATAATCTCATTCAACCGACTCGTTACACAGCACTAATCGTGGGACTAGTTCTAACCAGGGGTCTGTGTGTTGTGTTTTGTTTTATCAGCCTGGAATAACTGGCACACAAGTTCAAACCAAGCAAATTTTGTTTCCCTTTCAGTTCACATAGTGAAGTCGCCCGGTTCTGAGACGGCTGTCTAGGACTTTAGTAAGTTTGCAGCTTCCATTGGCACACCAATAAAGCAATGCCACTCACCCGCCCGCTCGCTGTCTTGCTCCCACTCGGCCTTAGGGTTGGCGGTGGGGCCCTCTGTCATTCCTGGCTCTTCTGACTACTGTTGTCTGCTGCATGTCCCCTTCCCTTCCAGTCATTCCCTCAATTATCCTGTTTTTCACTTTTGATTCACCTGTTGATCCGCAGGCCCTCAAATTCTCTACTTTGGTTATTCCGGATCCATTCTGCATTAATGAATTAACCTCTGTGATTGGTTGCTTCTGTGTTCCATCTTTGGGTTCAATCAGTTCACTGCTTCAGTCACATGACTCGCCTGTTCACTGACGCTGGCGTCCAATCACGGGTTTGTCTTGGGTGTTTGATTTGTCTTGTGCTGGTTGCCCTGTGTGGTGCCCATTCACATAATTAGGAGCCACTTTGGATTGACAGGCATTCCCATGCAGACCACTACAAACACAAATTGTATGTTTGAATGTACTCTGCCACATACTGAGTGCCAAAGATGCCATTAGCCCAGCCTTTCACTCCAGGGACATTTTTTCACCAGCTCCCTGAACTTCAATCTGGCTTTGATCATCTAAAAATGTTATTACTATGTGTAACCACTAGGTAGCATGTTCTATATACAAATATCCTTTGAATCCAGTAAAGGGGGCAATAACCAAGGCTTTTAAAGTATCTTGCTAGTATAAAGACAATCTCACAAGCCCATTTCTATTTCATGCTCGGTATTCACCCTGAATTTAAAATAAAATCCAGACTACGAATCAATCTACAGCAAATGATAAGGCACTTATGAGAGAACAGCTAATGATGGGTGAGGTGAGAATGATTTTTAAAGGCTTGGTTATGACCCCATCCCTACTCTAGACCCACACTAACCTGAATGATTTGGCTTACACTTTGACATGGTCTTGATTGCTAATCACCAAACACATTGGCACATGTTTTTTATTCACACAAAACCCCTACCACCTAAGCGCAGCTTTTCGACTTCTATGGTACCGCAGTTGACAAGTAGCCTGTAAACACTAAGTTTGTGGTCTCTCTATCTCTCTCTCTCCAGAAATCCATTTATGGACATCCGACTAAAACCAACCATCACTGACGACAGATCTGCACCAGTTATCCACTAGTCTGTCCGTCCAGCCCTGGAAACTGCCCTAGCCCAGCTACCCATCCTGCACACACAAGGAAGAGGAGGGAGAGGGGCTACTAGACTCACTCCTGCATCATTCCCATTGCTCCCTGTCAAGCCTGAATGTTCTGAGACAGAGAGCATATGGTACCATTAGAATACTATTTCAAAACAGGCCACACTTCATTGCTGTGTACTTAACCTTCTTGCTTCTGCAATTTGCTATTTGCAGCTGTAAATACGTCTAGGCAATGAAATCAGCAGGGACTCTGATAGCTTATTTGTTTGATTTATTTTTCTGCCTTTTGAGCAATTTTTTTATATATATATATATATATATATATATATATATATATATATATATATATATATATATATATATATATATATAATATATGAAGATTGCCTGTAGTTTCAATTTACATGCAGCCATCACTGAGTATGGCTGCCTCCCTCCTAGTGAATCCTGGTAATAAGCCGATGGAATATGTGGTCTTCTGTCAGGGTGGACTGTTCAGCTTTACCCCCACTGTACCCCAGGGGGTATGAGGGCCTCAAGAGGGAGAGTGATTGCCCCCTCACCCCCACCCCTCCTGATTTTCCCAAAGCCACAGCAGCTGTGTAGCAGGACCCCAGAATGGAAAGAAATTCAGCCAATCCGAGTCTTCCTTGAATGGAATCGTCCGGCCCATACAGGAACCTGCCCTCCCCAAGACAGGGTCCCCCTTACAGGGGTGGAGATCGTGAGTACTGACAGGACCTGGGTTTCAAAGCTTGGTGCTAGGTGGTTTACTAACGACTAAGGGCAGTTTTGATTTGATTTGTCGATTTTGTATTCATTTCTAAGCTTTAAAAGATAAAAGTGTACTTTGATCCGAAACTTAAAACATTCAATCATACAATTGAAGTGAAAACGCAAGCATTGTCATTTTTCAATTAAGTTGACTCTTCCTTAGTTTTCTTCTGAACTTTGTCTTAAGTATTCAAAATATGGTTCCAAGCTTGAAAATGCAGCTCCACTAAACAAAAGTATCCCAAAGAACCTTAGTCCTGGTTTATAAACGATAAGCAGTAGCATCTGGAACAGTTACACGGAGGAGGAAACCAGAGAGCCTTTAATTTGCATACATGCTATTTTGAAGCTGTTTGTTTGTTTTTTGTTTATAAACTTTAAGACCATGCTAGGCAAATAAATTAGTATATTATGAAAAATAAAAATATTCTCTACTGCATGTCTCCTAGATGCCCTGTAATAGGGTTAAAAAATAATTGTATAAAGAAAGAAATTGTTGTGTTGTCTAGGTATGTTTTCATTGTTAAACACCACTGTTAATGATAAGAATGGTCCTGTTCAAAATGCCCTATTTACTGTAGACTGCCACCGTGCTAGAGAGAGGCACTGTGCTGCGATCCTGTGCTTGAACTAAATGGCTCATAGTGCCTCAGTTGATCAGGATGTACATACCATACATGTGACTCCAGGAATGGAAATAAGACTCTCATTGCAATCACCAGAGTGACCCTAGGGTTCTATTTTAACCCTAAATGGGCTGGGTTTCTTACTGCCACCCTGAACTTTATTGTTTAGAGTTATGTTAATAATAAAAATAATAATAATAATTAATAAATAAATAAATACATCTTAAAGTTAATTGGCGTTAGTATTTAGATTCATCAGTGTTTAGGTCATTAAAATAGTGCTGAGGCAGAAGTAACAGTGTAGTTCTGTAATGTAAACAGCAGGAGGCACCAAAGACAAGGAATTGATCTAGGGAGCTGGTAATAGCTGCACATGATGAGCTTTTGTCACTAAGACAGTATAACTCTAAATGCATTACTACAGAAAGACAGACCCCCATTAAAGCTGCTGCTCTCTCTCTCTCTCTCTCTCTCACACACACACACACATTATATATATATATATATATATATATATATATATATATATATATATATATATATATATATATATATATATATATATATATATATATATATATATATATAAAAAACTATCTATCCTTGTTAGGTTTTTGTTTTGTTGATAAGTGTTCCATTCGTGTTCAGCAGTAAAGTTTGGTCCAGTTCAGGCTTTTCAACTCACAATCCAATGCATTCTGGTACATTTTACCTGTCTTGGGTACCATTTTTTTTAGAGAATCAGAACTACGCTTACCAGAATGCATTGGGTTGTGAGTTGAAAAGCCTGAACTGTCCCAAACTGTCCCGCTGAACACGGAGTCATATGGTCACCTTAGTTCAATGTCCAGGCTTCAGTGAAAGGACCTTTCTCTTAAATGGTGATGTCATCGGGAGGAGGCATGCATTGTGCCTTCGTTTTTACTGTTCTCGTTCTGAAACAAAACAACACACATTGATTGTGTGTGTGTGTGTATTTGTGTGTGTAATATATATATATATATATATATATATACTCTGTGTATGTGTGTGTGTGTGTGTGTGTGTGTGTGTGTATATATATATATATATATATATATATATATATATATATATATATATATATATATATATAATATGTATAATATAATAATGTATATGAAATAAAGAAAGAATTAAGTTCAAATTAGTTTAAAAAAATGAAATAAAAATGTCACAGGAATTGCATTGGTAATCTGGCATGACGTGTTTACTGATTTATATAGACCATGTTTATTCTCAATTGAAACTGTTTTAATTGTATTGTGCTAACCTTCTCATTGTTTTTTGTCACTGAGTGTGTATAAAATAAATGTCACTGTTATGTCATTTAAATTATGGGAAATAAAAAATAAAATAAAGTCTATCAGCTTTTGAGGAATACACTTGCTGTGAACTACCTGGTATAATCTTCAATCAGCAGTGGTTTAAAAAGTGATCCAATGAGAGGACTTCTGAGTGCCTCCATCTGTACAGATGGGGGTGGGGGTGGGGATCATCAAATACTCAATGTAGCAGCAGTCTTCTTTGCTGGGGATTCTGGCACAAAATACAGACATTCTGGATCGAATTCTGACTAATCAAGACTTTTTTAAAAAACAGCACCAGCTTTCGACCAACGAAGTCAATGATCCAGTCTGCAACTGTGTCCATGTATGACCAAAAAATGTAAATAAGACCTAAAGAAATGGACGTACATAAAAATAGGTCACAGAGATTGAATTTTAAGATATTTAAAAAATGCTTTTATTAGACCAACGATGTTTGACACATGCTCTGTATGGGAGTAAGCACTGGGAAAGGAGACGGCAGTAGTGAACCTGTTTTTGAAACGCAGTCAACTTGAGATTGAAAGGCTCGCTTTTCATGCAGCTAGCATTTAAAAAGTTAGGTAGCCATCTATTCTGTACAGACCAGTTGATAATGTCACCTACAGCAAGTTTAGCATTTTTTTATTTATTTTTTTTAAATAAGTAAATACTCCATTGTCACATGACGGGTCACGCGGAAATACTGGTAAAGTAGACCTGACGGTGTGCTTCCATTCACACTGTAAATAATCACATTTTATTGTAATCATCACGGGTGTAGATCAGGGATGAGCAGCTCCAGCCCTAAAGGTTCTGGGTGTAATGAATTCTGCTTGTTGGTAGCTCATGATCTCACTCAATGGACCACTGAGCTCATTACCTGAACAGGCTTTATTTTATTCTCTGATGCATGACTTTTCCCCCACCCTGTAAATCTGTGGGATAGAGGACAGTTTTCTTGAACAACACATTTTATAAATAAAACAGATGGGACAGCAATCTAGGCAATCTAGGGGGAAACTGTCCTCACTATACACGTGATGCATGCGCCTGTGTATGAATTTCAGTTCACATCCTTTAGTCTTAAAAACTAACCTCCAGCACTGAAACTGTGCCTCAGTCGACTCAATGAACTCTTCCAGGTATGAAAGAGTAACAGGTGTCTCTGTTGTAGATCATGTGGCTTCCCCCATCATGTGACATGAGAGTTCCCATTACACAACAAGCTAAACTAAACATTGATGACAACATTTTCTTATGTTTTCTTTAATAACCTTACACAATAAAATATCTAAAAGCTGTAAATTAAAACTAGGGTGCCACATAAATGTGTTACATCTCTTTGGCAACATTTAACCTATAATAATAATTTGATATTTTCTCTGTTAAATTTAAAACTTTTTTTCTTTACTTTCTTACAAAAATAGTACAGACTGCATGAGCTGCTCTCCGAGACTATTACAGACTATGAAATTGATGAAAGGCATTCAGAAACACTGAACACTGTGTGTGGGATAAATACTTCAGCTGCCAACTTGGCACTCTAACAACAAGATGGGTCACATTTAGGGGGCGGTTGGGCTGAAAATTTGGATGACACTTTCCCTTTAAGAAAAATGCTTGAATGTAATTCCTTTTAAGGAATTTCAATACTTCTAAAATGTTTAAAAAAAAAAAAAAATAAGATTATTTTTGTGTTTGTGTGTTTGCCCAATCCACATAGGAGGTGTCCTGTTTCTAGCACTGGAGTCTGCAAGACTTGGACTTCAATTTCAGATCAATTTCATTGTTATGCATTTATCATGCTTTTGTGATATTCTACCATGGACTATTTTCTACAACCCTAATCCCTAAATCCTGATTTTATTTGCAAGTTAATTTTCCTGAATTGATATAGTCATATAACACATATTCCATACAGTCACTGTTAGCAATGCATATGATATGAACCTGAACTCAAGACACCTGAAATGAAACAAAAAAACATACAAGCTCTGTAAGTATTTTGGCAAATGCATTGGCAAGTACTTTCTCATAATGTACCACTATCCGTTGCACTAAAATGTCCAATAATAAATCCCAATACTGCTTCTAGTTTTCTTCCCCCGGTTCATCAACGCTATTCTTTGAGAGAAGTATCAGGGAACCAGGACACCCCCTTTACTTCGTCCCACCAATAACTATTTGGTAAGGAAATATATCCAGTCCCACAACCCCCCGCCCCTTCTGTCTCTTTCTAAACCCTCGAGACGGGAGGCTATCTGTGGGCGCTCACAGTGGGGCGAGGGTAACTCAGAGTACCAAGGATTACCAGGCGCATTACAGACCTGACGCAGAACGGGCATGGTAAAAATCTCCAGCAGCGATTAAATGAGTCTGTAAAGCAATGGGACCTGGAGCTGCTGAATCTGCTGTACTCCATCCTCTTTTCTGTTTTTTTTTGTTTGTTTGTTCGTTCTTTAGCAAAATGGCAATTCCGTTACAAATGACGTTGAGCTTGAAGGTTCTGCAACATGTAAGTTATAATCTGCATATAAGTTATATATATTCATATATATATAATATATATATATTTGTATAGATTTGTTCTCATTGTGTACATCCACAGCCACCCCTCCGACATGGCAGTGGGGGCTGTGAGCGTCCGTTTCCGCTGGTGTTGAGAGGCACTGTCCTGGAATGGCAGCTCAGGTTTCATCAGGGCAGGGGTCCCAGCTGGAGCCCCCCCAATGCAAGGCCCAGTCTGTGCAAAATGAGGCCAATGCTGCCAGGCCTGGGACACTCTCTCCTCCCTCTCTCCATCTCTCCCTCCCTCCCTCCCTTCCTCTTGCACCGGCTCTCTCACTCCCTCTCTCCATCTTCACTGCTCCCTGAAACACAAACAGGACCCAATTACTGCAACAATCTTTTAGAGATTCAGGGTTAACTTTCAATTCCTCTTTTTGACAAAGGTTTATGTTTTCTCATACCTTCATCGGTGTCTTCCCCTCATAAAAGTAATGTTTGTTATGGTATACCAATATAAAACTATACCAAAGCATAAGAAAGCCTGTTAAATCATAAGTGTTGTAAACTGAAAAGAAATATGGTAACCCATAAAAAAAACTACAGTACCATTGAAAAACACTATAGTGGCATGGTTTACAATGGAAAGGCACAGTAGATGCATTGTATGAGCATGGGAAAGTAGGAACAACATAGCACACATCGTGACAGATTACCAGGGGCTTGCTTGTGAGTCTGAATAACCAGACCTCTATGCTTCTACTGTAATTGGTGATTCCGCACCAGTCTTCTGATAATTTCAAGAGTGCAGTGCTCACCTCCCACAGACTCGACATCGGAGTCGGAGACATGCGTTATTGAGAAGCGGGAGACGCTGGACGGGGACACAGTGAAGCGAGAGTACTGCACTGCGGGGCCCTGCTTCGACTCTGGGGCCAGGGGGGAGAGGCTAGGGGCCGCGGGGGGATCCATGGGGGCCGGGCCCAGCGAGGACATGGGGGAGGAGGTGACCGGCGTCAGGGGGAAGTCATCATCCCACTCGAACCCTCCGCCTGGAGAGAGAGAAAGACAGAAGGGGGTCTGTGAGGGGACTGCAGAACGGCGATTAGGGTTAAGGTTAGAGATTGTTCTGTGAGGGGACTGCAGAAATTAGATTAGGCTGTCTACCTAAAGTCAAATAAAAACAGAGCCATGCATCTCATCCGCCTATCAATGTTTACATTACACAAATTAAACAAAATGTTATATTATAGCAATTTTTTGCATTTTATAACAGCAGTTTAATGCAGACCAAAACTATATAAGCTATCAAGACATTACATCTTCAGTGAATTGCATTGTGGCAGCAGAGGTTATTGTTTTAGTACACAAATCGCTGCCACTGTCTCTAGCAGATGTATTCTATCTAGCAGTCTATATGGCAGCCTGTCTCCCACTGCGTTAAACAGTCTTACTCTCTTCAGAGACATTCCCGTCAGATGAGTCGTCCGAGGTGCTGACCCTTTCCTGGGGGCGTGTCTCTCCTGACTCTGAGCTCCGCCCACTGGACTCCGCCCCCTGAGGGAAACTGTGATCTGCTAGCTCCCGCGTCGGGCTCTCCTGGAATGAGAACACAGCACTGAAGCAGCTCAAGGCTAAACAAAACCCTGCACTACAATATCTAAATTACTAAACTAACTAAGCAGCAATCCTCCTTAGTGAAAATCAGGATGAATTATCAGAACTCTCAATCATTAGCTAGAGAAATGAAGAAGCAATGGAATTTATACTAAAACAATAATGTATTTATAAATGTGTTATAAAGATTGTTACAAACAATATTAGACAGTTACAAACAATACTAACATGTTATAACTATTCAGAGTTTTACACTTATAATGTGTAAGAAACTGCTGTTAATAACATCCTCTAATAGCAAATGTATAGATGTTTTATAAATGGAGACTAACGTGTGTACAGTAAACAGATTCAATCAAATAAATAAGCAGTAAGCACTGACCTGGTTGAAGAGGTAGACAGTGACGTCGTCGAAGAAGGAGACGGCTTTCTTCTTTCGGTCGAGTTCTTCACAGAAGGACTGGGAGAGCAGGCTGGGCATCTTGAGGAGGCTGCGCAGATTGCGCGCCTCACTGCTGTTGCTGACCACGATGGGCACTGCGGGGAACTCCTCCTCACTCTCCTCGCTCTGCTCCTGGATGTTGTAGCAGCGTAGCTCCTCATCCGACTCCTCGCTGTCCTCCGAGTCCCCGTCCTCCTCATCTGCCTCCTCTCCATCAGCCGGGGACACTCTGCCCATCTGGCACTCTGAATCCTCTCCTGACTTCAGAAGTCCTGGGTCTTCTTTCCCCCGGCTTTCCACATCAGGGCAGTTGCTGTGGGGTTGCTGAGGGTTATCGTCCACATTGGGAAGACCTGTAGATGTTGTGTCTTCTGCAGACTCCCCCCCATCCCCTGCCTCTCTGCAGTCGCTGGTCTCAGTGTCATTTTTAGAAGATCCTCCGCCTGTTGCAGAGTCTGAAGCCTCAAATAAAGGGCCCTCCAAGCTGCCAGGTTCCTGCACTTCATCAGGGATACCCGGATGCTCTGGCTGAGCTGGTTCCTCGGGAACTGAAGCGGTGCAGATTTCGGAATACTGCTCATCTCTGCAGAGTTCTGGCTCCAAATCCAGACCTTCATCCTCTAACTCAGGAGGAGTTGGACTTGAAGGAGAAGGAGTTGAATGAACGGTAGCAAACTCTGTTTCCGGGACCTCTGGAGTGGCTAAAATTTCACCACCATCCTCAATATCTTGCCTCTGCTTCTGTTCACCAAACTGTCTGTCTGAATAATCATTCTGCAACTGATCTTTCTCATCCACATGGTTCTCCAGTTGCTGTGGGTCCTCTTCCTCCACTTTCAGGCTAGTCGGATCAGCTATGGGACCTTCTTTTTCGGGCTCTGGGACAATAATGTCATCATCCCGTTTCTCTGGAAACGTGTCCCCTTCATCCCGGGAGTACCTCTCATTCTCTGCATCATAATCTGAAAAATAGGCAGAGTCCCTGTAGGGGTTTTTCTCATTCAACCCACCCAGCTCTAGCTCTGTACTGTGAGATGTTGAAACCGGCAGTCCGAGACACACCTCTGCACCACCCTCTGTCTCTGTCTCCTCTAGCCCTGGATCTTCACTAAGAGAAGGCTTCCCCAGGGGCTGTACAAATCCTTCAGGGTCCCGTGAATCGTGAGGCTCCTTCAGTACAAACTCAGGAGACTCGTAATTCTCTGTGTCATAGCCGCTGTCCATTGCTTTGGGCTGGCTGGAGGGGTGGAAGGTGTTGGGGCTGAACGCCTCGCAGAAGCTGCTGGTGGAAGGCAGATCTAGGGACTCTATGGAATCCGGAGTCCCCGCCTGCTTCTGCAGGGACTTGACAGCTGGGGCGGCATCTCCCACATAATCCATAGGGAAATCCGTAAAGATGCCCGAGGTGACGTCTGTGATGTCATCATCACTGCAGTCATCAATCTCCACCAAGCTGATGCTGGAGCAACCCTTATCCACGCCGCTCTCCGCGGTCCGACTGGTTTCTGAGTCCGGTTCTGATTGGGTACTTGGAGCCATTTCAGGTGTGAGTCCATCTGATTGGACAGACCTGATGCTGTTCTGGGCTGGATGTTTCACTTCTGATAGACATCCCTCTTCATGCTCTTCCTCCTTTTCAGAGGACTTTCTGCTGACAACAGTATTCATGGACTCCTCTGTTTTGTCCACAGGTGTTCCTCCTTTTCCCAAGCTAGCGTGATCAGGGTTCAGCTCTGTCTCAGGAACCACATTGCTTGCCACAGTGCCCCCTAAAGTTGTGGAGGGTGAGCTTTCTCCATTTTCCTTTTTGAGCCCCACAGTTTGTTTCTGTTTGATATAATCGTTGAGGGTATAGCTCCTGACCACAGATCCCAAAAGAGGATCCACAAATCCGTGCTCTTGATAAGCGTTGTGCTCCTCAGGAGGGGACATCCTCTCCTCTTCCTCATGGCATGGGTATATATAACTATTGCACTCGCTTGACAGGAAGAGTGTATGTTCATTGGTCAGGGCAATTCCACCTCCTTCTGTGAGTGTAGCAGCCTCCAGGTAGTGAAAGGTTTGGGGGGCGGGGTATGTTTGGTTCTCCTTTGCCTTGAAGACACGCCAGGATTCTTCCAACCCTGCTGAAGGCATTGTGAAATGAAAATTGGCATAGCCGTGGATATTGTTTTCGGATCGCTTGCTGAAGCTCAGACTGTTATTGTTGGCAGAGCTGTTGGATGTCCAGTGGTTAGCCTGAGCTAAGGCTTCTTTCTCTGCAGACACGTCCCCCTCTTCCAGATCACTGTCTCTGCGCCCTATGAAGAGCCCTGAATCCTCTTCCTCCATGTCGACACATACCGTGTTTGACTCAGGCATGCTTTTGCGAAGGGACCCCGTCATGTCATAGTAACACTCTCCAGCTGACCTCTTGCTAAGGGCTGGCCTGCTTCCTTCAATGTAAGGGTCTCTGTAGAGCTGTTGGGGCCCACCAAGGGATGGCGAGACCCCAAGGGGGTCCTCCAACTCACCAAGTGCTTGACGCAGACTCCTAGACCCCCAGCTCTCCCGATGATTCTCAGACAAATCCTCCAAAAGGTAGTGGTCAGCCCCGTCCAATGAGGATTGATCGTAGTAGTAACCCTGCTCTTTCTCCTGCACTTTGTAGGAATAGTACTGTTCACTTTCCCAGGGTTCCACCGGGCTGGCGGTAGATACCTGGCCCAGGAGAGGCTCCATGGTGAGTGAGATAGCTGGGCTGGTGTCTGAATCATAGGCACTGGCTTTGCGAGCCTCTTCCAACCAATATGAATTAGGCTGGGCTTCACTAGGGCAGTTGTCGCAGTCTCCCGAACCGCTCCCACCACCTATATAGCTGCCATTGCTGCCATCAAGCTCTGGGCTGTAGGAGCACATGGTGTAGTCTAGATCAATGTTGCACTCACTAGGCTCCTCAATACGGATGTAATATTCGTTGCTGACAGAGGGGCTGTGAGCGCTCAACACAGGCACTACCCCCGGGGTGTGGAGTCCTGACGGCTTGGAGTCATAGTAGGAAGGGGAGACTCCCAGAGTGAGCCCCCCACTGCAGCTCCCAGGAGCGTAGTAGATATCCTGGTACTGGGAGTGCCCTAATGCCCCACTGCTTGAGGAGGAAGGGAAGTTCGGCTCGGGGCGTGCTTGCTCCCACTTATACTCGAAGTTCAGGCCCCGGCTGGTCTCTGTGACTGTGAGGATGTCGTCCCCCGCCTCAGAGTGGAAGCCGTCACCCGCTGAGAAGTGCTCCAGCAGGGGGAAGGAGGAAGAGGAGGAGGAGGGAGGCTGCTCGGCCGCAGAGGCGCTTGCACTGTGGGTGCTGCTGTTGCCGCTGTTGGGCCGCAGGGAGTTCCAGCGCTTCTCAAAGTCCTCCTCCGCCTCGCTGGCACCCTTGGCACACAGATAGGTCAGGAGGAGGTGGACCTCTTCTGCGGTGGGCCGCTGGTCCGGCTGCAGCCAGCAGAACTGTAGCACCTCGTACCTGAGAGAGAGAGAGAGAGAGAGAGAGAGAGAGAGAGGAGTGGATAGAGAGACAGACTTGTTAGTGATCCATTTCTAATGGAGTTCTGTGTTTTGTAAATCCTGATGGAGGTGCACGGCACCTAAACATTGATTTGACTTGTTCACTTTTTAATCTTGGTGTTGCACAAATAAGTAAAACATATTTTGGTGAACAAATCCTCAGTGCAGATACTCTTTGTTGCATTTATACTTATTGTATCCAGCAGCGAGTGGCATAAGGTAACTGGACTTTACTGAATAAATATAATAGGAGGAAAAGAGCACATGGAAAGATGTCAAATTGTCATTAGGCTTTTCGATAGGCTTTCCACTGGCAAATATAACCTGCAGTCAATGGTCAGTAAATTGAACCAGATCGCTGCAGAGTGTAATTTGAATTGCTGCTTGGCTACACAATAACTGCAATTTGGCTACATTCCAATCTGCTACATTGGACAATATTGCACAAAGATAAATCCTCACCAGCGTTCTGAGAGGGGCAGTTTGAGCAGAGGTTTGGGCAGCTTCAACTGCTGTTCCTTGATGGCATAGGTGAGGACCTGTCTGTCAGAATAGTGCCGATAGGGCTGGTTCCCCAACTCAAACAGCTCCCAGATCGTCACTCCAAGGGACCTGCCACACAAACCAAGCACTTATAGAGACCTTTACAGGGTCACAGAGTCTCTATTCCAATGTCAAATGCAAATCAGAATATCTCTGTATGTTATTGTGATGCCTCCACCCCCCTTCCCCTTACCAGATGTTGCTGGGCTTGGTCTGGTCCACTACAAGCAGATTCCCGTGGACCTCGTCGATGAGCTCCGGGGCGATCCAGCGCAGAGGCACCCACAGCTGATCCACCGTCACAAAGTAGTCATCCTGAGGAGCAGATACACGTACCTTACACTGGAGTCAAGCTGATCCATGGTACAGGATGCTAGATTACTGAAAACATTCTACAAACTTGTATTTAAACACACACACACACACATACATATATATATATATATATGGAAATGTTGACTGAATAGCTCCAAAAAACAAATAACTAAAGCAGGTTGTATATTTTATATTATATTCCCAATACAGTCAAGTATAAACAATGGTTAGCTTTACCGCAGAACTTGTGATTGAGTGCTTAAAGTTATAGATGGCCTGCAGACTCCAAGCTCACCTTGTACTTGTTATGTGAGAGCCCATAGTCTCCGATCTTCACGGTCACTTCTGCAGTCAGCAAACAGTTCCTCAAGGCCAGATCACTGAGAGTGTAGAGAGAGAGAGACAGTCAAGCCAAAACTGTTCTAGTGCTAGTACAGTGAGACATCTACTATCTAAATGGACCCTTTATTTGTAATGTTAATTTTGTTCATTGGCTACTAGTAGCTAAAGCACAATGGCCTCTGGTCAGTACTTAAAGTGTTTATATAACAGTCAATCGTATTGTATTGTATTGTATTGTATTGTATCATATAGATAATTTGTCACCCCCAGGACAAAGCCAGCTAACAACACTGCTACTGTACTTGAGATTCTAGCCATGCTGATCTCTAGATGGCGCTGTGGATCATCCAGAAGACACATGCTAATGTAGTCTTCCCACACATGGACTCTGGAATCCCCAAAGGCCATTGAAAGAAGCGGACGCTGCTCAGAATCCAGGGTGGTGGATCAGCAGGGGAATTCATGTGAAAGGCAGAGGGAATGGCTCCTGGTGTCTGGAGCTGTTGGATCCCCCACTGCAACAAAATCACTGATGCTGGAGTCTATGAGTCACACTCAGACAGCACCAGGATATTGTTACAGGGAGAGACCAGGGGGAGCCAGCTGATCATCTGGTTGACTTCAATGGAATGTAAATGGGAAGATGGTAAGATAACGTGCTGCACAGACAAAGTGAGAGCTGCTGAGCTGCAAGGACCAGGATATCAAACAGACAGTCTAACTAACAGGGGGAGATCCAACCCGTTTATTGTGTTTCAAAAGCAGTACAATGCCAAGGCTGGGACTGATTACTGGGTTGTTGAATTTTTAATAGATTTTGTCTTAATGTCTTCAACTCTAAAATAGTCATACACGCCCCTGCAGCCTGTAGTACAGATGTCAAAAAAATGACATCACCACCCCCAATTTTTCCCCCTGACAGTAAATAGCACTCACCTGTGGACAAAGTTGTATTTGTGCAGGTGCAGCAGGCCAGAGGCGATCTCGCATGCCATTCGCTGGAGAGTCAAGGGGTCAGGGGTCATTGAGTCTGCAGCCCGACAGCTTCGCAGGTATCCTTTCAAATCACCCTGAAAAAAAAGGGTTTTGGTTTGTTCGTTTTCACCCATTTTCTTGACAAGCGTTCATAATAAACACCAAAATAGAAGCAAGCTGAAAGTGCACATAGTTTGAGCATTATAAACATTCCATTTCATAATTAAAAATGCCAATACGTTACCAGGGTGTCTCGGGAACCACAACCTCACAGTAAAACTCTCTCTGCAGTAAGCAGAACGGAAGCAGGTTAAGTCTTCCCCGCAGGACTCACCAGTGGGCAGAACTCCATGACCAACAGATAGGGAGTGACCTCTGAGCACTGTGCCAGACACTGCAGGAGGTGGGGGTGCTGAAGGGACCTGTGGACAGGAATAGGATGTATTAGCATACACACACACACACACACACACACACACCCACCACTGGGGCACACTTTCATTAACACTATGTAGCTATACCGATAATAACTCCTATACACTAACTAAATACCCTTAGAAGAGTTAACAAAGTAATTTTGCAGTTTTCCCATACACTGTATTTCCCAGGTTTTAAATGTACATTACCATACCTTTGTGGGCTTTAACCCTTTCATGCATGGCAACCTCATATGGGGACAGATACAAACTCTCTTCTAGTCTTTATATGCAGACATGAGGAAGACGCAAATGGATGATAGCCTCATATGAGGATGACATATATATAAAGTAATGGAAAAAAAATGAAAGAAATGTCCATGAAAAAATATTATATTTATTACATTTTATGCATGAAACGGTTAAACCTATGTTTTACTATGCTGATAATATTGTATCTACACACACACACACACACACACACACACACACACACACACACACACAGGTCACAGTCCTGAATCCAGACCGTGCTCTGCTCTGTCTCCCTCTTCCTGTGTGATTCTCACCTGTAAGGCTGCACCTCTTCCAGGAACTGCATCTGGTCCTGCACGCTGGCACTCGCCTTCAGCTCCTTCACCACCACCTGAGTCGTGCTGAGACCCGCGTTGACCTCGCCCAGGAGGACCTAAGAGAGAGGCAAGAGTGGCAAGAGGGCAAAGCGAGAATATTACCCCTCACGTTAACCTTGTACTGTGATGTCACTGTTGAACATAAATCGCAATTCATGGGATTTTTCTTTCATGCAATAGTCAAGCATTACATACATATTGGACATTTGTAAGCTTTGAAAGTGAGCCCTCATATTGGTAATGAATGCATCTCTTACCTTCCCAAACCAGCCATGTCCAATCTCTTTGAGGTAGAGCAGGCTGTGCCGGCCCAGGTCAGTGGACTTGAGGAGCTGGACTGTGGAGGAACACATACAGAGAGAGGGGGGTCAGAGGAACCCGAGCACACTGCCTTCACCTCCTGACATGCCAGCAAGCAACAAAACAACAGCCCCCAACAGCATCAACGTTTAAAAATCAAATGCAGGGATGATTTCTGAAGTAGATCGCTGTATTTCAGACCATACTGGGTTCCGTTTTTGGATCAGCTAGCTTTGAGAAAGTCCTTTGCGCACCAGGAGTTTTTGTGTGACATTTGGTGCAATTTTGTGTAGTGAGTTTATTCTGTCTGCTCCTGGTTAGTTCAGTATTTGCAAATCAGTAAATACCAGGAGCTTACAGCAGTAAGACACGCACAGAAACAGAGAAAATGAAGCCAGGAAAAGCTGTGGATGTTGAGAAAGCAGGCGACAGTGTTTCAAAACAAAGCGTTATTAAGAATTTAAAAAGATAAACGTAAACGACAGTTCCTGTGGGAAAGGGTTCCTTTCACATTACATCTCTTCAGTCAAGCAGCTGACAAAACCTTAAGAATGCAAAATCAAGATAGCAAAGAACTATCAAATCCCCAGAGGTTTCCTCTTTAAGATAGCAGATCCACAAGCTAGCCTTCATCACACGACATTCCCGACAGCCAGCTCCCTATAGAATGAGCCCGGAACTTCCAGCACACTATAACCAGTTTTATAATATTATCCAATCACCCAGCAATCGCATTCACTGGAGGTAGTCCAATTCCTAACTGTGGGAAAGGGTGAAAGGTTGCTGATGACCTCCACTTAAACAAAAGAACTGCTTGATTTTCATGATTTGAAGTCTGCAGAGCATTCAAAATAAGGTCAAGTTCTGCGAGCGCATTCCTCAACAGAGACCCGAGGACGAGCAATATAACCCACTAAACCACGCTAAGTGACGCTTTGCATTGCTCTCTCCCGCTATCTTGTATAGACTGTGTTCTTGCTCCATGCACTCCAAAACTCTTAAGGCTCTCAAGAGAATGACAACTACATAAAATACGTTTGACTTCTTAGATCATCCTTTTTTTACCAGAAGGATTAGCATACTGTATGAATTGCAACACAAGGGGTGCATTGTGGACTGAAATGGTCCCACTGTAATGTGCCCCCATCCCAAAACCCCTCCCGATATAATTCTGGTATGTAACGCCTCTGTACTATTCCAGAGTCCAGTCATTCCGACACACACACACACACGCTCACGCACTCTACCCAGGCAGAGAAACGGTCCCATTGTTTGCATGCTGGTGCTACCCGGTACTGGGGACTGACTCACAGACACTGGGCCTATTCTCAATCACACAGCTACGACATTGGCGGCTTGCGAAAGAAGCAGCAACATAGACTTCATGTGTTTGTTTTTGTTGTTGTCCTTCTTTGAAACGCAACACTGGATTCCTCTCCCACTCCTTGCATTTTTCATGCAGGTTGTTGCTGCACTAGGACTCAGGACTATAGCGAGAAAATGAAAGGAGCTTCAGTCTTCTGGTCTTCTGTGTGGGCTGAGGGTCGTACAATACATTTTATAAGAGACTTCAGTAATTCCAATGCACAATACATAGCCAAACACAGCCTATACTGTATATACTATTACTATGGGCTTAATTTAATTACAGTAGAACGCCTACAATGCCCATGATTTCTTTTTGGCTACAAATATTTACTCTTCATTAAATGTGTAATAAATATTTAGGGCAGAAATTAAATCGTGACTTTTTTTTTTTTAATGGGAATGTCTTATTCAAGACTGCACACATTAGTTTTTTTTTTTTTGTGGAACAGTCTGAAAAGTGCGGATGCTATAGGCTATTCTGGAGGTCAGACTTTTCAGGGGATTTTCACACCCAGCTCCCCTAATGGAATTAGAGACAGTAATCAATGAGGCACAGTCAAGTATCCCTCCAGAACAATGAATACCTCACAGACCTTTCCTGGGTTGAATTAGTGCTGTTCTGGTGACCCACGGTGGCCTTACACCCAGCTGGCAAGTTTGTGGGAGACTTTCCCATTATTTGGCCTGCACACAAGACCAGTTCTACTAGTTTATGAGCTGCTGTGGATTAGTACATGTACAATGAGCTGTACTAATACAAGAGCAGTGCCAGCTCGGAAGACACAAGAAACATCTTTTATTAATCAGGCCTGTACCTTCATTTTGATCAAAGCAGCTGATTCATTACAGCAGATGAACAGCAGAGCAAATGTAATTGTTAATAACGAAGCGAGTCTGATTCAGTCAACCAGTAATCAAATGAATCACTGAAATCAGACAGGGAGAAGACAGACTCAAGGGCGAACATCAATTCGTATTGTGCAACAAACAACTCATGTGCTGCAGCTGCTCACTGCATGTTACATAACATCTCGTCAGCCTCCTATACGAAGCTCATCTGGTATTGAAGCAGCACAGCTGTTGATGATTTCATTCATAAAAATATTTACACTGCTGTTTCCCCCTCTCTGGGACTTTTTAAATGGTTACATCACTGTTATTTTGTTACTAATGGAATTTTTTATTTATTACAGGGATATTTTGTTATGAGAATAGCACCCTAAAACTACATCTCTATGTTTACTGTGCTATTAAGATGACAAGCCAGTTTAATAAAACGTTGCACAGAAGACACAATATTCATAACGAATGTGTTTGCCTCCTAAAATGCACAACAGACGGGACAACTTGTTTCAAACCCTATCCAACCCATTTCTTCATCTTGTTACAGAAAGCTGCATGGTTTTGTACCACACTGTGTGCTAACTTGCTCAATCATAAGGAATTCAGTATCAAACGTTTCGACAAAAAAGGCTTTTGTGTCTAAATGTTACTGTTTATTTTGCAGATTTTTTAGGCTGAAGAGTTGGAAGTCTTTCCTGTAATTTGAAACAGACATGATGGGAACACAGCTGGGTCAGGGTGTAACCCTCAGAACAACATCCCTCCTCCCCAGGAGAAGCCCTTTGAGTCAGGCAGGAAACTCAACCCCCCCCCCCCCCCCCCCACCCCACCCCCCCCCACCATCACCCCCACCGATTCCCCATCCTAAACCCTCCCTAATACCTGTGTCCACCAACATAAGAGAACAGAGATTTATTTCAAGCATTGCCAGCCAGTTTACAGTGACCTTTGAAAACTTGCTATAGCAGCAAACGAAATCAAGAAGTGATTAATCACATAGCAAATACATATGGATTCTCCACAGCAGCTACAGTGACATATTAACAAATTGCTAAGGCTGAAAAAATGGAATATTGAGTCCTTTTGCATTTCCATTTTGGACACTTCCCTTAACTCGCCAAACCATTTGCAAAGAAATCAAAAACTGGATCCCCTAATAGTAGTTCACACACAAAACTTTCTTTTTTTTTCTCTCATTCTGAGAGTCTTGTTAGCTGGAATTAGCACCAGAACCTTTGGGGCTTCTCTACTTTGAAAAGGATGGCAGCCCATAAAACAGATTCTGCCACGGAGCACTGTTATAATAGGCAACTGTTAGTAACGGGGAGGGATGTGTGTTGCTCAGCTTTGGATCCTAAACAGGCACAATATGGTATTGGCAATTACCTAGGACATTGAAAACCAGTATCCAGCCTGGCTTCTCTTGTGAATAGTCAGTGATGGATATACACGCGCAAGGGTTTAGTTGATAGAGACGCTGAGATCCAGGGGTCACTTCAGAACCCATCTGTTTTGTAATGTATTACAGTCACGGTAATGATAGATTTCCCAGTTGAACAGCTTGCGTCAACACAAGCAATAAAAGATTATTTCTTTGCAATATCAAGCGGTTACCATCCAACACAAGGAGCACCACACATGCCAGAATCAGGAAAGACATGCAAGAAATATTGGGACAGATGAAGACTGGGGTTTACCCAACTCAGAGCCTTAAATATCTTGGTATCTCTGAATAAATAAGTGTCCTATCAACAATATTTTAAAAGAGGGATCTGTCCCACAGGTCCATAGGCAACCCAAAATTGTACTCACATTTTGCTTTAGTTCTGTTGCCCTTTGGGTCAAATGAACAGACCCTAAAGTCTTCATGCTGTCTGCAAACAATTATGGGGTCTTTTAAGTCCACTGTACAATTTGCCCAATCCAAAAAAAGTGTAATGTCTAAGTTCAACAGGATTCTCACTGGCAGGATTACCCTTTAATACAGCGATCCCTCCAGCAAAGAAAGGGTCTAGAGGCTTGATATGGATATTAAATGGATATCCTGCTTCTTGCATGGCTGTGCTTTCGGTTTCACACTTTGACACCTGCATCGTTTCCCATTACCAGATGACAAAAGCTCCCTTTAACAAGACACATAAAAGCACAGTCGTGTCTAATGACAGCAATGGAATATGGCCTGGCTTGACCTGAGCTAAGATTCTGTATTGTATATGGATTCCTAGCTTGGAGGCTCCACATTGGAACAGACTCTTTTTATATGAATGCACTTTACAAGTTACTGTAATAGAAGGGAATTTACATGTTACAGAGAAAGTGGCTCAAGCGTATAGAAGAGAAAATGAACCAATATGTTTAAAGTCTGTATTTTAAAGGCAGACAGTATTACCATACAGAATATATAACCTAAATGTAAACTCAATCCAAAACCTTAGTGCCTGAATGTAAAAATGTAAGAATTTTCTTGTGAAGTTTAGCTGTATGGCTATTTTCCTGTATCATTATTGTATGATCTAGGTATGTCTTACTTTAGAATATTTTGATTATTGTAATGCATTTGTCACACACTGTCCCCCACACACATCAGAAGCAGGGTGGACCTCCAAGCCTTCCTCTCTCAATTAAATGGGTGTCCAGGCCAGTGTTCGGACTCTTTCCCTGGTTGATCCATTTCAGCTGTAGCTGTGTCTACCTGATCTCCTGGGCTGCTTGGAGACAGGAAGGGACACCTCAGTGAGCGGCAGGATGTAAACCTCGGGTCCGGTCTGGGACGTGGAAGAGGTGAGGGTGGAGAATTCGGCCTGGTACTCCTCTCCCTCTGTGTTCTCGAACTCCTGCAGAGAGAAGAACACATTGAGCAATCCCATCTCAGTCCTGTCAGCTTCCTCACTACAGCAGTGAACTGGACCTAGCGAGCTCCATAAGAATGGACAATGACTTGAACCAAGGGTGGGCAAAGTTAGCCATTCCAGTCCTGGTCTTTGTTCCAACCCTGCTTTAAATTGTTTAATTCAACTAATTAAACCACCATCCAGATCCTGAAGTAGTTCATTGTATAATTTTACCTGTTAAACCTGGAGCGGAATGGTCCTCCAGGACTGTGATTGCACACCCCTGACTTAAACTATAACGGTCATAGAAAAACAGCTGAGCTTGCATTAATGCTACAGTCTGCTAAATAAAACCAAAAGCATTAAAACACACCAGTGTCAGCTCTCTAGTGCTCAGACTAAGAAAAAGAATGCAGTCCCTTGAAGACGAGTGGAAAACTCCTGACCCACCCTGACCCCCGACGCACCCTGACCCCCTCTTTCTCTTGGGGCTCCTGACTCATATCGCTTTCCTTCACATAGCCTTCCTTGCCCTCGGTTTGACAGATTTATTGCGTTTCAGAGCTAGAGGAAAGTTTGCGTCGAGGAACCTCCTCATGACATTCTGAGAGGTTTTTATTTCTTGTTGAAATTCAGTCAGTGCTTGTTTGTTCGTTTAGCTTTATTATTTTGTATTTAGTCCTGATGGAAGGAGAGAGACTAACAGCACGGTCCCCAGTCAGGTGCTGTGTGTGCTCCCATAGAGACTAGCTTTGACACCTCCATGCTGTACAGGACTGAGCCTCACCCAAATACAGTCTGACAAACTACAGCATCATTTTGTGACCTGAAGAAATGTTCTTTTTACATCTGTTTACTGCTATTGTTATTGCTAATGTAAATCACTTTCACTGTGATTATTTTTCCCCTTAAAGCTATTTATGTTTTACAATATCTTTCAGTCTTACCCTCCCCTGTCCCTGTTTCCTGTTTCATTATAAATCATACACAGTATTTCTATTCAAGTCCAGGCCCAGAATGCATTCGAGTGGAGGCATCCACTAGAATCCCAGCTCCAAAACCTCTGCATGATTGGTAAATAAGTTAGTACAGGGCCTAAAGTGATGTCACCCTGGTACCGCAGTCGCAATACAATCACAGTGCAATCTGCAGACTACACTCTCCTGTTCATATAATTTATTGCTGCAGTTTTTGTAAATTGCTATTCAAAATTCCCTTACCTCAGCACTATGTGCTAGACTGTAGCGCACAGCAGCGCTCTATAGGGTATTTCAGTGCCCTCTATCCAGTAGCAAGCTCCCTGGACACCAGCAATGGTCCCAGGCACAACGCTGCCCCCGAGGTACACATCTCTCCAAATCCCAGCCCCGCTCAGAGAGCTTGCTTTTATAATCCCAGTGTACCGGGGCTGCCCTGCTAAAATTGAGCCGCACTGCCAGCGAGGCATTGTGTAGAAAGAGTCTCATTGTTGTGCCTCTGCAAAGGGGAATGTTCTGGTGCGTTTCGGACAGCCCGATCTGCATTGGGACGGGGAACAGGAGGGGAGGGGCTGGCTCACGCACCAACCAGCTTCTCTGTTCCACAGCCAGAAAATAAATAGCCCCCACAAGAATCTTAAGCATTGCAAAGAAAAAAAAAAAACATTCTGTGCTCATGACATCACCCCTCTCTCCTCGTCCTGCTGGAACATGTGCACTGCAGTCGCAGCCCAAATGCACAGCATGCAGAATTGATTGATTTATTTTAAAAGATTTCCCCCTGGATAAAACTGAGAGGATTCCAGTCAGGGGCCCAGCTGCAAGCTAGTTTTCTGGTTACTCTTCTGCTTTTTCCAGTTGTTACTGCTAACAATTCTTGTAAATACATCTCAATCAGTTACAATACATAACTAACTCTTAGCTCCACTCAAAAGGACACACTACCTCCCAGTCAATAACTACTAGGCCACACTCTCTTTTCCAAGTTCCTTAGTTCAAACCACAAGGCCACGCTGCTTCCCTCCCAGTCCCTCAGCTCTAACCACTAGGCCACACGGCCCATCTCCCAGTCCCTCAGCTCTTATTAGACCACAGTGCCACTCTCCCAAACATTTAGCTCTAACCACAAGGCCGCACTCACATTTTACAGTTAATGAATTAAGAGAGCAAACCAACACGTAAACTGAAAACGTTTTTATGTGACCTTGGTGAAAGAGAAGGAGGCAGTCCGCATCACTACTGTCCTTAGACGAAGGGGGGCATTGCTGGCTGTATCTCCACAGCTCATGAGTAGAGGAATGGAGAGGAATGGAGGGCTTGTTACTGCAGACTAAGCAGCAGCCCCTCAGCCCTCAGGGGGCTATTCCATTTCTCGCAAGCTGAATATAAAGAGCGAATGGACAGCAATGCTACAGGTAAACCGCAGAGCTGCAGAGTGCAGAGAGAAGGAGGGTTTCTCAGAGTGTTTTTATCTGGCTGCTTCTGGACGTCAGCCGAGATAAACAACGACAGAGTTAGTGTGCGTTCAAGCTGCACTGTGTCTTCACCACAAGGCTCGTTCCCACATTTAACCATAACATGAGGTCAAGCAGACAAATGTTTCAATATAACGAGTCTGTGTTTGACCACAGAGAAGTGGATAGCAGTCCTATATATCAGAGACAGCGTTAGAGCACAGAAAGCATGGAGGAGTTTATAACAGAGGCAAGGACTGGAACAAGTGAATGCAGTATTATCTCAGACCTCTTTAGTTGGCTAGGCATATATAAGCTAGCATGCTAATGTGTAACTCAGAAATCACAAGCCATTCTTGAGGTTTACAGGGGTGAAGAAAATGTGGCCACCAGGTTAGGAGTTTCAGCTAGTAAATCCACAGCAACCTAGCTGGTGCTGGAGCCTGATATCTTGCATGCATAGTGTATATTTTCTGCAACTATATTTATTAACTCTGAAAGCTTTCTACCAAGACTCCAGCTGCGAGATGTCACTAAACCGGAGATCTCCATTTTCTTCTCCTTATCCATATGCATTTTAACACGATTCATTCGAGGATGATAGTTGTATCAGCTACAGCTTGTAGTGAAACCAACCACAAACTACTCTCTTTTACAAGGTTACTGTGGGTTTACCATAGTTCTCCTTTCTCATACTTTCTTGTACATGTCTTAGCACTCAACATTCTAAGTGGGTTGTTGGCTTAGCAACTCTAGTTATGCCACTGTCACCTTCAGCAAGCTGTTTTTCTGTCATTTACATGCTAATCATTTACATTTCCCTACAAACTGTTTATCCTGACCTGCTTTAAAGATAAGTATATGCAGCTTGGGGCGCTCGGTGAGCTCCGGCAGGGGGCGACAGTGCCCAGCTCTCACCTTGAAGCCGATGTCTCCCTTCTTGCAGCACAGGCAGGCCAACATGAGGAAGATGAAGGTGAACAGTCCGGAGAAGGAAACAGCCACGACAGCCAGGGAGGAGGACCAGGAGAGCTCACTCAGGGGGGCGCCATCTACAGGAAAGACCGGGAATCACCGTTAGCATCACACGCCAACACGTTCAATTGTAACGCAATATTATGAGCACTAAACCAAGCCTAACAAGATGCGAGCAAGGATTCATAACAATAGCACGAGCATTGGTCTAAAGAGAACTGTGGGTCAGCTAGAGGTGGGGTATTTGTTGTGCATTTTGTTTATGCTTGTTCATTCACTTGAGGGTACAGATGAAATGACCGATACAGTATTAATTAGTTTGACATTTTTAAAGCTACTGGCATTGTCTTATTAATAAATATTATGCTTGCAGACTGATCTGTTGGCCCATACTGTCAGATTGCTTTCAGCACTTAATCTTTCTGGTTTTTTTTTTTTTATATCCTGCAGCCAGTATTCTGATCCTCTTCACAGCTGGTCTCCCTGCACAACGTCATTCTACTCCAAACAGCTAGGGGGAGCACAGCTGCAAATCTCAACCCTCTATTATACACTAGCTACAGTACAGGCAGGAATTATGGGAATGTGCATACCCAGGTGACTTAACATAGCGTGCAATTATTTAAGACATCAATTAATCTAATGGCCACTGTTGTTTAGTAGTACCTTTCCTGGAATTCTACATGATTTAACACAAAAGAGACTCACGTGATGTGATGTATGATAAACTTGGTGTTGTGGTAGTACAGTATTTAGATCTGTTTAGCCAAGTGGCTCCAATTGAAAATGAACAGAACCCCCACACAACACACTGCATTGTACATAGCACAATGCTGTACCCTAGGTAATATGTGTTAAGACTAGGGTTAGCATATGTCTCCATGTACACTAGGACAGTTTGGGACAGTTCAGGCTTTTCAACACACCGCAGTGCATTCTGGTACAAGTTACCTATCTAAGGTACCCTTCACAGCAGGACTACACTTCCCAGTTTGTGATAATCATCTGTGCATGCCCATATGAGAGACCAGTAGCAGCCTTGCTAATACTGCAGAGTCTTGCATATCCAAGCACTGTGCTTATACCTGTGCTTTTCTGCAGCTCCTCTTCTGCATTTTAATGAGTTCATTAGACCCCCCCCTTCCTCCCCTGTGTTAACAGAAATTTAATCAGGCATCAAAGCACCATACCAGTTTATTAAGCCACCTCTGTGCTGCCCTTTCTCTGATACCAGTAAGTCAATACTGATCAGATTCATTCTGTCCCTATACTTGTAGAAAATATCTAGAATGCAAAATAATGAAAATACAGCTTTCTGGAAATACAGCACAATGGATATTCAGCTGATTTTGCTCTCGACAAGCATTGGATTTTGGTTGAAACTAGGGAGCTGACTGTGACATAATTGAGAGTAACCATGGTAGTGAGGATCTGTGAGCCAGCAAACTCAATGGAGAAGGAGACCTCAGTAATGACAATCTGAGAGTCAGTAGATTCAGTAGAGGCTGGTTAAGTGCAGAGAAGGTAATGAGTTAAATGGATAAAATACATGAATGGAGATAATGAATGTGACAGTTCTAACAAGCTGATCTTCAATGTCATGAAAAACAACAAGTTAATCCGCAGAATCTAAATATTGAAATCTTCAACCAACACACAGCAATGAGGCCTGAAAAAACCAACAGACATATCTGCGTTCTCTTTCAAAACAGTCTTCACGGATAATATTCAAATGTCATCTTCAACCACTTGCAACTTTTTTTTTTTAATTAAAAAGACAAGTAGCCAAAAAACTCCTATTTATAAATATATAAAAACTATGTTATTTCAGTCCAGCACGCAGCTGGTATCAATGCGACTAATAAATATTTCAACAATACACATTACAGAGCATGCAATCAAAATTCAAATGAAACACTGAAGCCACAGTAATATAACCCTTATTAAAATCCAGTGTAAATATATACAAAAAGAGAGATTGATATTCTTCCTGGCATCTGCCTCTGCTTGTTCGGAGCTGTCTTCCTGCTTCCTCTTAATAACTCCCGCGGAATTGATCCGCTGTCAATCCAGCAGCACTGCTGTCATCAGGACTGTTTGTGCTGAGCCAGCACTATCCTCCCTCTTCATTTTTAAACATCTGGTCTTACAAGCACCTTCTCAAGCACACACACAAATACAAACCACAGCTGCCTACACAGCCACACTGTCAAGTGACTTGCATTGAGTGAGAAGGACCAAGCCTGTCAAATCCATTAGGGGGTCACGCTTTGTTTTAAAGGGTACTTGTTTTAGTTTATTAACTGTTGACAACTGCCTTACTAACGTGTTTACAGCACGCATGCTGTCTGTCAATGGTTAGTTAACCCATTAAGTGCCGTTGTCCTCATTTGAGGACAGGCTACTTTGTCATTTTTTGGAACATTTTTTAAGTGGCATCTACCTGTTATTTAAATGTTCTCTTTAACTATATTGTTATGATAACTTACTCTGATTTGTAATGTATAAAGTTACATAAATACAGCTTGTGTCCTGATCATGAAAAATGAATGTGGTACTTCGGTAAATCTGTAACCATCTGTAACCATAAAAACAAAGTCATGGTAAATTAGGAAATACTAAAAGAAACTTTGTAAAATTCAATGACAAGTTTTTCTCAATGTCTTCAGCGTTGACACTGAACATATCAGTTCATTTATAGTAACCTATTTATGAACTAATAAAAAAGGCCAGCTAAAACTTCAGCTAACATCAGACCACTACTCCGGAATTAACAACCCCAAGTTCAATCACTGAAGTACATTTTATAACTTTTAAACAAGTGATGTTTAGCAACTGATCAGGCTTTATATTATTCTACATTTTGTATTTGCTTATAAATAGGTTACACACACCAGGGTTTTGTAAGATCAATATTACTTAACCTTCCCCCAGTCTCTCTAATTAAGTTCAGTACTGCAGGAGACATCACTTGTCTTTTCAATCATCTTGAGTGAGATGTAGTAGGACTATCAGGGAGGATGGGGGGTGGGGGGGGGGGTGGAGGATGGGGGAGGATTGGGGATGGGGGGGGGGGTGGGGGAGGAGGGGGGCTCTTACATTATAGCTGGTTTAAATCGTCCAAGACAAGGCTGAAAAATCTCTTTGAAACCGCTCAGATATTTATGGGTCACTCCACAGTGTTTTCTTGCTCTTGGCAGTGTATTGCTGCACCAATCATAATGAAACATGTACCTCCACTATTAGTGTGCGTGCTACATGAAGCAGGAATCCATTCTCTTTAGTAGGCACACACACAGAAACCAGAGAATTCTTCAAACAACAGATGATCTTCCAAAACCTCAATGCCACAATGATCTGGGAAGGGGTGAAACTAGTCAGGGGGCTTTCATACGCACTGCTTGTATATGAACACTAGATTAAATACATAAACTAACTGAACGACATCCACAGACAATAAATCCCACATTAAAATATCACTCTGTTCTTTTGTTGCAAGGATAGATTTATTTAGCGGCTGGACCGATTCTCCTGGCGGCCCCACACAGGGAAGGGAAAGCTGTGAGGCTGTGCTCCACCAATGCTAGGAGGCTTGTTTACTGTGGAGCCCAGCCCTGCCAGAAACTACAACAGCCTCATTAGCATTCTAACCCACCTCCCCACTGAACACCACAGCAATTCCAGGGAGGGAGGGGAATGGGCAAGCACAGAGCAGAGGGACCAGCCAAGTGTTATGAAATTCAGAGCAGCTGATAGCACCAGCCAGGCTGGACACAAGTCAACAATAAAACTGCTGGACCTTTAACATTATAAATCAGCAAAGTGTGTAGGAGGAGGGGCCTTATACCAGTTGCACACCAATGTATTTGGATGCCCGAACCCTAACCCTAATGCGCAGAACCCTAACCCTAACCCAAGGCCTCAGCTCTTTCTACTAGACCACACTGTAACAGTAAAGCAACACTTTTGCTCTCTTCACCAAGCTAAACAGTGAGTTCAGGGGACTGAAAGGGCTGTGAAAGGAATGCCACTCAGCCACGTTAGGTAACGTAAGAACAATTACAGCCAGGGCTAAATCTGGGCAGCCTGTGAGCACAGCTCCCAGAGGCAGCTCCTGGACTCTCAGAGCTGCAGAGGTGATTGAGAGTGCGATCCTTTCAGATCAGAACCCCTGCAAGAGGATTGCTTTATTTACAAAGAAAAATACACTAGTCTTTTTTTTATTCCTGTAGGTATTTCTCATAGTTCATGAAGCTTCCTGATGTAAGCAGGTGAAGACATGGTAAAGCACAGGCCTGCAGCCAGTTTCTGCAGATTATGTCACACCCGTGTTTTAAAACACCTAAATAAAGTTTGTGTCACACAGAAACACTGTTGAGTTCACGGCACTACATTGAGACTTTAAGCAAGAGCTAATCATTTGCCCGTGTATACTGTAAATCACATGCATTCTTTTACACAACAGGGATTCCGAGTCTATATGGGGCCATTAGTCTATTCTAGGATCACTTTACCTCCAAGGAATAAAATATATGCACTGCATGATGAGTTCGCCCTTGTTTTTGGGAATCCAATTTCACAACAGACTTTCTTTCAGAGCAATTTCCAAGGCTGCTGCCAATATCTTTGTATCCTGTCTGCTTGCATTGTTTATGGCAACGTAAGCACTACTTGGAAGTAGTTGGTCACATGTCACAGATTCTGACTGGGAGCTCCTTGTGTCTAGGCTGAACTGAACTCTCACATTTCGATGCGCAGGTGTGGGGTTTGTATGTATTTGTGAAATGTAAGTGGAAGGCCATAGCTTAGCAATGAAAACTTTAGTTGGAGTGGAAATGTTCACCCAGTACACCACCAAACACTCGCTGATTACATGCAGAGTCATGGACAAATGTCTGCTTCTTTTCACCAGGTCGCAATGTTGACAGGAAGTGACCTCAGGGAAAGGGGATGCTGCAGGCAGCTGTACCGAGTGAGACGGACAGCTGCCAATCACTCACTGCTGTTCAAGCCTCATGACTGACAGCTGAAAAACCATGCTCTGAGGCCTCGCCTCCTGCAGCTGATTATTCACCCCAAAAATGAGCAACGAAAACACGGGACAAAGAGAGAGGGCTTGCCCAGCTTGAATAGTAACGCAGCTTGGAGTCTGCCAGCCTTGCTTACTGGCACCACTTCCCTGTAATAAGATTCTTGTTTTAAACGCAGACTCTGTGATCAATGACTCTTAATTCCTTCACTGTGTTCTTGCTGTCGGCACTAACTCCCAGTGTTAGGACGCTAAGCCTGTAGCCTCTGAATGCAGCAGCCTTGTGCATACCTAACCTTGCACTGTTCTTCAGCTGAATCCATTAACCTGAGGTGACTGTGAAATGAGCTTTCATTTTGTTAAACAGTACCAACATTTAAAGAGATCTTGGCACATTTTGTAACATACCAACGGTAATTGTGCATTGCAATTTACAGTCTGATCCTGTTGCAATGGCTAACAAGCATGTCAGAATAATTCATACACATACATACCCTTCATCACAGCTGCATTTACAAAACAGTTATCAGTATCAAGAGGCAAGATTTACAAATACAGGTATCAAGAAAACCTGTAGTCAAAATGTTTGTCAGAAGAAAATAAGTCTATTTTAATGATCTAACCAGTGGCAGATCTTAACACCGCCACTTTCACACCTATAAACCTTCCATTCACTGTATTTTTATTGGATTTAGCATTGTTAATAAGAGGGGCAATAAAAGAGTATTTAGATCGGTTTAATGGATTCCCCCCGTCTCAAGCTGTAATAACATACTCATTAAACAATGAATCAGACATCACAGATTGGGACCCGACTGCGTTTGTATGGATAGCAGCTTCATAACACTTGAACAAGTAGTTTGATCTGAGATGAAACTAAGAGTAGAGAAACCACAGGTCTGGCTTCAGTGATAGCAGCTGTCGATGTGTTTACCTAAACAATCCCACCCTGCTGGTGTTTATGCAAGATTACATTTTATGAAAGTTTATACCACGGAGTGCCTCCAGAGACTCATTCAGAATTGTCATTAAAATGCCACCAGATTTCTCTCCCAGGTCCAGCTCTCATACGCATCAGTGAGGGGCATAGAAATCTATGAAAAACACTATTACCAGTCAAACAATTGACAACACCACAATGTCACACTGCTTCCCTCTCTCCCGATCCTTCAGCTCTAACCACAAGACCACACTGTTCCTCCCCAGTCCCTCAATCATAACCATTAAGCCACATTTTCCCCTCCCAGTCCCTGAGCAGTAACCAGTAGGCCACATTGCACAGACTCCCAGTCCTGATTTACAGAGGTAGTTTAAACATCGCATTGTTCCTCCTATCACTTTGATTTCTGTTTTTGTTTGTTGACTCATCCCTTTGTTCACAGGAGTCACGGCTTAGCAGACACACAGCTTGGGGATTCTAGTCTGCCTGAGCCTCATTGTCTGGGGTTGTTGACTCCTCAGTTACAGATCAACAGCATTCAAACTGACAGCAGAGGATGGGAAGGCAGCACAATCAAACCTGCAGCAGCAGAGACTGTTACACTCTGGCAGCTCAGAGTCCCAATCAAAGATTGGAAAGTGAGCATGTTTTCAGTTATCTTCTCCTAATATGGAGATATACACAAGGCAGTATTGCTCAGGGAGGGAGGGGTTGTGGTTATGGTGGGTGACAAGGTGAAGTGGTCTCTAAAGTTTTCAATTCACTTCCCATTATTTGTGCAGTCAAATTGTTTATTTCAAATACATTTTCTTCAGTTTGAAAAGCTTCTGAAGGCACACCAGAGGGCAGCCCTCGGTTCCATGTTGGTACCACAAGCTGTTATTTTCAAACTGTTTTTTTTTTAAGGGAATTGCTCAAGTTGCTAATAGTGCTCAACATTATTTGCATTTTTTAACTAAGTTCAGGTTAATGTTTTTTTGCTGGGGAGGAATTGATTGAGATGTCTCCAAGCAGTCTTCCAAATAATCGCAGTGTAAGAAAGAACACCATTTCTTTCTGCAGTTCAAGGATTTCATGGATGGAAAAAAAACCTGAAACTGACAAACATTTTGTCTACATCCAGTTCAACGCTTTATATGTTAAGAACAATGAACACAAAGTTAGCCATGTCAGGCGCAGGGGCCCAGCAGACCATTAGTTCAATCTGGGAAGCCTCTTTGTGAAAGGGCACTGATTTTGTGATGGATACATAATCACGGTCATCCTGGAATTACAATGCAAAGTGTGATGAAATCCTGACTTTATATGAAAGGCCTCCAGTTCTGTTCATTAACCTGTGGTCACCTCCTATTAATGCCTAAAGGTTGTAATCTTGTTATTGCTTTGAAAAACGGTGTCAGACAAATAAAAAAATAACAATATTTTTTAGCGACTTTTTTGGCGACTTTAGAATGTCTAAACGGCGACATCTAGTGACTTTGTGAGGTTTCTCTGGTGACTTCCTGCTTTGTGGAGCTGGCAACACTGACTGTAATCTCAGGAGATGTCTGTGAGGGGCACAGAGTTTTTAATCTTTATTAATTCTTTCCATGGCCACTGCTGATGGATGCTTATTACTTTAATTTGTTGACTGACGGCCAGCCCAGCTGCTTTACCAACATTATCATTTTGAATTCACTGCATACTGCATCCTGTCACTAAACACAGCTGCATATAAAGCTTATCTGTGTGCACACACAAGATGAACATTATTTGCATTATCTATAGGCCCCCAAGGCAATAACAATCTCTTCGCTTAGCTGTATGATGCTGCTGTGTTTTATAAAACTGTGGCCTACTTACTGGATACAATAATACAAATAAAAGATTCTGTATGAAGAAATGCAAATCTAACTGCACAGTGATCACGGCCCGCTTCTCCACATAGCTCATCCTGCTTTCTACACCTCCCAGCTTGTCTCCCATCAGCAAGTTTGAAGTGGCATGTCTGCAGCCTGCTGTCTATCGGTGCTGACACCTACAGAGGGAGGCTGTCTGCCCAGCGTGGACACTGCCAGGGTAGGCTACACAGCTGTTTACTTATAATAGAGTTCAGGGCAGCACTTAGGAAAATGCAGGCTGGCAGGGCTTCAGCACTCACACTGACTCCCTCCCAGCCCCTCAACTCAAAACCCCTTGGCTACATTGCAACAAAGTCAATCAGTTTGAATCACTAGACCGCACAGACTCCCAGCCCCTCAGCTCTAACACTAAGCTCTACTGCCCCCGAGCTCCTCAGCTCTAACCGCTCAGCCACACTACCTTATAATAGCAATGCTGCTGCTTAGTGAATTGGTTTTATATCACCAAATAAGCTTGTTTCGTTAGAAAAGGACTAACATGAAATTGAGCATGGCTGTGATTTTACCATGCAGGAGGGATCAAAGATCCTGGGTGCCTGGCTTTCTGAGATTATCAACAACCAGGCTGTGGCGATCTGATTGTATTGTTGGGCAAGAATCAGAAAAACAAGATGGACTGACTGAGATCTTGTTAGGAACCAAGGAGTCATTTCACAATTAGTTTGACCTCATTATCGATTAGACCCCTGAAAAGCAAAATGCCTTTTACAATCCATGCTGTGGATTGATGTAGCTCACTGTTCCGAGCATTTTACACACAAAGCACAGAAAGTATCACAGTTCTGACTTTCTCAGTATTGATTTTACTGTCTCTCAGATCCCCAGGGTTGAGTTCTCTATACTCAAGACTTTTCTTTTTTATATATAAAAATCGTTATAAATTATATTACAGGTTAATATCTGGGGGTAGAAGGAAAAGTAGCACACCTCTACCAAATGTAATGTCACAAATCTGTTGGTATAAATCTGTATTTTTGAATCAGAATTTGGAGTGGGAATTGGTTAAAAGCAATTGACATATGTTGTAAAAGCAGGTAAAATCAGGAAACTGATCATCCACTATTAAAATACTGTTTTGTATTTTGTAGATCTAAGATCAAATCATAAGAAATGAAGTCGGCTTTGGTTTGTGCCTTCTTCAGTGTGCTGGAAGTCATGGATGTGTCTGAAATTATCTGTAGTTGAGAAATAAATAACCTCCCAGGACTGCAAGTTAGAAGCATATGAATTATTCAAATACACACTTATCAGTAAAACAAAAAACAACACACGCACTTGGATACACACCCACTTAAACTATCAAGTATACATAAAAATACCTTGAGGTTATTAGACAGTAACTCATGCATCTCTGCTCCCTGTTGAATCACCTCAGATCCAGCTCCTGCAAGGAAACTTACATAACTATGAGGCATGCATTAATTAATAAGAAGAAAGGGTTATAAAACACAGTGACATCTGCCTCCTAAGACACAGTTCTCAAGAAATGCTATATAACCCCCTGGCTCTCTGTCTCTCACCTTTGATTAAAGACCTGAACCTGAATCAACACTCCCTTGAGTGCTACGGTATCTGCAGTGGTGAGCGTTCACTTCACAGTTTAGAAAAGACAATTAATTAACAACAACCATTAACCCAATTGCTTTGTGCTCACAGTTCTGCAGTGTGATTACAGATGAAAGTAGGGCAGTTCGAGCTGCAAGCAATAAATGTATTTCTACTGTACAAGCAGAGGTAGATGGCAAGCCGAAATTCCCTCCACCCACGCATTGGATTTCCAAATCCGGATAACCAATCAGAGGTTTGTGCAGCATAGCGGCGACCAATCAAAATACAATGCGTTAGACAGCAACTGCTACATGCAACTCCCTACAGCCAATTATATCAGTGTTACTCCTTTGCAACACAACGTATCTTCCATCAAGTCAACAGCTGTGTTGAAAGTACTTTCACTTCTTCTATTACAATTTTTGCATAGTCTTATAGATCGGTGGGTAAAAAGCATAGTGAAAAGCCTTGAGCCTCAACTCAGAAGACTATTGACCTATTTGCTCCATCTCCTATATAATGTAGACCCTAAATGGTGCAAACCCAGAATACCACCCTATATTAGGACCAGATACTGTACTTTATACTTGGATATATGGCAGACTTAACAGCTGTTTCTAATACATATCAGGCTGCCATATATATATATATATATATATATATATATATATTGTAAAAAGACTCACCCCACTCGGGTTCGTTGCCCCTTTAAGAACTTGACCCAGAGACGAGAAATGGATTTTTTCCAGCGCTCACGCGCTATATTTTTAATAAACACAAAATTAAAACAAAACACACAAAATAAACACCTAGCTCTCTCTGAGCACTAACTACACACGCAGGAACCTAACTATCACAGGACGGCTAAACCGTTTCCCTGTTCCACACACTTAACCATACAGGTTTGCACCGTACCTTTCTCTTGGGACTGCTAGGAAGCAGAGCACTCCTTTCTGCCTCCTTCTCTTTAGCCGCCCTGAGCAGACTGCCTGCTCTCTTTTTAAACCCCCGCACCTGGGCTTAATTTCCAATAACGCCCAGGTGCGGATGACAATTAACAATAAAACAATTAACCAAAACAATAAAGCAAGACAAATCAAAACAGAACACTTCTCTAGCAGGGAGGTTTTAACCCCCTCCCTGCTGTTTCTCATACCCCGCTATGTTACAATATATATATATATATATATATATATATATATATATATATATATATATATATATATACATATATATATATTTCCGTATATGCTCTGTTCCTGACAGATCTCTGTTACTGCGCTCTGCAGGCAGACAGCAGTGCTTGCTTGCGGTTCTTGCTCCTGCAGTGCACTGACCCTGAAATCGCTCCAATCGATTACCCTGATGTCCAGGTCCTAACAAGATGCTGCAATACAGGACATAGAGCTCGGCAACGAGGCCAGATTTACTGTGTTAATAGAGGCAGCTACTAGTCAGAGTGAGAGAGATAAACAGCCACGGGGCTTGCCAAATTCCAGCACCGCCCCGTTTATTAGAAAAGGTTGAGGCTAATGCATTTAAATCTGATTTAAACAGTGTTTACTGCAGGGATAGCTGACACATTTTTTTTAGTAGTCACCAATTGATTTGACCCTATTTTCTCCCAATTTGAAATGTCCAATTGTATTTTTTTTTTAGGCTCAGCTCACCGCTACCACCCCTGCGCTGACTCGGGAACAGCGAAGACGAACACATGCTGTCTTCCGAAACGTGTGCCATCAGCCGACCGCTTCTTTTCACTCTGGAGGCCCACCATGCAGCCAACCCAGAGCTACAGCGTAGAAGGACAACGCAGATCTGGGCAGCTTACATGCTAGCCTGCAGGCACCCGGCCAGACTACAGAGGTCGCTGGTGCGCGGTGAGCAGAGGACAACCTGGCCGACCTAAGCCCTCCCCCCCACCGGGGCAGCGCTCGACCAATTGTGCACCACCCCCTGGGAACTCCCATCCACGGTGAGCAAGTGGAATAGCCTGGACTCTAACCGACGATCTCCAGGCTATAGGGCGCATCCTGCACTCCACGCAGAGTGCCTTTACCAGATGCACCACCAGGATCCCCTCATTGCTAACACTCTTAAGACATTGCAGGGTTTTTTTTTTTCTTTTTTTTTTCCTTTTTTTTAAGATTTTTCTTTAAAAACTACCATGTTAGAGATATGACCCCATCAGCTTGGAATTCATCTCTAACCTTCCCCAACCTTAACACTAAGTCGAAGGGGTCATTTTATTAATTAGAAACCACAAACCAATGGGGTCATAGTTTGGAATCCTAACACCTACATTGAAAACAAAATACTGTAAACATACAGAGGTTGTAGCAGTGTAAACATAATCTCCTGTTTTGGGGTGTGTCATTTTTACATTTTTACAATAAGTTATAGTACACTCGCTACCTTACACACAGATTTTTTTTAACAGTGTAGACAGCAAGCTCAGATGTGACTGACCAAACTCATTGTAAAACCTAGGAAAAGAAGAAAAATAACTGCTATGCAATGGGAGTTTAAATTCAATTACAGCTACTGTGTTATATTAAAGGAAACTGTCACACACAATACTGACCATCAATTTGGGAATCTCTCAACTATGAACACAGTAAATCAAGCCACCATACTCCACAGTTTTCAGTCACTCAGCCATGCTTGACTGTGCAAAACCACTGTGAATCACGGACTTAACAGCCGTTTCTAATGCATGTAGGGCTGCGTGCACTCATGGTGCAGATGTAGTGAATGGGGTGAACACCATTGCCCTGGTGCAATACTGAGCAGTATGGGGTTATGTTCAACACTACAAGGCAAAGGGCAGGGAAGGAGGGGGTGAATTACATTAAATTATATTACATTTCAATATAACATAACATGGACTGAAAAACAAAGATGTTTGAATACAAAATACTTTCTGGGAATCAACCTAATGGATAAGATGCAGGTTCATTCAGGGGCATGTGGTTTGAGTTCCTTCCTTCCATTAATGGATGTGAAATACTAATTTCCTGTCCATCTCCCATCTGTCACAATGGGGTTTGTGCAGTAAAAATGCTGTGGAAATTATTCAGCATTTCATGCAATATATGAAGTGAATATAGGGCCATATTCATATTGATTCAACAAGCAAATCATTGCAGCTGTGTTCATTTTCAATCCATTCGTTACTGTGCTAAGCCATGCTTTAACACTTTTCCACAGTGTTTTTACTTATTAAGGATTTTAGTGTTGGTAAAGGTTCTCTATGGTTATAGAATGAGGCATTAAAAAACTAGAAGTTTTACCTGATAATTTACCATTGAGTGTTAGAAGTTATGGCTTTATTAATTACACAGTTTTGAACACTATACTCTACACACTGCTCCCAGGCAGCCTCACCCATTGGGACCTGTCCATGGTGCTGAAATACCAGCACAGGTGCATGCTGAGGCACCTCAACTGTGCAGCCAGGATTTTAATCCCCACTGGCTGTGGGTACTGCTTTAAACACATACAAATATCACAGATTATTGTTTTTTGGCATTTTAGTGGCTGCAAGCTGTATTTAAACTGCATGCATTATGTGCTTACATCATCAACAAAACTGTATATAAACACTAAAGAAGGAATCTATATAAATATACATGCATTTTTTTTAAATCTTGCAGTAATCTAAACTTTAAGCACAATTAATCTCCCTACATAAAAATAGATTTTAAAACCATAAGTTGCTACAAATTTAATTGTATTCAGAGCAGCACTGATATAAAACTGAGAGCACGACTGGTTTTCAGCAACCCTGAGAGAACAAGTTTCTACATTCCTGTACTGGCTGTAGAAAGTATTCTCCTACAAACCCACCACGTCCCTCACGGAAAACATGCAAAGCAAACTAGCAACGCTAACAGCCCTCGCTTCTAAGTGGTTCTATACAGAACCTTGATGATCCAGTGGTTCGATAGTAAGCCTTTGTTCAATATAGAACCTTGGAGAACACTCAAGAGCTCACTGAATAAATATAGATCGCCAGCATGTCTGTAAAGTGCTTAAACCTATTTAAAGAAGAAAGGTAGGCAGGAAGATTAATAAATAAACAATTAGAAATAATGTACATTGCCCTCCTACAGTATTGTGTAGATATACAGATAGATAGGAATACTGAGTGAAAGATAGACAGATAGGTGGAAAGATGTATAGAAGGATTGTGTCATTAAGAAGAAATGTATGCAGGAAGGTTGTTTTATAAATAGTAAGAAATGCTGTACACTGCACTCCTACCTAGCTAGCTACACATACATGGAAAAGTATGTGTAGGTAGATAGAGGGACACAAAGACAGACAGACGGATCGATGGATAGACAGACCGATAGCAAGCAATTATTATGATCTATTGCCAATGCCCCTTCCAAGTCTATCTGCAAATCCCAAGCGCCCGCAGTAAGCAGTAAATGAAATGCTGCAATCGCCAACACAATGAGTGAAAAACTTGGGCAGCGCTCAGACAGTCCTGGCACCCGTACAGCGGGCATCGCATCTCAGTAGGGACTCTGATATGACAGCTTAATCAAAGTGTTTTCACAAAGGGACTACATGTATCTGTAACCGTGTGCTTGCCTGTGTCATAACAACTGCAGTCAGGCCTTCAGAGCAGTTAAAAAGCAATAAGAAACATGTTTTTCTCACCTTTATCGAAGTTTACCATAGTAAATGTGCCTGGTAATTTTGCAGCTTTCCCAGGCTTTTTCACCTTGTTATACTGTAACACTATAGTTAACATACTGTACCATACCTCTCATGCTAGGCTGTGCTTTACCATGATTTTCCTAGGCTGTGCTAAGCTTTTGCCCTCGTAAACATTTTTAAAAGCTGTTTGAAAAAGTAAGAATATAAATTTCTTGTGCTGGTAGTGTGAGGTGTAATAAAAAGAGATTTTGCCACAGACTCACACTTAATAAGGGTTTTCATTCCGATCGAAGCAATATCTTTGAGGATCTCAGCAGGCGACAAATCCACCTACACCCTCATGCACACAAACGTTATAACCCTATTTATATCAAAACCTGCCTTTTTCCTTCATGATAATCCATTTATTTTAAACTGCTCAGCACTTACCTACAGTTGCATACGTGATTCCTCCTCGCTAAGTCTTCCTTTGTGACCTGTGTATTCATACAAAGCTGTGCATGTGATTCCGTGAACCAGACAGGCAGATAGAAATATCTTCGATAAATAACCAGTGCTAGGAATGAAGTCAGCTCTGCCAGTAAACCCCCGATAAACCACGCCCCCTCTGTGATGTCATCACCTTTCCAGCAAGCCGCACTTTGCTGACCCAGAGCTCGATAACAGCAGAGGATTGAGATATCGAAAAATAAACATTATTATTAAAGAGAATTAAAATCCAGAGAGCCAAGAGATGACTCAGGAGATAAAACCAGAGCCTGAAGAACAGGACCTGCCAGCTCCCCCATCCAGCCCTGTGATGTTTATACACAGAAGCACACAGACACTGACACACACTGGCTGGATCTTCAATCAAACTCTTCCCCTGTGCATTTCATGGTAGGTGAATAATACCTCTCCTATATTCCATCTATTTATTACAGCAATAACTGGAGCTGGTGCCAAATGATTGCTCTGCATTCGTGGTTGAAGCACCTCATTTATTTAAGGCAATTCATAAACAGTATTCCATTTTACACTGCCTCTTGTCCATTAGACCCATGTGTAGCTGACTCCCTGGGGTTTTTAAATGGGAAACCTATATACCTGTTTGGGTAGATTTTTATGAGTTCTGTGTTCTGCATCGCAAGCTAACCAGATTAATAGAGTAGAAAGCTGCCACATGCATATCTACCAGTGAACAAATGCAACTCAGGCTTGCTTCAATACCCAGGTGTGGAAATAAGGCTGCTGTGCATTGTATGGGTTTGATTAAGAATTAGCCACACTTGACAGATAAGCCTGGAATTGCTCTAACAGCTATGAAGTATTGCTCATACTACCTACAGATACAAAGCAGGGGTTTGGGGGCTGGCGGTTGGACTGGTTCATGTTGGATATTGGAGGTAGAATGAGCCCTGGTAACCAGTACAATATTGGACCTTAAGCACCAAAAACAAGATTTTCCTCACTGAGCTAATTGAGCTAAATAAGGCGACTCTTTTAAACCTTTTTCCACAAACAAGGCAGGGAACTGCTTGCCATTATTTATACATATCTTACTGTACAGTCCAGTTGTGCTGTGCAGGGTGTGCAGTATTCCACATGCATGTGCCATTCCCTCTATTACCAGATCTGATTGTTGTAACTCAGTCTTTATAGACTGGGCTCCAATCATGCAATCAGTGAATCAATTACAGCTTGCACCCCTGGAATTGATTGCAATCCGTGCAGACTCAATTGAATTGGGTGCATGCAATTAAAATACAAGCTGATCAATTACTTGCTGTTAGGATCAACTTCACATGCAGTAAGTAACACATTACAGTGCAGCGCTATGAAAAATGACACGAAAACTCAGAGATGGCAATATGACTCTCATTGTATAGAAGTTCGAGCCATTCCCAGTTTTACTGTGGATGGACAACAAAGACAAAGCTCTGGGATTGTAATCAACCATACCCTATAATGATGATTTAATCTCTATCCAGACCCTAAGCTGCTATTTAATGATTGTACAATGGGAGTCTTGTTTCCTCCCTTGCATTCATTTCATATAATGTCCATTACAAACTGTGCAACAGGTTCTTCAGTCATCAAGTATTGGTATTGAAATGATCGAAAACCTGTCTATTACAATAGCTCTCCAAGGTCAGATTCTCACAATGCCACTGTTACACTGTGCTTATTACACCTGCACTCCACTTGACTTAAATGTGCTAGATTGCTGTTTAGAAAGTCTATTCATGTTAATTCCATCTGACCCCCCCCCCCCCCCCCTTATAAAAGTTTACCACTTTAAATGTGCACAGAAACTGTGTTTTTACTGTACTGTAAGTTTAAGGGCCACCCTACTCTGTGTAACACTGAAGACTGACATTTCCAACATTTTAAATGAATTAAACCCAAGTGATTTGATAATTGCAACAATAATCCACTGAGGACAACACAAAAGGGACCTAACATTTAAGAGAGACAGCATTGCAGACTGTAGACAAACAACCCAGCAGTTTCTTCTTTAGTCGTTCTGGCACTAAATCCAGTTCAGTGATGCTTTGATATTGAGAATACATCTTATACCATTTTGTTTCAAAAACAGTTATTATCATAAATGCATATTGTAACACCATTTCTGCAGCAGAACACTGCACCCTCAGAGCCAGAATGAGAAATACATTTTACAATATACAGTACATGTGGCAACTGCCCCTGGTGGTCCTGTATTTTAAATATATTAATAATTTGGCAGTGGAATTAATTTCCATTCACTTCAATACACACAACTTCTATACATGTAGCTTAATTGTAACTGGAGATTGTGTGTAAAACTAAAGCCCCTCTAATACCTGCTAATAGCACAGCTATTAAAAGAACACTGTCATTTCCAAAGGAAATACACATTCTCTGTGCAGTGAGATTTTCCAAGTGGTCTTTAAAGGGTAAGAGAAGTAAGGAGTCTTGCGTTTTCATTAATAAACATTGTACAACACATCAAAAATAGATAGATAGATAGATAGATAGATAGATAGATAGATAGATAGATAGATAGATAGATAGATAGATAGATAGATAGATACTGTTTTGACAGTAAGATGCTAAACAGCAGCACGTTTTGGCTGCAGTATGCCTCTACTCTTTGGGATGTAGATTTGATGGAAGCCGTAACATGATTTCAGCACCCTAACATGATTTCATATACAGACGGTCCCACGGCGTCTCCAGCTGCACAGGTGCAGAAAGGTTTGCAGTGTACAAATACAATTACGCAGCATTCATTTCTACTGTAAATGGCGACCTGATTCCATAATCCATACCAAAATCGTGTATTATGATCAGTCACGTGTACTCAATTAAAACAAAAGTTGATTTTTTCCTTTTAAAACCGGCCAAAGAAACCTACATGTGTGTTGCCCCGGATAGGAATGGTAGAATGCACAAAACACTACCTCGTTTGATTTATGCAGTAAATGCAATTTCCAACATCCAGGTACACGTATACAGTGACTGGAAATGTTATATAGTACAGCAAATACAGCAACACAATTGCGGGGGTGCGCTACATCAGTCAATTAAACCAAGGGCTGCTATTCTTAAGAAACGGGGGAGGCTGGAGGACGGACGGGAATCATAAATCGGAATTGAATCCAACCACACTTCTGTAACAAAACTCAACCCCCTATTTACTTACCTACAGATCCCACTGTACAGGCTGAAACAATGTTGCTGCGTGTGTATAAATAATTGTATCAACAGAACTGGGTGCAATGGGGACATACAACAACACATAATATAGTACTGAAAAAAAAGACGTAGTTTTATTTTTTTCATTGAAAGCTGCACAATAATCAAATGAGAAATGCATTATCGGCACGCGAAGTGTTAAACTGCAGTAAACAAAACAAAAACAAAAAAAACGACGGGTAATCTCAAAACGAGCAAAGACGCGGGTCCGAAAATACACTTTAAAAAGAATATATAATGCATCGAACATTTAGTCAATAATACGACATAATAGAAAAATAGACGCACTAGAAATCATCATGCATTGCAAAAAAACCCACAATGTAGTTATGGTACTCACCAGTATCGAAATGCGAGCTGAATGCAAAACTGGGGTTGAAAAATGAAGACATGACCATTACAAATAGTGTCGCATACATCCTCCGCTTCAAGTAGATGTTTGTTTGTCAATGCAGTCTTTTTACAGAGAAATGTTAATAACAGGCAATTTAAATAAAAGACGAATTGTTATAGCAAAGGCTTTCAGGCTGCATTTCCCCGAAATCACTGACGCTGTCACAAGCCACGATCCTCCATTTTCCACCAAACACATATGTGAGAGAAGTGGACTTTAATCATCTATAGTCTGGATTACATGGCCGTCATGAAGTGTAATATCTGCAGTTTTAAAAAAGCTGTATATCTGTTTCTGCAAGACGTCAGTGTAGGAAATCAAATTGAAGCTGTTATTTAAATTTGTGTAATACCGCCTCGTCTCTGCACCAAACATCCTACAGCATTTGATCTGACCAATTCTTTTCAAAACGCTTTGAGTCAATCCATTTTTTTTTTTTAAGGTATACAAAAATTCTAAATACATTTCAATGCATGTTTTTGTTTTTTCAGAGTGAAATCATTTTCGCAGCGTTATAATGTTGTGTAGGAAAAAGGAGCTGTTCTGGTGCTGAGCCTGATAGCGCCATCTTGCTAATAATACTATGTAATCACTGACTGCCTGCAAACCCGCACTCCCCCCCCCCCGGAATCTGCAGAGCGAACGAGAGAGGGAGAGGCAGGGTGTGAGATTTAAAATAAAAAAAGGATGCTAGGATGCTAGTAAACACGAACAGCACCCGTTAGTCACGTGCCTTAATAGCCGTGAAGAGCGCGCGACCGGTAAACCTATATTTCGTTCAGGTGTGCAGAGTTCCTTTACCTCTCCGTCATGGTAACTGAATTCCACGGGTGCTTACCGAAAAACACCCCCCTGAATGTTCGTGATGGGCCACTGTGCTGTGGAAGACGAACACGCTTTATGATGTCATGTTCAAAGCAAAGAAATATACAGGTGGCACAGTGTGTTTATACCCTTAATTATACTGTAGAAACCGGACAGTTAGCTTACCAGTTTGTTTACATTCCCATCTAAGTAGGTTTAAGCTTTACAAGTGTACAATTTTTCCTTTTTTGTCACTGTCACCTTCAGTTTAAAAGCTATGCTTCTGCTACTCCCTGCGTCAGAACATATCTAGTGTTGAGGGATTCAAGCCATTTATTGTGTATACTTGTCTATATTGTGTAGAGTATAGTAGTGGCACACAGAGTCAGGTACAGCCTGCACATGTGCTGTTTCTTGCATATCTTTCTGGGTGGCCTCCTCTTACTTGAATTGTTACTATAATGCTGTAACTTAGTTCCAGGCAGTGTGGTGTAGGAGGGGCTGGGAGAGATGCAGTATGAATGGAGAGATTGTTCTAGTCCAGTTAATACTCAGGCTTCTGTCTTTATGAAATCCAGCTCAGAGGCTGATCTCATCGCTCAGTGCGGCTTTCAGTTTTCACCCATTTCCGATCAGCTTCTTTGTTTACAAATTGCCAGAAGGACGTTGTGATTTACAAATACCCGATTGTGTTGGGTTTTGACATCCATGCCTGCTGCAAGTAGCCGTGAAACAGACTCAATAGATGTGAACACTTGGGTTCTGTGCACTCTGATTATGACACTCTGATTTCAATTGGGAAAGGGGTTCATTCGCCAGGGTTGTATAGAAACCAATGGCAGCAGAGTTGTAGCAAGGTCTACCTTTAGATACAATGCACAGAATTGCAAACTCTGGAACAAACAAGCTGCTATCAATTAGATCATAGATTTCAGCAGCCCCCTGTTGCAGCACACATTGCCCTAAACAGGATCATTAAACAGGCTTACTGGTTATAGACTGGGACCAGAGATCTGCCTAACAGGAAGTGAGTGCTGACTCTGAGATGCACAGAGCTGCTCTCCCAGGCACTCTTCCAGTCTCTGATCCTCATTGTTAATACTGCTTATCATGTTTTTACTGCAGCTGGCTCCCAGCCTAGGGTTAATAATACAGATCAGAGAGCCTTAATTACAAGAACTATCTATTGTATTTGTGTGTTTTAGCCAACATAGGGTGGTTATTGTTGAAATGTAAATACAGTCCAAGATGCTGCTTGAATATAATTCCAGGAGCACACTGTATTTAACCGCACTACACTAAAGTGTGCGACTCAGATCTCAAGTCACTTGTCTAAGGGCTCTTCCACTGTTTTGGTCTGTCAATTATACCTTGCTATAAACCACGCCCCCATAACAGATGCCCCACCCACACAAGTTCTTGGTCTTAAAGGCATATATATATATATAGAATCATATTTTATTCCTGTGTGTGCAATTCCCAGCAATTGCAATTCAGTCAGCAATTTCCTCAAAAATGTTTGTAGCTCTGCAGCTGCTCTAACAGGACATCAGGTGACCAAATGCAAACTGGAATAATTCAGTTGACTGTACATTTAGAGTGTTGTTTAAACAAAGCAGGGCTGTGTTTAATTAGGAACAGCGCGTTCGCTTAGCTCCATGGGTGTTTTATTACAATACAGGCCCCGTCTAACTTGCAATTGTTCCTGGGAGAACGGAGATCCGTCCTCTCAATGCAGCTGCGTTCAAGAGACCAGTGTCGCATGAAGCAAACAGCGTTTACCCAGCCAACCGTGTGTAACATTATTTATAGCATCGGTAATTGTTTTTATGTTTTTTTTTTATTCCTAATAAAGCCTCCATCCTACCTCCAATACCTTCAGTAATGCCTGAAAGCTCTCTACACAACGAGGTCAAGTGAGTTTGTACCCATGGCTACAATCAAGGCGTTCTTCCAGTGGTATTAACCTTAGTACAAGACAGCTCTAAATGCCAGGCTGGTAGGGTTTGGGCACCAGACAGACCACACTCATTCCCTCATGTATAATTGAATGATGCCAGCCTCGTGGAGTTGCTGCCACAGTCTCATTTCCATCCTAAGGTCGTGGTTGATGTAGAAGGCCACTTTACGGTAGATGTAGTCATAGTAATGGTCTGAGAATTTGGCGTAGTTGGGAGTCATGAAGCCATAGGCACTCACCTGAAAGAGGTGGGTTGTATATCAGTGAGAGTGAGACAGAAAGACCATGAAGTAATACCTCATGGACCACCACATGACACATGCTTTTAATGCTACTGTATGTTTTCATTTGCCAGGGGAAAGCATCGATATCCCCAGCAATGTGCTTTGCTTCAAGGTTAGCAATGTGGCACAAAATAAGATACCAACATAGGGATGGAAATAAGACTCCCTTTCCATAGCAGTTTCACCTATTCCAGGAATGGATCAAACAGCTGTGCAAAGAGAGTCTTATTTCGATCCCTGCTTTTAAAAAAATCTATATTCTCAAAAATCTATACTATAGCTCAGCAGGAACTGGTTTCTCTGACATCATGCGGCACCAACCAAACTACAACCAATCCTGGTTGAATTGTAACAGCACCCTAGTCCTCCAAAAGTAATACCCACACAGCCCAGTCCTGTCTGACCCCACCCACTAGCCAGCCATACCCAGTACTGCTCCCTCTCACCTGGTCACATGTGTGCACTGCAGCCAGTAACATGGTAGCCCCTGTGGAGGGGCGGTAATAATCTCTGTATCTTGTTGTTAAAACACTGGCATCCAAGAACCTGTAGAACATACACAAAACAAATGGAATCAGTCATTTAGAAATCAGAATGGTACACATACTGTTTAGGACTGGCTATAGAATCAAACAGTACTCGCATATAGAGCCATGCAGAACCATTTCTTTTTTTGCCATGTATTTCTCAAATCAGAAAGTAAGATTTAGGTTCCTAATCCATATTACTTCACCTAAAGTAAAGTAAAACCAATTTAAACATAGTTTATTGGGGGCTCCCGAGTGGCGCATCCAGTAAAGGCGCTCCGCGTGGAGTGCAGGATGCGCCCTACAGCCATGGACGTCACCGGTTCAAGTCCAGGCTATTCCACTGCTGACCATGGACGGGAGCTCCCGACTACTAAATTTTTTTAAAAAAAGCAAACTAAACCAAACAAAACATAGTTTGTGATCAAGATTAGGTGCAAATGGCGGTGGAATGAGAACTATTTCTTTTTCTACCTACTATTCACATCATGCAAATTCACATTAGGTACTCGAACGTATACTGAACAGTGATTCCAGGCGCACACAGGTAGATAGCAGGGCAGTCCAGACCCATGTTGTTCCTATGAATTATTACCTGTTCCTAATGTAACGGATGAAGTCTGGATGATACATTTTGAATTTTTCTGCTCTTACATCGTCTCCAAACTGTCTTGGTGGCCTGAGGAAAGAAGACAGAAGTTTAAAAAGTTACACATTTACATGTGGCCATGAGTTTACAAATCCGATTATATTTCAATGAGGAATCCCTGCCAAGGTATCATTGCTGTGGAGGTGCCAATGGCTTGCAGGAAATGTATCTTGAACTTATTGCAATATAGCTCTAACCTCCCCAATTTCATTCATTTTAAAAGTAATATGCAGGGCTTAAAAAGCAATCTGAAACAGACCATGTTTCAATATCTAAAGCTCCTTACGACTTGGATTGTTCTGGCCCCTTCTCGACGGGAGTGTGTGTCACTGCTGCCTTCAGGAGGAGGTAGTCTCGATCGTGGTCTGACAGGAAGATGAATCGGGTCTCCTGTTGGGACAGTTTATATATACAAAATTATATATAATTATATATGAAATTCAGCTGCAGTATCATTGCATGGTAATTAAAACTCAAGATCACTGTGATACAATTCTAACTGTGATTACACAGTAGTTAGGACCTGGGTTTGGGGCTCTGTCTGTTTTTAATGCCTCTCTGTGGCTCTGCATACCTCAGACTTGGGGGGTCCCCTGAACCCCAGTGAGAAATAGGCCAGCATGGAGTTCCGCAGGGTGTTGGTGGAGAAGGTGTAGAACGAGGTCCTGCTCCCGACATCCTCCTCGAACCCCTCAATCACAGCCCCGTTTGTTCTGAAGACGTAGTCGTGCTGGTCAATCTCCTTTCCTTTCTTGGAGCCCTTCAGTATCCCCCCATTCCCGACCACGGCACAGCGGACACAGGCCGGCCTGTTAGCCCTGCTACCCCAGTCATCAAGCATTTGCTGGTTAGCCGTGGTGTTCAAAAGGTCCAATGACTCCTTCAAGACTAAGGAGAGAGAGGAGAGAGATGACAGAAAATATTCAGGGAAAAAAGACTCTTGTACTATTGTAGTAACAACTGTAGGCTGCATTGTAGCCCCCCCACCCCAGTATCTCAGCTCTAACCACTAGAGCACACAGCCTCCCCAGCACCTAGTGCTAACCACTAGAGCACACAGCCTCCCCAGTATCTCAGCTCTAACCACTAGAGCACACAGCCTCCCCAGCACCTAGTGCTAACCACTAGAGCACACAGCCTCCCCAGTATCTCAGCTCTAACCACTAGAGCACACAGCCTCCCCAGTATCTCAGCTCTAACCACTAGAGCACACAGCCTCCCCAGTATCTCAGCTCTAACCACTAGTTACTGAACCCCTGCAGCAATGCTCTTGCCATCAAAGGGGACCACACTCCATCCGTGGGCCCCATTGTATTGTTTCAGACGGCTGTACTCCTTCTCTGTGGCATGCTTCTTCCACTGCAGGATGGGAACGGTCTCTAGGAACTTGTCTTTGAACAATGTGGATTTCAAAAACTTCTTGGGAATGTTGTCAGGGCAGTCCTAAGAGACGGTGAAAGAGTAGACTGTTAGTGAATCAGGTTTGCAGGCCTGACTGCAATGCAGCCCTTACACTTGTGAAGGTCACTTCACTTCAGCATTGTCTTCAGGGCCATAGCATGTTGCTTGCTGCAAAACAGCCATTAGAGGAAGCAAATGGCCAGCTAACAGGAAAGAAAGAAAATTGTGAATTTTTCTAACCAGACCACAAAACATGCAAGCTTTTTGTAAACTACTGGAATGGAAATAAGACTCCTATTGCATAGCAGTTTCAGCCAATCCAAGTTTTACAATGAGCTTGATTAGCCACAGTGAATAGTGCATAGGTAGTAACAAGCTCAGACGCTTTATGTGATGGGAACCTTATTGCGATCCTTGCACTAGTATTGTACAAGATACTCTTTAGAATGGAAACAGAACACTTGCTTTTTTGCAAAACTGTCAATGTGAGATGTATGCAATGAATTGAAGCGAGTGACAGATTTATTAAGTTATTTCATTAGCAATAAAGCCATTGCAAAGAATCTGCTGAATATGACCAGAGCCCTACCGATGGGCGGATGTCCTCTTGTGCGTACTTGTCCCCGATGAATGGCGGTTCAGTCGGTGCAGGCTTTGCCTGGGCTCTAGTAAAGGGCTCGGGCTGCACATTGTTTGCAGGTTTGCTTTTATCAGGAGGTATGCCAAGCGGTCTGTTAAAAGCGTCCTCCTTATTTCCTCTTCCTGCCTTTGCTGATTTGTTGTGTTCCGCTTCTCGGTTTGACAAACTGCCATCATGCACAAACTCCTCATAACTCGTCCTGAAACAAACAAACAAACAAAAAAGTCAATTATAAACTATCTCCGATTTCTCTGCACAGAAGTTCCCCCACCACAAGACTGCATGACTTTCAATAAGATGGTAGTTTCTGGTTATTGTCATCACGTACCAAATTTAAAGTTGAGTTGTTTTAATAACCGAATTGTATAACTTTTTTTATTATGTCTAGAATGAGATCTTGTAAAAGTATGCTACACTTTCTCTGCTACTCATATTGTCAACAAGTATTCATTTTACACATTCCTCAGCCAAACTGCAGCAACACCCTAACCAGATGAACTACACATTAACTCGCTCGTTAAACCTCTCTAGGTGGGAAAGTACAAACAAAGTAAAAAGCAGGCTCTCTTCAGTCCAAACAGTGAACACAAAACCTGATTTAGTTAATAAAAACAAATGAAAATATGCAAAATTATAAAAGTTATAGTTTTTACAACTAATTTAAAAAAGCAGAGTGGTTACATTGGGCAAGCCAAACCCCTGTGATAGAAAAGCGACAGACTGCTTGTTGGTAATGTATGTAAATAACTCCATTCACGGTTCACCAAGCCATAGCACCTAGGTTACCTAGTAATTGATTAGCATGTAAAATGTTGACCCACACACAGTGCTTATGAGGCACCTTGTGATCTTGGTGGTGGTACGGGACACTATAAAACAGGGCAGGGCAAACGTTTTTTTTTATTTTTTATTACAGTCCATGTTAATTTCAAACTACAAGACAGGAACACTTTCAAACACTGCAGACTTTCCAAGTTACATAAACTAAAGGCTGTCGTGCATCACAGTGGCTTCAGTGGAAAAGAGAAGAACCGTCAGGTCTCTGTCAAACCTGTCTGAGAAGCCGTGCTCACGTATCTAGTTTAAATACTCGCAAAAATTCAAATTTTGCATCTAATTGTTGTGTGATCAATTTTACATACCAGTATATATTTGTAATTTGTATATAAGAAAGCAATGCAATCAATAAATATGTTTGGGGGGGGGGGGGGGGGTTACCATAGAAACAATTCAAAACTGTTATAAATTAAGGATCGTTGACTCTGCAAACACCTCAAGCCACTTTCCCAGAGTTTTATTAAAAACACATTCCCTGCTTTGATGTCGCAGTGTTGCCAGGCTGCGGGAGGTGCAGGGGTGAAAGGGGGTTGTTTACAATTTGATCTGGAGGGGCTCCTTCCTTCACAGGATGAGCCTGGAGACAGGGGCTAATGTACTGTGCACACACATCACCCCTCTTCTCATTACATGGGCTTTCTTTGAAATGGATCTATAGTGCAACGCATGGCCCAGAGTATAGCAGGGGAAGATTACCCCCAGACCTCGAAACAAACATTTCACAGCATAGACATTACATAAAGCACCCTGTTTTATTTCACTCATGACATATTTTGTGAGATCAAATTGAGATGCACAACAAGTAAAACTTCGGTGACTTACTAAATAAATACATAATTTTGCCTTTTATTACGTACCTTTGTATTGTTATTGGTAGACAGGAGTACACTTACGAAATTACATCTCAAAAACAGCATGCCATTTTCAAAACAAGTAAATCTGATAATGTATTTAAATAGAAAACAAATGTCTATTTTTGAATGAGTGATTTAGAAGTATCGACCACTTCATTACAATTGAACAACGTATTTCAGCATTTATAATAAAGCCTTCCAGAAGTATTAACATTCAAACAGCTCTACAAAGTCAATGTACATTCAATCCATAAAGCTGGATTCACTTTTTTGTTCCAGCGTGACATTGCTTTGACAGTGTCACTGGTTTTCTAACTGCCTCAAAACACAAAGGAAGAAAATAAATAAAAGGTGAAAAAAAGGCTATACCGTACCTGACACAGGGTACGCCCAACAGGACAGTGAATGTGCGACTGGAGTAGAAGAAAAGTGCCAGAAACACCAGACACAGCAGAAAAACCCATAGCAGCTTCTTAGAGAAAAAGCCCTGCTTCATCTTCTCTTCCCTCCAGAGGTAATGGTGGTTAGCAGGCAGACAGGCTAGCCTGGGGGAGGGAAGGAGGTGAGAGACACAGAGGGAAGGACATAAAACCAGTTCCTCAAACCCACGACAGAGTTCAGCACTATTCCCCTTCTGACAGCAATCAGATTGATCCCGATACTGATTATTTACAGACAGTTGCGAGGGTGTGTGTGTGTGCTGCCTGGGACTGGCTTCCCCCAGTGTGAGACAGCCACTCCACTCTTATTCATTGCCTGGGTTTTAAGAACCCTTTTCTTGGTTGCCTTGCAATTATCAAAAGAGAACTTTGGACGTTTGGGATTGCAGGCGGCCAGGCAAAGAACGTTGTTCATACTGAACGACAGATCTGGAGGCATCCTTATAATATCTGACGTTGTTAAGTTAGCACTTGGGGGGGGGGGGGGGGGGAAGTGCCGCCGACACTACCAGTCCAGGATCTTCTTCCAACAATGTCTTTTATTATGTAATTGAACAGTGCAGCACTTTGTTGCAGTAGTGTAGGTGTTCAATGAAGTCACCAGGACCTGGTCTGGAATGCTTGTATTCCCTGTCTACACACTGTGTGAATAATGTTGATTGTGCATTACAATATACTCTCTGTATAGGTGCTGTAGTGTGAATACAGCTAAATAATGCACGCTCAACATGCTTTTGAGCGTGCTCTTGCCATTCACAATTGCATTTTCTGATTGTATATATCTACACCTGATTGAAGGCTTTAATTTGACAGTGCTGCATTAGTCAATCATAAACATATTTACTTTTACAGTGAATATTGCCTCAGGGTTTACTTTGTGGAAGAAAATTATCGAATTCTGATGATATATATATATAAACTAAATATGAAATGCCTTTCAGTCTACAACAGACAGTGATTACATCAACTAAGGGTAGCAGTTAACCCTCAAGCTTCTGGACAACATTACACCTCACCCCTAGGCCCTTTGAGAACACTGGCTCTCGATTTTATCTTGTGCTACACCCTATCTTATTGTTCTACTGAAACTTTCTGGTAACACAGATATTTCAAGCTTGTACAAACTGTATAAATATCAACTGCAACCCCACTTGGGTTAACAGTCTCTTTTAGACTCTTCCCTTGATTAAAATATCTAGAGCTGACAATAAACCTGAATCCTGAGTCTCCTTGGATAGCAGAGAATAAATCCACTACAACTTTAAGGAGTTGTTCACACAGTTATATGGGAGCAGCAACTTATTCTGGTTAAAACATGTTAAATAATGAACTTCATTGAGGGTAGTTCTGAAAACTGTGCAGGTCTCCTGTGAGTTTCTAACCCTGCTATCTAACCCAGGGCTTCCCAATTCTGGTCCTGGGGACCCCTGTGTCTGCTAGTTGAGAACTCAGCTGGAATGAAAACCAGAAGACACAATGGGTCTCCAGGATCAGGCTGGGACACCCAGGTCTAAACTGTCTAAATTAATTACAGGAAGCAAGTTAAGTGCCGACAACTGTCGTTAATTATTCCACACTGAGGTTGAATTAATCAAAAGTCTTTGTATTTTAATTGATTATGAAAAGCTGTAAAAGCTCACATTTCAGCTTGATTTTTAAACTTCACACAAACAAATGTTTTGAGGCTCATTGTTTCAGTTCAAAGAAAACACACAAAAAAAGTTATTTGAGTGGATGCAAACAATCAATCAGTTCATTTGAATAAAGACTGCAGGAGTTGAAAAGAACAGGAAAACAAAAGCACTTACCTTTTGTATTTTCTACACTCCACTGAAACCCTCATACTGTTTCAACAATGCCAATGCATTCCCTTCTTAGAGAAAATAAAGTATTATTAACAATCCAGCAGCTCATTCCATGTCATGTTCTGGGAAGAGTTTCAAGCATCTGATACAAGTGTTTCAGGACACCCCTCCCTTGCACATTTACAAGCCAATGTTTCAAACCATAGCATTCAGACAAACTTTTTAATACTTTAGAGGGCAGACTTATTTTGGTATTGGCTTCAAAAGTTCCAGATTTAAAGTATAATCCATTTTCCCTCAGTTAGAGATTACTAGATTGCGAGTCAAGACTTTAATTGCTGAGTACATTTGCCATTCTGCATCTCTTTAGTGGTAACATCCCTTGTTGACATCACTTCCTTCCAAGGCCACCTCATGATCCCCCGAACAGGAAGTGGAAAAGCTTTAGCATGAGAAGAGAAACTTTCAGTTTGAAGAACTAAACATATTGGTGCCCTGTTCAAAAAAACCCCCAAAAAACAGCAATTTAACCCATATTAAATATGCTCTAATTGGTAATTATGAAATATGCATGCCTAAAAATCTATTCTGTCCTGACTAATGTCTGGTACATTAAAGATTGTTTGATGCAAAAGTAGTATTGAAGTTTAATATTTCTTGAAACAAACATTGACTACATTGGACTTCATGTAGCCTGACTCAACTATGGTCTCCCCACTCACAATTGAAAGCTGCCCTCCCCCGTTAGATTAAAGGTACAGACTGGAAGACTATTCATTGTGTTTTAGGGTGGGGCCACACTGGGATAAGCAGAATCAACATTTAATTGCAGGCATTAGTTTTTAGTTTAAGAAAACTGAAGGGCGATTAAGAATCCTTGATTTCAGATCCTTGAAGGCGTTGAATCTTAGAGAATCTGAACTTACTAAAACATTTGGTCAGCATGTATCTTGCTTTTGTATGTTTTATATACTGGTGTGTGTATTAGTAGTAGGATTTATATGATATTTAGTTAAAAGGAGCTGGTATATTGGCTGCTACTTTAGCTTTGGGTGCTATAACCTCAAACATTCCTTTGTAACCATTGTCACTATATAAAATTGATGCTAATAGTTTGTACAGGATACTGGATTTCCCAGATTGTACTCGAGCTAGTATCTGATGTGGCAAGTTGGGGGTCTCTGTTACAATATAGAGGGGTACAGATTGAAGGAGAGTTGGGGGCTCTGTTACAATATAGAGGGGTACAGATTGAAGGAGAGTTGGGGGCTCTGTTACAATATAGAGGGGTACAGATTGAAGGAGTTGGGGGCTCTTACAATATAGAGGGGTACAGATTGAAGGAGAGTTGGGGGCTCTGTTACAATATAGAGGGGTACAGATTGAAGGAGAGTTGGGGCTCTGTTACAATATAGAGGGGTACAGATTGAAGGAGAGTTGGGGCTCTGTTACAATATAGAGGGGTACAGATTGAGGGAGCATTGAGGGCTGTGTTACAGTATAGAGGTACAGATTGCGAGAGTCAGGGGGTCTGCTACAGTATATAGAGGGGTACAGATTGATGGAGAGTTGAGGGCTGTGTTACAGTATAGTGGGACAACAGTGAGTTAAATAAAACTGGGCAGCAGTGAGTTAAATAAAACTGGGCAGCAGTGTGGAGTAGTGGTTAGGGCTCTCGACTCTTGACTAGAAGGTCGTGGGTTCAATCCCTGGTAGGGGACACTGCTGTTGTACCCTTGAGCAAGGTACTTTACCTAGATTGCTCCAGTAAAAACCCAACTGTATAAATGGGTAATTGTATGTAAAAATAATGTGATATCTTGTAACAATTGTAAGTCGCCCTGGATAAGGGCGTCTGCTAAGAAATAAATAATAATAAATATATTAAAACCAAATATATGTATAAATAAAAGTACACAGTTTAAATGAATACAACTCTTTATAGTTCTGCATGGGAGCTAAAAGTTACATTGAGACATACAGTACAAAAAAGCAACAAGCGGTTCAAAATTAATGTAAAAAATAAAGTTACAATTTAAAATAGGAAAAGTACAATAATTATAATAACAGGGTGTGTTTCGGGGACAAACGCACTTGATGTTGAGGACAGCAACTAAACACAGAGTCTGCATAGTCAGAGGTTTTTCATGCTATCGACACAATTTATTTTTCAGAAAACAGAATGCAGAGCTGAAAGAGCCTTGCTGATTGACTCCCACTGCAATTTTCAGAAGATTCTTTGTTGTACAAAAGAACCAGGAAGCTGCCTCACATACCATTAGCACACCAGAAGACCCACAACCATGCGTCTTGGCATTTGTTAACCCACAACTTTTATTTAAAATCAGGGACGCAAAAGATTGGGCCAGAATAAAATGCAACACACACACACAACATATTATAAAGTATGTTTAGTACCAGTTCAATGGCGTGCATTACTGGAGTCCTACATAGGAAAAAGAAGTTTATAAAAAAAAAAGCAACAGAACTTTTTGGTTGAACAGTGTTTAATGGTAGTGTGTACGTGCAGTCTACATGTCTTGGATCAATAAGGAACATCTGTTACAAGGTATACAGAAAAGCAGGGGGGTGTTTTGTTGACCCATCATAAACAGCTGATAAGGACTGGTTACAAGCTAGGCAGTCAGTGCTGTGGGAAGCTTCTCCTTTATTTAAATAATCATTTCTTCATTTTCTGTCAATTCTCTTCCCTCTGTATTTCCTTCTACGTTCTACTACTACTGAACTAGAAGACGTGTGGCCTAAATTAAAAAATATTTTATATATATATAGATAGTACTACTTAGTTGATGCGTAAAGCAGATTATTTATTCCATCCCACAGAGGATACAGACACCCTCAATGTGCTTTAAAAGTTTTAAAAATAATTTAAATGTCACAACAATCTGACTTTCATTAGATAACTTGATGTGATAGAAATCTGGGCTTTTGCTGACTGCTTCTTCTGAAGAAGAACCAAGAGTTTAACTTTGATGCAGTTTTTAAGATGCTATAATATTTAGTTGTAGTACATTTTTTATTTGGGCCAATCTCACTATTTTATGGCACTTCCTATTTTTCTACTCTCTGTCTGCTCTCTCTCTCTGTCTGCTCTCTCTCTCTGTCTCTCTCTCTATTCTCTTACCTTCTATCAACATTCTATTCATCATTCTAAACTTCTCAATCTATCTCACTCCACATTGGCTAGTCAGACCAGCTCCTATTTCCAGAGATTCATCTGAGCTCAAATGAATTCTTACTGACAAGGAGTTCATTTCACCAGACATTCTTGATCGTCAGAATCTCTGGTACAGGATACCACCAGCTTTTGCTACAAATGCAATGGTTTCAATCGGCTTGATGAATGCCATTGATAACCTTCAAAACAGGACAGCATCTGCACTCAATTATCTAGCACTAGTGCCACCTGGGTTGGGCTCTTCAACTAGCTGAACTCCCTCATTAAGTTTCCCTAGATCAACCTGTAACCCACAACTCCTGACTGATCTCTCTAGCAGCCCAAACAGACAGCTTCTGACGGCTCTCGACCCCATGACCAGTTTCCTCTCCTGCTGTTTTAAAGGGGCTGATAATGACGGAATGGGTCCCTTCTTTGGGAAGTGGGTTCAGGGTCCCCAGCCTGAGTGTCTGGTTGAGGAATAATGCCACACCCCCCTCCTCCAGCAGGACGGTTGCTATGGAGATGCAGGCTGACCACCTCACTTCCCCAGCAGCTGCTTGCGCTGTTGCTCCAGTAATGCTTCCAGGTGATCTGCTCTCTTTAAGGCTGCCTGTGGGGAGAAACAGCAGGGAGATCGCAGAAATTAAAGAAGTCAGTGAAGGTCCTTTAAGTGGCACTGAATTAAAATGTGCTAATGTCCTGCCCCTATATCTATCTATCTATCTATCTATCTATCTATCTATATGCTGTTATTGTTTATTATTACTAGGATGTATACAATATATATATAATGGCGAAAAGCCAATACTATTTGAATTTTTATTATTTATTGTTTGTTTAAATGCCTCGTGGGAATGCGTGACTGTCAGCTACTGACTGTTTAAGTAGCTGACAGTCATGCAGACTTAGTAAATCTGTGCAGAATGTGACCGAGGGGTAATATAGTAATTGATAGCTAGTTAATCCCTCAGGTCACAAATATAAAAAGACCTGCAGTTTGGCTGCACAGTGATGAGTGTGTTCGAGAGGAGGAATGAGTTGGGCGAAGGAAAGTAAAACACTTGCTAAAACGTGCTGGCTCTACACCAGCACGGTACTTGTTTGTTTGTTTGTTTTGGCCAACGTGCCCATTTGTTTTGTGAGTTTGTTTGTTCCGTTTATTTTTCTCTTATTTAATAAATGCACTGAGCGCTGTAGCGTCTCAATTTTGCCCCGCCATGTTCTTGTTATTTAACTTAATCAGCAGCATAGAGAGATTTAAGCATAGAGTAAATGAGACATCTTTTTGTTAACGTGGAAAAAACTAATGATGCAAGATCTTTATAATATAGCACATTTGCACATTTTTCAATTAATATGGTTGTATTGTTTCTTGTGTAGCCTGTATTCAGTTCCACTTAATGGCATCAATATATATATGTGTGTGTGTGTGTGTGTATGTATATTCACAAAGTCAGTGTTGTGTTCCATGCGGAAGCTCAGGGTTCTCACCTCGTGTTGCTTTCGCAAGTTCTTTACAGTCTCTTCCTTTTTCACTATAGCAGTTTTCACCCTGCAGGAGAAGAGGGAGAGTGTTGGCACACTAATCACACTGACACAGCACGCCTCCTTCTCCTCTGCGATTGGCCTCGTCCTCACCTCTTGTGCACCTCAGCCAGCTCCTCCTCCTTCTCGCGGGTCACTCTCTCCAGCTCTAGTCTCTGCCGCGCCCTCGTCTCCGACATCTCCGTCTTCATGCGCCTGTTCTCCTCCTCTGTGGTCACCAGCCGGTCGGCAAACTCCTGCCGAATCACCTCTGCCAGGCTGCGCCGTTCCTCCGTCAGCCGGTCCTGAATCTGCGGCAAAAACATCAGTTAGGAGTGGGACAGGGAGGGAGGCAGAGTCACAGCACTGACTTACTGCATTGTCACAGGACAGAGTTCTCAGTACTTCACTGCATTGAATTAGCTGCCTGCCACAACCCCAGGACTGAATTCTCTATACAACACTGGATTTTATTTTCTTTCTCAGATCCCCAGCCCATGAAATATTGAAAATAGCTGAAAAAAACATTGCTTTATATGGGGAAAAAATGGCATCCTCATATGTGCATTTCACCTTCCATCTGTCCCCATATGAAGACCAGAGGGTTTTTTTTTTTTTTTTTTTTGTTTTAAATCAGTCATCATGAGGTCGCCATGCATGAAAGTGTTAAACACCTTCAGGGCAGCCAACCCAACCCAACCCTCATGCAATCAGACAGCGCCTCCCCCTGGTCAGTACCTGTGTGATGTCCTGCACCTCCTGCTCTTTCTGCCTGAGAAGCCCCTGCAGTCGCACAGCCTCCCCCTCTGCCTGGCTGAGCCGGCCCTTCAGCTCGCTGTGTCTCTCCTGCAGGCTCCTCTCCGAGTGCTCCAGTTCCCGCAGCTCTGTCTCGTACTTCTCCCGCACGCGCTTCACTCTGGGACCAGAGCACAGCGCCAGTCACTAACCAGGGTTTCACATACTCTGTACTGTGAGTCGTGAATAACTTTGACCACTCAATCATTAGATAACAGCACTGATGTCCTGTCTTTTTGTAACTTCTATGCAGGCCTGGGGTCAATTCTTGTTTTTCAATTCCATTTCCAAATTCCTTTTAAATCAATTCTCAATTCCAAATCGAAGGAATTGGAATTGATATTTTAGAGACAATAATTGTTGTGATCATTCAACTGCTTTCATTTGAAGCCAACTTAATTAACTAACAGTGACTTCAATTTAAGTAATCTGTTGCCACTGTGAGAAGCTCATTTTAACAGAATATTGCTAACTGCAATTTTGATCAATGATGGTTGGAATTGATTAAAAAGGAATCAGAATTGAAAAATAGGAATTTACTACAGGGCAGGCTGAGCCAACACTGTTGAAATGTCACAGCATCACATTACTTTCTGAAAAGAGGAAATACAAGACAACAATGCCAGGGGAGCTAACAAGGGGAGGATCGCAACTCATTAAAATGTTAGATCATGGAACAGCAGCTGGATCACAGATTACTAATCCTGCCCCCCTCGGACCTGTTCTCGGAGGCTCTTTCGCACTCATCCCTGGCTCTGCTGGTCTCCTCCTCCAGCCTCTGAATCACCAGCTCGATCTCCTTGTCCCTCCCTCTGCGCACCTCCTCCTTTAGCTCCCTCTCCCTGTTCAGCAGCCAGGTCTCCTAAACATACACAGACAAGCCACATCAGCCCGGGGCAGGGGCACAGCAGGGTTACAGGTGGGGTACGGGCTAGAACACCCAGCTCCGGGATTCCCAGAATAAATTCTGACCTTGGACACCCAAGTGAATAAGATTATGGGCATAGGTGGAGAAAGACGGGCCAGGCTTTTCAACGACAGGCCAGCTGAGAGAATTTGAATGCTGATCTTAGATTTAAAATCAGCCCTAACTCTAGCCCAAACCCAAATCTTAATTAAGGTAACGGCTCAAACAGAACATTTCATGTGATTGAAAAATTGTAGTAGTTTCACATTGGCCCGTCTTTTTGCACCAGATAAAGAGCGTGGCCCGTCTTTCTGCAGCTATGGACAGATTAACAACGATTAATAAAATGTTACAGAGCCACAGTCTGTCAACACACTTTTGTTATATAAAACCCCCTCCGTCAAATTCACCTTTCCAATGACCATGGGTTATCTTTTTTAAATTCATATTCTAATTATGCCTAATCGAGATCCATTTAGCCAGGAATGAACCCACTCGTGTGCAAGGCAGTCAACAGGCGATACCTAAATAGAATTCACTTTCTGATCTCTTTTACCATCTTGCTGCAAACATTTACACAAACATTTACCCAAGTTACAACGCCTCTCACTTACACGCAAGTTAGTGTCTGATCGCTAACAGATTACAGCAGGCTCTGTAAATGTTAACAGTTTTTATTTTTTGTTTAATCAAGGTGTACGTGTTGTTATAAAAATATTTCAATCGACTCCTCTCTCAATAAACACAATGGGAGGTCAGTGCCCCGTTGCTCAGTCTGTCTCTGCACACACAGGCTATCTTTATGAGAGTTACAGTTTAACTTTCCAGCCGGCTATCAGAGGAAACTCAAGTGAATATCCATATTAAATCCGGGCTTGCTCTTGGTAGCGGTGTGTGCTTGTCACAGGTTATGTTTTCAATTGTGGGTTGTGTAGCCGCAGGCATACAGAGTCACCTGCTGCGAGTCAGTCAGTCTTACCTCTTTCTTCATGTAGTTTTCCTCCCAGGCTTGCTTCTCAATGTCTAGCCTCTCTTTCAGGGCTTTAACCTCTGCCTGGACAGAAAGTCAGACAGTCATTCCCAAGACTAACTACGACACAATTGGGCTTCTTAGAATGAACATTAAATGACGCAGCTTTAAAATTCCTGGATACAGAGTTATCACAATGCAGGATGAAACCTGATATTATATCTCCCGTCAAGCAGACACACATTTCCCACGCCAGTGTCTTACCTGGTGCCTCCTCTCCTGCTCCTCTCTCGTCCTCTCAAACTCCTCTCTCAGCGCACGCCCCGTCACCAAGCTGTTGTCCTCAAGGTGCTTCCTCAGCTCGTCCAGTTCTGCCCTCTGTCTGCAGGGGGTGACACAGAGGACAGTGACCACCACAAAACTCAGGATTTCACATTCTTGCTCTCAGATCTCAAAGCCAGTTCTCATTCAGTGCAATCAGACAGCACTTCCCCCCTCTGCCTGGCAGAACCTCCAAGACGTCACAGCTGACCAGCCTCTTCCACCCCACCTCCCTCCTCACCTTGCAGCCAGCTGGCACCCCCTCTCCTTCTCTTCAGCCACCTCGCTGTAGAGTCTCCTCCTCTGCTGCTGCAGCGCCTGCTCCTCCTCCTGCAGCTGCTTCTCGTACCTGCAGGGGGCGTGCCGGGGTGATAATTAACGTGCTGTTGTAATTGCACAATTCGTAATTCTTTGCAATTATAACTAATTGTAGTTGAATCTGGGCACACCTGCATAACTGTAATTGCAATTATACCATATCATTGATCGATAAAGTTATATAGTACGTTTCTGTATTTGAACCTATAATTATTGCTGGGTTATTTAAAATAAACAGAGTAAATGTGTTAATGTGGGTAATTGTTTAGTATCATTGTAATTACTGAGGCATAATCGTACCTGCGATTGTAATTTAATAAAATAGTATTGTAATTGTAACTGCAATTTCAGTAAACAATTGTGCTGTATTTGTAATTGTCCCAGGTCTGGTTGGTATGTGGGTGTGGTGGTACCTCTGCCTGGCGAGCTCCCTCTCTCTCTGGCACTGCTCCTCCTTCTCTCTCTCCAGCTGCTCCCTCATCTCCTCGCTCTGCCTCACGTATCTCTGAGCCGCCCTCTCGTCTGCCTGCATCAGCTCCACCTCGTGCACAGCTCGCAGCTTCTGCAGCTCCTGCTTGTGCTTAGAGATCAGCTTCTGGATCTCCGGCTCCAGCCCTGACAGGGACACACAGGGAGATCCATTACCATTGACCAGTGAGTGTGGAGTGTGGGCAGACATCCGTGCCTTAAACACTCAACCATCCGACAAAGAAATGTCTTTTTGAGGCTTGCTGAAAATGTCTACTAGCATAAAAAGTTCCTTTAGTTGTATTCAAGTGCGCAGGACATTGTACCTTTTCTCAGATTTTAGCAGGGGTTTTGTACATAATGCCCACAGTGACATACAGTGGCTGTACACTGTTATTGCAGTATTAAGCATGCATGTATGAATGGGCTATTTATTGCTCTCTGTTGAACTCTCACTGTCCTCCTGCTAAAGCACAGTCTTATTTTGCTCCAGGGCAATAGCTGCACTACTTGTAATCAACTTTTCAACAGTGCGTCTTTTCCAGTGTTGCTGACTAACCTTTCACTGTGATCTCTTTGATTTTCTTGGTTTTCTCGTCAATCCATTTCTCTCTGCGGATCTTCTCTGTGGCACTCATCAGCTCCTTCAGCTTCTTAATCTCCTGGTGGATGGGGAAATCGGGGACACAGCACATCAATACAACCAAACAGTCAAACAAACACTGGACACCGAACATCAATCTCAATCTGGTTAATGATGAGAATGAGGGTTATCACGAATGTGATAAAAATGGATGCCATGCTTCACAGCTGATGGGATGACGAGGCATGACAAGCAATACAATCGGAGTCAAGATACCGATCTGAGGAATCGATTACCAGATCCTCTATACTGTATGTTGTGCATGCAAGTTTCAAGCTGGAATCAGGCTGGGAGTTTAACCGGTTCAGAAGAACTGTTTTAACCAAGTTGAGCATAATAACCCTGCACACTTGTTTTCAGATGTTAAATCTTTTAAAAAAACATCCGATTCCTTGTTCATGTAACGGTAGTATATGATATTTCCTATGATCTTAATCTCACTGCTGTATTGGAGATGCTATAAGGAGCTTTGAGTAGCCCTGGCCAGTCCTTTGAGTTCTGCTGCTCCGTTCTGTACAGAGATGCATGGGGTTAGAGGTCTGAGAGGCCAGTCTATATTAGGACAGCGGAAAGGAGATTAGTGCCCAAATCAGGACGTCAAACCAGAAACCTTTTCTTCATTTGCAGATGCATGTGCGGACCACAGATTATTTAAGGGTGGGGTTATGGGGTTATAAGACCCCAGAGTAAATTGTAAAATGTGCTCCAACAAAAATAACTATTAGCTTTTAAGTATTTATAAAGCATTTGTAAATGCTATGATCTAAGCAGAGCCATTTGACCACGCTGCTTTTTGTATCATGTCCAGGTATCTTGTGTTACAATCTCAAAATTCATGGTTTACAAGACCTCCAGGTTTGACACCCCAGATTTAGCTGAAGGCTAGCTCAGGAGAAGAGAGAAAGAAAGTGAAAATGAAAGAGATGAAAAGAAAGTTACCTCACACAAGGGACCCAGAATGTGCCACACCTAGTCAGAAAGGAGAGGAAAACAAACAGAAATAAAAGAAAGATGAAACGAAAATGATTGGAAAGCACCACTGAGACTAGTTTTGAAAAGAGACACTGCACAGTGATTATACCAGCCAGGAAACTACAGCAAAAGAAGCCAGAGAAAATGAAGCCCTCTGAATCACTCTAATGGGCTGATGCTGCAATTCTAAGTGTCCTCTGACTGCACTAAGAGCTTTTACTGGGTGCAGTGGTTTCACATTCACTTGACCCATTGCTTGAGAGGAATGCATAAAACAGTGCCTGGTTTATATGAACAAAATGTGGACTAAAAAATACAACAAACCCCCCGTGCAAAAAGAAGATTTGAAATACAACATGTTCTGTTTTCGTGAAGTAATGCAACCCTTTGGGGATCTTGTTCTTAAAACAACAACACAATCCACTGGACGTATATGGAGTATCTGTTACAGACGACAATCATTCAATGCCTGTATCCTCACGGCCGGTCTACTCTCTGCAGTGTCTTTCCCCTTGATTCAGGGGATCTCACCAGGTCATGCTGCTCCTGCATGTGTGCTATCTTCTTGGTGTATTTCTGGTCAACCTGCTTTAGCTCGGTCACCACCCCCTCGCAGCGGTCACTCAGGGCCTTCTTGTCATTGATGAGCTGGGGAGAGGAACAAGGGACACATCAGCCTCCACAAGACACACTGCTGACCTACTGGAACCGACAGAGGTTAAGCCACAACTACTGGGTCAGATCCAAGAGCTGCAGTCAGCACAGAATAGAGCAGTATATCACAATGCACCCGGTATGTGTGAAAAAATGGACCTATGTTAAAAATGTTTTAATTGGGATTTTCACTCTGCACACAGTGGTCCAGATCTCAAATAGCAAGTGTGGAAAAGTGGGTTCCTGACCAATGAAGGGGAGGATGGGGTGTATGTGACTCCGGGGAGTGGAGAGTACCTGATCGATGAAGGCCAGGTGTCTCTGGATGGTGGCCTCGTACTGATCCTTCTGCAGCTGGAAGTTGCGGTTCAGCTCCTTCTCCGTCTCCTTGATGTGGCGCACTGTCAGCTCCCGTTGCTGAGCCTGGGGAGGGGGAGGGAGGATTTAGGCAGGGAAGGAAGGTGTGGTTAGGACAGGTAACCAGGCAGGGCAAACTGGGGCTTCATACTGAAGAGTAAAAACCCACTAAGCACCGAGTAAACAACGGTGATGGAGCAAACTCATTCCAACTCTATCTGATTTAATCTCCTCACCAGTGCAGTCTGCAGCATGTTCATGGTGCGTCGCTTCTCCTCCAGCTCCAGTTTCATCCTCATCATGGAGCCGGTCACTTCGGCTGCTGTGGCTGAAGCCTGGTCCACCTGAGCTAGGTCCTCTTCTGACAGCAGGGCCTGGGGCACAGACACAGGGGGAGAGGAAGCAAGGGGGAGAATGGAAGTCAGACACAGCTTCACCCTCAACAAAACTCCCAAGGCTGGAGAAAACTTGCCTGTATGGAGTGCTCTTCCCCAGCCTGCAGTAACCCCTGTACCCTGTAACTGCCTCACCTCTCTGTGTGAACCCGAGGTGACGGATCGCGGCCTCTCCTGCTCCGACTTCTCCATCTCGTCCAGGAAGCTCATGATGCTCTGCAGCTTGGCCTCAGAGAGCAGGGCGCCTCCGTCTGGCAGGGCAGGAGGCTGGCTCATCTTGCCCAGCAGCTCCAGGTTATCAGCTGTCAGGGAGTTGGAGTCCCCGTCCTGGAAAAGCAGTAGGGAGGTCAGCACAGAGCTTCAGGGAAGACAGCCTCCTACTTCAAGCTAAGCGCATGGCTTGGGGAGTGCGGGATAGATCATGTGGGGCTTAATCTTTTAAATAAGATTAAGTTTAGTCACCTTTTCTGGCACCTTTTAGGGGCAGATAATGTTTCCTCAACAGATCTTCTCTGACTCTGTAGCTTCAGTAACAGAAAATACACTGCCTTATGAAGGATGGGAATAATTTTGAAATACTGTACGCAGCTGTACTTCCAAGTTATATGTAAAAAAAAAAATGTATTGAATGTAAAATTTTAAATGTATCCAAAAGCAAAATATATGTATATGACATACTAGACAGTAAAGCTCCTTTTTTAAATCTTCACAGTGGCAGCCCCCAGCATGTGCTGTGCCTCACCTCGTCGATCCAGGAGTACTTCTCTTTGCGGTAGTTTTGGGGCTCAGGCAGTCTCTCTGGATCCTCCTCTAGCAGCTTCAGGGTGTCCAGCAGCTCATTCAGCGTGGTCTTGGACTGGGCTCTGCTCGACGGAGCTCTCTGCAGCTGCTCCTCCACACTCACGCCTCTCTGCAGAACAGAGAGGGGACGAGACAGGATCAGCCATCACTCCCTCCCCAAGAACCAAAAACAAATCCCGGCTCAGACACCGACTCACCTCAGTCACTTGAACCTCTTTCATCTTTACCCCTGCACTGTCATTGGAACATTACATTAAGAGACGGAATACCCTGGGTTTGAATCTCATCTAAGCCAGTGACCCGTCCCTTGTCCAAATCCCTTTTTAGCCGCTGAAGCACACATGACCCTTTTGTGAAGCAGGCCAGCAGTGTTACCTGGGAGCCTTGGGAGCCTCTCCCGGGGGAGTCAGTGGGGGAGCCAGACCTCAGGTTTGATACGTCATCCAGATCAGCCTTTACATTCACACCGGAGTCTGCAAAATGAAAAACACAAAACAAAATCAAAAATAGAAATTCAGTTAGTGTGCACAGGAAAACAACAAGATACAAACAGGATATCAACAACTAGGAACAAAGCAAATATTTGTTGACTAGCTTATTAGAACAATCAAGCTATCAATGCACCAAACCGCACCGCTGCAGCCCTGCCCCTCACCTGTATTCCTCCCCTTGCCTGTGTCCCTGCCTGCCGTGCTGCCCTTGCTGCTGGGGGAGGGCCTGGCAGGTTTCCTCCGGCCCACCTTGCCACTCTGCTTCAGTACCTCAATCTCATGCTCTGCCACGCGCTGCGTCTCAGCTGCCCGCTGTGCCCGCTTCTGCTGGAGCTCCTGTGGATGGGGGAATGTGCCGTCAGTGTCGGGCAGCCTTGATTAAATCACATTTTGTTTCTGGCTATCAGAACCTGGTCACACTCTACCTGAACAGCAGCTCTTCTGGCCTGCTGGGCTTTCTCCTCACGTATCCTCTTCCTGTCTTCCTCCTTCCTCTTCTGACCTTCCTGTGTCGCCCCCTCCTCTGCTCTCTGCTCCCTCTCCTGCACAGAAAACAAAGAACTGCAGCGTCACTCTCGGTCAGTCCAGTTTAATCTGAAGATCTTCCTTTAATAGGATCAGCACACTTTGTACCCAGTGATCCCTTTTAAATAGTAGTAAGTATTCAGTGTAAAAAAATGTATTTCACATTCAATACTTCCTTACTGTCTTTTCCATATACAATTAAATGTACACATACAATCTTATATACAAAATACACATTGCAGTCATTTTTAACAAGCGACGACGGGCTTCTCACAATCCTAGCGTTTAAACATTTAAGAAATGAAACGGGCTACCACCCCTACTATACATGCATTCAAAGACGAATAGAAAAGACTGAATGTCTTCAGTGACATGATAAATCCAAGGCTGTATTAGTCTTCTTCACTGAGGGGGCTCTGCTCGATCAGGAGTCCTACCTGTTTCTTGGTGGAGAGGAGGCGTCGGAGCGCTGCCTCGCTGGTGTGCCGTCTGTGGGCATGGCGTCTGTACCAGCGCTGGATTGTCACGGCTGCGTGGTTCACCTGCTGGATAAACCTGCTGACACACAGGGACAGACAAAAAGAGTTAGTACAGCATCCGCGTGGGACAGAACAAAACTGACAAACCACTGTGTGGGTAGATAGGCTTCTCTACTTGAAAGATTATGAGTGAGTGTTCAGGTATATCTGGATTACCCACGCAATATTGTACTACATCACAGCTGGAAATAGGACTCCCTAGAAATGTACTCAGTGACACAACACAGCTTATACAGAATTAGACTGTACAGTACAGGTGTGGTTAATCAGGCCCATGCAATGGGAGTCCTCTTTCCATATATTATTGTACAAGTGTATTACATTACAACAGGCCAAGTTGCTAAAACCAAACATTTTTTTCCACCAAGTGCTCATAATAAAGTAATTAGATAAAGTTTAGATAAAGTAGATGTCAATTTGTTGATCATTTTAGAATTTCTCCAGTTTGCATGCATTTCTGATGGCGATAGCTGCCATCATCATCACTGTGGGTATCTGAAATTCAATATGCTGTAAAGTGCACTGATTCCGTTTTTCACAAGCATGGCATCACCTTTCAGCCTCCTCCTCAGTCACCTCCTGCCTCCGGAGCAGGGCGGGGCTGCTGCGCGCAGCGTTGTTATTGGGAGACGAGAAGTTCTTCTGGGATTTGGTCAGGGAGCTGTTCTCCAGACTGCCCTCGTCGTTCACTGTGGCCTTCATGATGTTACTGCAGGCCGGGAGAGAGATGAGGGTTACACACAAGACACAGGGACAGTGGAAATGAGGCCAGTCTTATGGCAATTCTTTTAAAAGCAAGTCTTTAGTTGATATGCATGAAATATTAAAAGCATAAACAACAGTTTTAGTATTGCTGAAAATGTTACGAGTTGCGCTGTGTATGATGGCTCATATTACAATTTACAGAGTTCTATTCACCGTGCCTGCCGTTTAACTTACTTGAGAGACGCTGGTTTCTGGTTGGAGCTCTTTGGTGTCAGAGGCTTGTCTGGACAGTTATTGTGCAGGATGGTGGTGACTGAATTCCCCACAGCTCCCTTGTTACTCCTGGGGCAGAGGAGAAAGAATCGGATAACATTTTCTTCCACAACACTTCGCCGCCCCTAATAAAAGAGCACTGAACATGTGTCATATTACAGGCATGTAGTTTAAGAACTGTGAGATCAGAACGTATACATCCTCCGACAGGCATCAAATTGATATGCAATTCACACTTAGCTGCTGCCTTATTCATGACTGACCTGTTGTTGGCGGTGAAGTTGGCAGCCAGCGCTATGCCAGCCTCTCTCTTCTTCATGCCAGCAGGCGAGTCGGAAGTGCGGGCACTGCGGCCATTGCCAGGGATCAGGAAGGTCCGGGGTTGGTCATCCTGGCACAAGGGAAGCCAAACAGACAAGGTCAGTACAAGGGTCTAAGATCCAGCCAGTACCACTTTATCAGGAAGGGGCTTATCTCATGACTATTTCCTACCTACATTATCTAGTAAAGAATACATATTTGTAGGCAAGAGAAATTGATTCTTTAAGATAAGAATCTTGGACTTGCACATTCTTATCTCCGGTTGAATCGAGCCCTGAGGAACCATTAACTAGCTGGGTGCAATAAGCTTGTAATTGTATTCACAGATAAACCTCCATTATTGCAGAGCTTTGTTTCAACCCAAGTTCAAAGGCAGGTGGAAACGAGACATAGCCCCCCTCCCCCCTGACCTCGGAGGTCATGACAATGTTCCCCGAGGGGCGGTGCTTACCAGGATGTTCCAGGAGAGGTCCGGAGAGGTCTTGCTGAGGCTGGCCAGCTTCCTCCTCCCATCCGAGCTGCTGTCAAACAAGGCCAGGAAGTCCTCGGACTGCTCCTCGCTGCACCAGGACAGAGGGGTGGGAAGATCAGAAAGAGCAGACTACAAAACATCACCAGACATTACAACAACGCATCATATTTGAGCCCATGGCTGTGCTTTTTCTCAACAAATCTTGTGACTTAGCACACAGTAGAAATGTGATGCCCAGTGCTGTAGCTGAGGAGTTGCAGTATGCCTGGGTGCAGTATGTAACTGGACTCTATTCAAATCCCAAGCTGTTCCTGTCTGACTGCGATATGAATTAAGGACCAGAATTAGGTTCATAAAAAGAGGTAGGCAGGTCCTTCTAATAAAATGTGAGGGGGTGCTGACAATGCAGAATTCCTTTCTGAATACCAGCATGTGTTATCTATTCAGAGAGACTCAGGAATGACCCTGTAAATCACAGCAGCAAACACGCACACAGGTCAGCTTTACTTCTCTCAATCTAAATGAATGCAGATGCATGCTCAGTTTAATTCCTCCTACAGCATCTGGGCTGGCTACCGCACTTAAAATGCCAGCTGGCCTTCTGAAAAGGAATTCACAGACACCGTTTGAATTGGCACATTCCTCAGAGCTGAACTTTGCAAAAGAAAACTAACTTTCCCTTTTTTGTCATGTGTCCTGTCCCCAAGGGGTTTGGCCCAGTGGCAACTGCTGAACAATAAGACCCCTGCACACACGTATCTATTCAGCCTGCCTCCTTTCACAAAGCTTAACTCTAACCTCCCCCTCCAGTACTGCACAAAAGGGGCTGCAGCCCATGGCTTGCTCCCAGACAATAGCCCCCAATGAGTCTTTTATTACAGAATCACTTCACAATAGCTATTATCCCAGGAGAGAAGCCTGCCTGAAAGACAGAGGTCTGTCCTGGACCAGCTGTTGCTTTTAGAAGACAACTCCAGCCTCTGGAGACACCACAGTGTTACAGACTTCAGGCAACACAATAATCCTATGTCATCTCCAATGGTTTAATATGCCAAAAATAATATGCAAAACTATTCCAGGAAATAAATAAGAGTATCATTAAAACTAGCACCTACAGCAACAGTTTCATGATTTTACATGAAAACCTACAGAGGCTAAAATACCAGGCAACTTTCTATGCAGGTTGCACCAAGTTAGCCAATTCTAATTCCCTGGATAATGTCTCCTACATATGACTACTAGTCTCTTGATAGTTGAAAAGCGTTTCAGAGTTAAGGGAAAAGCAGACAGGTGGACACAGAGGAGTGGAGAGGGGCAGTGAGTGTACCTGAAGCAGGAGTTGACTCTCTGGTTGACCTGGGTGGTGCTGTTGGATCTCCTCAGGTTCTTGATGGACCAGGAGCTGCCGAGCCCAGCTTCGCGCTGCAGAGAGACAGTGAGAACGGGGTGAGGACAAAGCCCAGAGCCAACCCCTATCCTCATAGCACTATAACATACTATTCACCTTAAACAGTGCATCCCCAAAATTGAAAAAAGACTTTGTCAAAATGTATCTCCTTGACTCCAAGTTTATTACAGTTGTAGGAAGATTGAATATATTTAACCAGAGCCAAACAAATGGCCTTCAAATTGTACTTGGTAAAGAATTTGAAAACAGGCTGATTTTCAAAAGGTTGTGGAAACAAAGCATTAGTGTCAGGGACATCTGGGGGAGAACAGCTTGCCTATGAAGTGGAGGAAGGGCCAAGGCCACATTCTGTGACTCTACTCGTTTCCACTTTGTGTGCACGCTCTAACTGTGCATTCCATCACTGTGTATTGACTTGCAAACCAGACAGAATCACAACCAGGCACTGAATTATATCCAAAACCCATTTCCTGCAATCCCACGCCAACGTCTCCTGCAGCAGGACCAGTCCTGAAGCTGCTTACTGTTCCCTGCTCACCAAAACTATTCCTGATGGATTTTAAAAGAGCCCATTTTGCCGAACATGGGATTTAAAAACAAATCAATTTATGCTGGGGTTCGCTTTTCAACAGAGTCTCCACAAGGAGAAGCCTTGCCTTCACTCTGCTGGTTGCTTCTGAATAAAGTCCCGTTTCAATACAGAATGAGGCCGTGCTTTCTTTGTCCTCTTACCAGGGTGTTGCGCTTGCTCTTGTTGTCCGCGGTCACAGAGACGGAGCGGGAGAAGTGCTTGGCCGGGGAGGTGCTGCTGGGCCGACGGGAGACAGGGAGCTGAGAGCCGGTCAAGCTGAGCTCCAGGGAGTCACCGGCACCCACTGAGGCACTGCCAGGGAGAGAGGTGGGGCTGCGGTCCATGTGCATGGTGACAGGGGCCTGGGGAGGCGGGCAACAATCAAACCGTGGTCCTTTTTATAGAAGATGCAGTAAATTAGTAAATCGATACACAGGGATTCATGGTATGGAGTTCAAATATTTGAGTTTCTGAATATTCTGCTCCCTTTGTGCTGTGCTACACATTTTTAACTGCCTCTCTCTTCACTTCTTTAAACCAGGGAACATTATTGACAGAGGAGTGAAATACATGTTTGTCCAAGAGCATGATTAATTCACAAATATTATTTCCATTTTTTTTTTTTTTTTTTACCTGTTTCATGTTGGTAAAATCTCTAATTTTTTTAAAACAAAAACGTTGCTTGAGGTGCTAATTGTGGGCTTTGCTACTAACCCCCCTCATGGAAAATAACTCTGGGCTATGCTTAGCCAATGATAAGTGCTTTAGTTACCTAGCAACCAACACTCTACCACTGCACTCAGGCTTGTAAGCCTCAGGAGCCCTCACAAAACTAAGAGTGAAAAGTAAAACCTACACCCAGCCCTACAACAGCCTAACACTATAAACACTAATGACTTACAGTTTACAAACATGCTAAGTGATGTATGGGGCAATTGACAAACTAATACAGTTCCAGCTTTGGGCAGAAGATAAAAAAATAGCTTGCACAACTAGGCTCTTTAAAACAGCCTGTCTTTAAAACAGCCAGTCGGAGGCATTTGATCAATTGTGTGGCACTGATTTTAATATCCCCCGATATTGTCACAATTTCTACATGTAACATGAATATCTACAGGTTATGGGAGTGGGAATGGTGTCATTGCCAAAGGTGTGTGGTCAGGTATCATTGCTTACGCTGTGTGGTGAAAAGTGGGAACAGATCCACACCACATTAATATCTTAGATTAACCTGCAGTGATGGAAACATGACTCCAATTGCATAGCAGTTCGATTCATTTCTGGTTGTGCTACGAGTTTAATAAGACACAGTTGAACTTGTTACTAATGAAGCTGGTAGTAAAACCTGGAATGGGTGAAACTGCTATGCAATAGGAGTCTTATTCCCCATCCCAGAACCTGGGTACCATTCTGTACTTTGGGAGAGTCTTAGCTACTCCTAATTTTTCTAACTAAAGGGATTACAAGCGGAGTGCTAATAATAATAAAACAAACCAATCCATACTGTATCAAACATTGCATTGTCTGTGATAGTCACCCATTACAAAATCAACCGCTCTACGGTGGGGTGGTATATAGACACCATCGCGTTGACAGGTTTTCACTAAAGTAGATGTATAGATAATGCAGTTCGTCTTACCTGCTATGCCGTCGTCTTTAATAGGCAGCTAGGAGCATCGACAGTGGTCTGAATCTTGAAATGAATACGCAGCCTTTAAATATTCGTTTAAAATGCGTTCATCCAAGGATGGGTTATTGATTTCACAGTTTAACTGCACTATGAATCTTGCTCTGGCGTCTCAACTTCCAACAGTAAGCAACGGATCCTCTTCCCTCGGAGAGATGGTGGTGAGTCAATGAGTTATCTGCATACGCATCAAAATGTTTATTTAAAATAATCAGCCACACGAAAAATGACATCTACTTAAAAAAAAGGCGAAATACAATTTTTATTCTCCTAAAAAGCAATCTGCACAAAAACTTGATCATTTATACCTTTTGTTCAGTTAGTATTTAAAAAAACCCAACCATCATCCTAAAATGTCTGCGCCCCACTAAGAAAACAGTACGATTTATTACAAATGTATATAAACATATACATTATTTTTCAAAAGTACTTACGATTATGAAAATGAGACATCGAAAGTTATCTCAATGAAAAAGCACAAAAAACTGTTATAACTTATATGCTAAAACCGACTCGTAGTACAAAAGACGGCGTCCTTTCTTTTGATTACAATGATCGACAGCCTTTTGTTTTTTTTTAACTTATTGATCACAAATGACCGTTAATCAGTCGGCTTTTCAATGCATAACACACCTATAAAAGTTCTGCAAATCCCATTCTTATTCTACCATTTCCAGTCAGAACTGTTGAAACTGACGCTTGAAAGCACAACAGCTTCACTCTCTGTAGCAACTAACACAGCCCCACCCACAAGAGACCCCTATTGGTAACGAAGGTTCCTCACACTGTGTTTCTCAGCTTGGATTGGTCAAAGCAAGAAGTCAGTCACCAGTGGATTATTCAAATGGGCGTGGTCGGTCTAAAAGGTTGGTTGACTTGACAGAAGAGGCGGGACTACATCAGCAGCACATTTAACTCTATCGGCGCTGGAGAAATACATTTTAAGACCAGATTTTTATCCCAAAATAATTTAAAATGTGTGTCAGTATACATTCACTACGCTAGTTAAGTATAAGGTCTACCCTTGTGTCAATATCTAATTTCAGCCAGATGTTTTACTATAGGCACAAAAACCATCTGTCAACTGGTGAATAATGAATTATACACGAGGAGTTGACTCTGCCCCACCCGAAGAACCATCAATCAATACATTTTTGCTGGACATCAGAGCAAGGTTTTGCCTTAACTTAAATAATTGATAGTGACAATGCTATATACTGTTAATTGCATAATATATGCATTTAAAAAAATGGAAAACTGTACAGCTACTATGGAAAATACTAAATACTGTGTAGGGCAGTGCTTGCTAATTCTGAAGAGGTATGCATTATGTATTCTCCCGTTTCAGTAGTAATTTTTTTATGAGAGATGGGTTGGGGGGAACCCTAAAGGTCTATCTATAAATATCTCAGCATTGCAAGCCCCACAGCCAGTGTGGATTTATCTCACAGGGCTCTATAAAGAAATCTGCTGGTTCTTGCTTCTCTCTCTACAGTATTGTATTCTTCAGCTGGTATTCTGATCAAAGCAGATCTCAGTAGCTATGCAGTCTGTACATATTGATATAGGCCATAATGTGGACAATATAAATTCATCTGTGCTGGTACCTTACATATTGAGTTGATTATTGATTAATTTGCCAGTACATTGTCTTTTAACATAACTTGTGTTGTTCTACGAGTAAATACAATTCTTATCCAGTAAAATAATAAATACATGTATGTATGTCTGCACTTGAAAAAAAAAACACAACTGCAGATGACATTTGTGCATTGATTATTTTATCATTACAATTATTAGCCAAGGAATGTATTGATTTTGTGTATTTAAAAAAAAACATGTCGTAGCAAATTCAGTTTGTTTTTCATTCTCCATAAAACTCTGAAAACAAATAAGACTTGCTGTCTTCTAACACACGACACTGTGCTTCTATTGAATATTAAAACCACATTTCACTTTGCTCACATTGTTAGCTTAACATTGCAAATAATAGGAGAAAAAAATCCAAAGCATCACTGATTTGAAAACTTTTTTTTTAACTTTTTAAAATAAATTGTGAAACCCCCAGCAATTTACAAACAAGTTCCCAACAGCCCAGAATAGAAATATAACTCAGGATCATTATTATCTACAGGGCTAGTCCTGACCAATCCAATTCCAAATATAGTTCCAAGCTTGTATATCCATCCATTATCTGTAACCGCTTAATCCTAGAGGGTCGCGGTGAGCCAGAGCCTAACCCGGCAGACACAGGGCGCAAGGCGGGACGCCAGTCCATCGCAGGGCAACAAATGGCAATTTAGAGAGCCCAGTCCACCTAACCAGCATGTCATTGGACTGTGGGAGGAAACCCACGTGAACACGGGGAGAACATTAGGTCTATCTTTGTATTAGTGCTTGCACTATTGAGATGTACATGTGCTGGCCTTGCAGACACAAAGTGAATAAACTAAACTAAATGAAACCAAGAAAAAAAAACAATTTGGGTAGAAATAAGTACATGGGGACGCTTTATCTGCTGTTGCTGACTGAGCTGCTTCCCAGACAGGGTGGCAGTGCGGTGCTCCGGGTCAGTCACCTCCTGAACTCCACCGCCAGGCGCCAGCTTTCCGCCCCCTTCTTCAGGGTGATGGCATCAGACAGGCCCTCCAGCCCCGGGAGAGTGAGGGAGCCTTTCTCTTCCAGGTGAATCTCCAGGGTGGACTTCAAACTGAAACATTCAGAGCAAGAATTTGTGAAACCTTTTCTCTTTATTGCAGAGCTTCTAACACGGTTGTATTATGGCTGCTGTAATGCCCTAAAGCAACTAAAAGAAACTGCTCAGTAGAAAGCAAACACAAAAGCAATTATGTACAAGTTCGTTTTTTGCAAGCCACAGATTTTTATGCAGGTTTTCTTTATATATATATATATATATATATATATATATATATATATATATATATATATATACACACACACACCATAGTTTATCCTGGTTTGTCATGTTTATTATTATGCTTCACTATCCTCTGCTGGTCTTTACCATGCTTTCACTGTGCTTTGCTTTTTCTATGATGCACTTTTATAAGGGCATATAGTATGGCTATAGTTGTATTTTCCAAGTGGGTTTACACTGCAGGAAAAGTTTGGTTTGATCTTATTGAATCCAAGCCAGCACTGTATTGTCCGGAGAAAAGCAAATTCATGAAGCTGCTTGAGTGAAGCCTCTTACTCCCAGTGTGCATGGTAGTTGTCCTCAGAGATGAAGTTGTTGGTCTTCAGCAGCAGGATCTCATGGAGCTCCCAGCGGAAGGCGTTGATATCGGTGACGGCCAGGAACCCGCGCAGCTCCTTCTTCTCAACCTCCGATAGACCCTCCCTGTACGGGATGGGGAGCCTCTCAAAGGGGTCCTGAAACCAGGGTAGTCAGGGGAGGGAACAGGTTAGAGGTGCCACTTTTAAACATCTACACACTTCAGTTTCATTTACTACAATTGTTCACTAAACTAAATGTATATATAATTACATTCATTCAGTGCATTGTCTGGTTACTGTTATCATACATGTGCAGTTTACTTTGGTAAATTCTGTATTGCTTATGTAACAGGGTGGAGGCTGGGTGCAAACCGGCAACACCGCGCACCACAATCGAGTGTCTTAACCACAATGCAAAAGAGCATTCGTGGTTTAAGAGCTTTTAACCTCATCTCATTTCACAGACGGGACAGAATCCGTGACGGCACTGTATCACACAACACTGCCCATTACACTTACTAAATGATTCAGACATTGTGAAATCTCAAGGGTCAATAGTTCTATTACCCCTTGAACCCTTGCTCTATTCCCTGGCCTTCAGTGGTGTTGTCTAGTTTTCATACTGGAATATGCAATGCAGGGAATTTGTTATATGACAAATAATCACCTTTCCTTTCCTCAGCATAAGCTCCGACTTCCAAGAGGTGAGCAGCTGCCAGACTGATGTGCTGTGCTCCAGCCTGCACTCATTCAGAGCCTGGGAACAAAGAGCTGGGAATAAACACTGTCCTGTCTGCAGAATCACTGCACATCGACTGAGAGGGAGCTGGAGGCTCTGTTACACTATAGAGGGGTACAGATTGAGGGAGAGTGGGGGGCTCTGTTACACTATGGAGGGGTACAGATTGAAGGAGAGTAGGGGCAGATGTTACAGTGAGGTATAGTATAGGACACAGACTCAAGGGGGTGATCACCTTGCCCACAGCGCTGGAGATCTGCTTGCCCATCCTCAGAGTGTCCCTGAGGTAGGTCAGGAGCTCTCCCTTGGGCTCCCCGCCGGTTTTGCCCAGGAATCGCAGGCCAGTCTCGACGATGCGCACTGCATCACACACATCACTGTAGGAGCGGAGCACTGTCGACACGGCAGCGCTGTCAGAGCCCTTCAGGGCTTCCTGCAAACACAACACAGGCAGCCTTTACCAACATGATACAGTACAACACAACGTCTGTTAGCATGTTGCTTCTGTTGGGAATGAAGCCCACAGAAATTAGAAACTTAGTCTGAACAGTTCACAGAGGTATATCATGGTAAAAGCATAGCACACCGAAAGCATGTTTTAGCATGGTAAAGAGCAGATAAGTATGGTAAGGCACGGTAAAACGTATGATAAACTATGCTAAAAACAAAAGCAATAGTACACAATGTCTATATACAGGACTATTATGCTGTTTATTGCAGTAGCTCTTCCCTGCCACCTGGGGGAAAAGACGTGCTAACAAAAACAACACGCAATTGTTCTAAAAAAAACCAAAAAAAAAAAAACCTTACCTGTTCAATCTTGGATCTGACCTCCGCTAGGATCAGTGAGAAGTCCTGCTGCTGTCTGTTCAGGTATTTAGACGTGCCCTGTCCGAGAAAGAAAAATAACTATATAAATAGAAATCCTGGTATCCTGTCTACATTCCAGGGGACACATCACGATTATATCACTGGGTCTGTCAAATTATAAAGCGTATCCAGCAAAACAAAGAAAGTTTTTAGGCAAAAGTCAGTTTTTGCATCACTAAAGATTTTCCGATTTTTACAGCAGGCAGTCCCCTTACCGCGCTGATCACTGGCTTGCCCTGCAGGTAGCGGCGCTTGAGGTGGCTCTCAATGGCTGGCATGTCGTAGTGGCTCACTGTCTCCTTGCCCTTCTCCAGGGTGTACTGGCAGTGGGCGAGGATTAGAGGCAGGAGATCCCGCTCCGGGTCACACAGGGTCAGCTGACTCTCGGTCACCCCCTCCAGGGGCACACTGTACAGAACAGACATGGAGGGGTGGATGTTTTTTAGTATTGTTGGCCATAACAAGCATAGCACAAGCAAGTATGGTAAAGCACTTATAGCTAAATCATGGGCAAGGGCAAAAATATTGTGCAAATATACCATGTTTCCTTGGAAACGAGTCTCATAGGCACTTGAGGAGACAATGGTCATGTATATTTTTCCAGGGAAAAATGTTTTAGATCAGTACCTTTTTAGTACAATGCAATGGATGATATGCACTTACAGTATACACTTTTCCAATGTACAGTGTTACTAAATACTGCATGCAGACCCCACTCCCATCCTCACCTATCATCTTCCTTGGCCTGGTTGTTGGCCTTTCTCACCAGGCTGTTGTGGGTCTCGGTTAGGAACTCGATGAGTGTGCTCAAGCAGGAGCCTGGGCCTCTCCTCTGCAGGGACAGGAACGCAGACGAGCTCTCCACAGTCAGGACTGCTTCACTCAGCCCCTGGGGGTCCTCTGTACCATCTGCAGAGAGGTAAGGTGAGTGAGAAGAGAAGACAAAGAGACGCCACACACTGACGCACACACACAGGGCGCTGTACTCACGGCTGCTGGCCACCTCAGTCCTCAGCAGGTTCCAGAGCTCCATGAAGACTTTCACTCTCCTCCTCAGCACCTCCTTCTGGTAACCTGCAGGAGGAGACGAACTAGAGTTAAACAACTGGGAGAAAAACCTGATCGCGTTACTGTGTACCAGTGTTCGTGTGACCTTACCCGAAGCCCCCCATGTGGTACAGCACAGTGCATTATTAACCCACTGTGCTTCCCAGCCCCTGTATATATAATATTACACATTTTGTGAAGTTCTTTTTTCTTTGTGACAAAACTGATTCCACTTTCTTTTGCATGCATTCTATGGAATAACTCATCATAACAAATATTCCTGCAAAACAGTCCCCAAGATACAGCACTGAACTACCCACCAATAAGGCTTCAGTGCTTTGCAAAAGCAGGTCAGTGTGTGAAATAATCTTGACAATCTAAAGGTCCACAATATTCAGTAGCAACATTGCCTCCTGTAGCCCAAGTAGCCCTGATGGGTTAAACGCATGAATCAATAATGAAATGAAGCTCTGACCTGCTGGCAGCTTCTGCAGGAGCTGGCCGATCGTCTGTGACCCCATGTCTGTACCGACAGGAAAGGTTCTCAGCAGGTCTGTCTGCAGCGCCGCCAGGTCTGGGAGGTGCTTCAGCAACCGGAGAACACGCTCCTGAAATGTGAAACAAGGGATGAGCAGAAAAGCAGGATTAAACAAGGTAGTATGGGGTCTGTGGTGCTTAGATAGCTTCTTGATATTCATTCACAACAAGGAAAAATCAGATGGACTTTCAACCTACTACCTTCCAGGAACAGCCTATTAAAAACATGGTAGAGCATATCCAAGCATGGTAAAAGCTTGATAAAGTGTACATTATCATAGGAAAGCATGCAAGGATATATTGATAAAGTTCCATAAAGGCCCATTTGTCTATATAGGATGGTGCTGAGCTACAGAGAATAATATGTGAAAAAAGCACATTGCATGGCTGCCAGAGTAACAAGGCAATAGAGCACAGTACCTTCTTTAGAAAGAGCCACAGCACTGGGCTGTCCTCCTGTCCTTTGTCCTGCTCCAGGATCTGAGTGAAGCGCTCGATGGTCACTCTCTCAGGACAGCTCCAGAAGGATGAGTGGTCAGTGGCCTCCTGGGTGGGGAGATCCAGGATAGACGTGGGGTCTCCGTACAGGACCTTCATCAGGGGGCTCCCACTGAGCCGGTCATCAGTGCTGATCACCTTCTGGGCTCGCCTGAGACTCCTCTCCAGATCCTGCAGGGGTTTTATATTAAACATGTTGTGAGAGACAAGCAGAGTGTTTGACAAAACCGGAAACAACATCATGCTATTCACAAACGATTCAAATGGGTTTCCAGGTTTTCTAACCACTGTCAGTCCAGACATGGTAGGCACATATATTGGGTGTCACAAATTATTTTTGAATAGCGTGATGTTATTGCTTCTGCAGGTTGCATCATAAAACAAAATTTTTATCCATGCCAGTGAGTGTTTGTGTTTCCAGCTCACCTGTAACGCTGGAGTGATGACTGTATCGCAGACCAGCTTCTCCCAGTCCTGCCGGGCACGCTTGGAGGAGAGCGCTCCTTCTCCGCGCTGTGAGCCTGTGAGTGACACGGAGAGGTCAAAACAGCCCACAAACCACACTGCAGCAGTGGTGTAGTTGAGCCGGAACTCATATAATTGGCAAGATCAGTCACATGACTCGCATTTCCCACACAACTGTCTGATTCAGTCAGTAGTCCTCTTGATGCAATGAAAAGAGCATTAGGAACTTCTATCACAAATGACTTCTTTAAGAAGAAATGCTGATGAAGACAACAGCAACTGTGGACACAAACACAGACGAAGCTCTTTCAGGAATGACATCCGGTGAACCGCGAAGCTATCCACTCAGCTATGACATCATCGTGGCTCAGACATCATCGTTCTGCCACTGACCCACAGTCTAAAAGCATTCTGACAAGATGGAGAAAGACACTTTGTGGAAATACTTGTATAAATTTGAAAAGTGCCTGACCTATTATATGTGTCATTAGAAGTTCAGTATGCAAATAAAATTTAGGACTACACCACTGCACTCCAGCCCAGTGAACTAACCACCGAGCTACTCAAAACACCTACCTTCGATCCTGCACCTAACCACTGAGCTCCTCAACCCCACTCCCTTCCACACAGTGTGGATACTGGACTAACTGTGCCTCCAGGGATACCTGCGGTGCTGTTCAGGAAGGCATGGATGACCAGATGGATGCAGACGGCTGTATCGTCCATGTTCCTCCCTAGTGACCTGCCAAGTGCCTCCATGTCATTTTCAATGTGTCTCCACAGGAACTGCTCCACGTTCCCCACGGCTGGAGAAATCATAGCAGAGATCTCCTGTGTGGAAACAGTACAGTCCATCAACACTGTGCAGAGAGTTTGCTGGTAACAGACATCTGCACTGGCTGAGTGCACAAGCAAAAGCCCGGCGCAGCACCAGAACTGCATTTTTTAAAGAAATGTTATCTGCAGGGTTAGTGGGGGGCAGGCTTATTCACTAAGCTTTTACCTTTGCAGGCTCGGGTCACAAGGAAATGAGTCTGGTGGTCTATAGCCAGTCCCAGAGATCCATTCATTCATTGATGGAGCTACACTGCTGCTCTTACCCGCTTGTTCCTGAATGCTCCCAGCAGCATGGCGATGTGGGTGCAGAGTCTCAGCAGGGAGAAAGCAGCGGGAGACATCTGCCTGTCACAAGCCACGATGGCGCCCCTCTGAGCTGCCCCTAAAATGTGACCAGTCCTGGTCCGATCCGCAAGCATGCTGAACCACAGGAAGGGGGAAGACTTAATATTAATACGCAATAGGAACAAAAAAACACACGATCCATTGCGTTGCTTGCAGGAAATACAGAGCGGTCTGGCATTATAGACCAAACACGTTTCGTAATGCAAATTCTCTCTATGTTGGGCAATATTGCTGAAATGCTGTGTTGCCGTCAATGTATTACCTGCTTGCTTTAGTGAAACCTGGAACAGGGTTGTGCTGGATGCCCCCTACTGGTGCCCCGCAGTCTGCGCATCGAGATGTGATCATAGGTCTTCCACACTGAAAAAAAAAAGATGCACAGCCAAATTGAAGTTAGTAATTTGAACAGGATTTTCAAAATACTGTATATTTAATGACAGAGTGAATTACTAACATAGCTTCACGACATCAAAACGTTACTGTAGGTGAGGGAAGGCCAACCCTAGTCCTGGAGAGCCACAACCCTGCAGGTTTTCTGGGTATCTTTAAATTATCAATGTCTGAAGACATTTGTTTTGTATTGAAAATAATTGATTGAATTATGTAATTGAGAATGCAGGAGGAACGAAAACCAGAAGACCCTGCGTCTCTCCAGGACCAGGGTTGACCACCTGTTATAAGTATTTTTGTGGGTAACTGTTTTTGTGTTAAAGTTGTCCCAGAAATTACACTGCGAAGAGAAATAATAAAGAGAACCCTAAATGTTGGCTAATTTCAGGTGAGTCTTACCATAACATTTACTGTAATCTGTATCAACAGTGTTACCTGTACTGCCTACTACTATTTGTTGTGGTTAGTCAATATTTCTTTCCCTCATTATAAACATTTATTTATTATAAAACACAAGTATGATTCATCTCACCTCTCCAACGATACACGCATGGCCATTGGCACAATCTGAAAGGAAAATAAATCAGGTCTCAGTTTCTTACAGTGCGATCATTCATATTATTGTCATGTCACCAAAAAGATTAATGCCACTTACAGTACCAGGTGCCCTTCTCTTTAACCCACTGGTGCGCCTCACTGGTCTTGTCTTCAGGCATGGTGGGGAGGAACATGTTCTGGGGAAACAGACGGCACTGTTACACTTACTTTGGGAGATTACAAGCAGCAGTGGCACTATAATGGCAGTGCTGGGGCAATGGTAGAACAAGGGCAGCAAAATGTGATGATCCATTAGTGGAATGGTACCACAGTGAGAACCACATTTTTAAATTATGACTAGGGTGACCAGGCATCCTGGTTTGACCAGAACCGTCCCCCCTTCCCATCAAATGTCCCCACGTTTTTTCCGGGTTTGCAACAGAAACAGATATTCCTCTTTGCGTTAACCCTTTCAGTCCTGAATTATTTTTGTCGAGGTGAAGAATAAACTGCTTTATTGTCTGAGGTCGTTTATGACATATATTTATAAACGACCTCAGACTGGGACCTAGGAGTCGCACGAGGTTCCAACGTCATTTCTGACAGCATATGTGAACATACGGTGCTAAGATAAGCAGGACTGAAAGGGTTAATTACGTAAACAATCAGCAATCATATTAATGGTTCCGGAATCAAATGTTTCATATAGGTTACTATACTACATTAAAAGTATGTGCAATTCTAGAAATTAACAATACATATGGTTAAAACAGGTAGTTAAACATGGCCACGAAATGGAAAGGGGCAGTGCTTGTGCAGCAGTCAGAGTTTGTTGTTTTAGTTTAATGTGAAAACAGTAACAGTGCTAAAAGCACTATATTCAAATAAGAATAATTCTTAAATAAATAAAAAAAAGAAACATTGCATAGTTTTATCATGAAAGCTTATCGGTACCAGTGTTCTACTGTATCAGGGCTACTGTGCAATATTTATAGTCACAACAGTCCTCACCGTCATTGTCTCAGGTCGAGTTGCTATCTGCTGCAGTGGAGACAGCAGCCTGCTCCCGGACAGAAAGACTGCCCCTGCGTGGACGATAATCTCCAGCAGGGTGTGCCGCTGAGTAGGCAGCTCCGGCACCATGCAACAGGACGACCCCGCCCCTCCCAGCTGATTGGCCACCAGGGCGGAGCAAAAATCTCTCTGTTCTTTAGAGCAAAATCTGGGGCTGCCTCTTATAAACTCCTGCAGCGGCTGTGTCTCCTGGAAAAGCAGAGAATCTTATTTGATTTCAGACACAGGCAACAACGAATTCTTTCCGTTTCAAGCTGTGCGGCTATTCTTACCTGTGGTCCTGGGTGTTGCCCGGGATCCTGCTGTGCAAACAGGCAGGTGACCTGACGAAACAGGGCAAGGGTGAGGAGCACACAAGCGGTACTGGGGGAGCCGTCCTGGAACAAGAGTGAAGATGGGAGTGAGAAATGAGGTCTGATACACAACAGCTCCCGGTAAAGCATTGCAAGTACATTGCCATACTGAAGCTGCACTGGATAACACACCCACAAAGCCCCTGTACCTGAATGCCTTTCGCGACGGGCTCTGTCTGCTTGTTAAGGAGTGCCATGAATACAGCGTTTCGCAGGTCTTTGTAGCGAGAGCCAACACATAGAAAGCGGTCCACCTGCGTTGGGACTTTACTCTAGAAAACAAAAAGATACAAAAAAAAAAAATCAAAAAAACATAACTCTGCAACAACCTATACGGCACATAATCAAACACAGATCTGAAGGGAGATGAGACGGCTCCACTACAGGGTGTTACCTGGATCTGAATGAGCTTTGGAGGGAATGCCCAGTGTTGCTTCTTCAGCAGGGCCAGGAGGCAGTCCATCCCAAACTGCCTAGTCAGGGCCCTCAGCAGGTAGATACGGTGCCAGTCATTCCCAGAGTACTCAAGCACTGCCTTCACCTGCTCCAGGTACCCCTCCCTCACCCCTCGACTGGAGGAGGCACACTCTGTCAGGGGACAGAAGGGATATCTAAACCCTGAACACAAACACCCCCATTCCCAGTTAATAGCTAAAGTGCTAGTAGAAGTTCCTAACTCAAACTAAACAGAACTGAATCACAAAAAGCATGCTGGGTTACTAGGGCGCTGGGGCTCCAGTTTTTAACGCAGCAAGTTGTAATAAAAATGTCACCTGTGCCGGAGAGGGCCTGGTGCAGTAAGCTGGCCGCAGTGCCCAGGCAGACTCGCAGCCGCGCCACGCTCTGCAGGAACTCGACGGGATCCTCCTGGCACGTGGGGGTCTGTCTGCGGGCAACCCTGCTCAGGAAACGAGCGCCGTCCTGCAGCCGATCCTGCCCGAGCTCCGAGCCCTCCTCACCGGGGCCGGACAGAGCATCCTGAAACACAGTGAGCCTCCTGCATAACCAGCCTTTGAACCCAAAACCGTAATCACCTACTGATTTCATTACAGAACATAAATCATCATTAATTAAGAGATTTGTTTTTAAGGGTAGTGTACAAGGAGCTGGACATTGTGAATTCCAATACGCAACAAGGCCTGCTGATACCTTAAAACATAAATCTAGACATTTTTGCTTTTTACTTTGCTCTCTTCTGTGGTAGTCTCCACGGTTGCCGTAGTGAAGGAATGTTTTTTTTTTCCCAGCTTAAACTAGTTCCCTTTCCTCCACTACAGAAATCAATGGCTGTAGCGTATCATGACATATCCTATGGCAACCTGGCAACTGTATAATCAAAGATAAACAGCAACACAACCCCCCCGGTTACCTGGAAGCAGTTGACAAACAGCAGGTAGAGCTCTGTTCTATCCTCCCGGTCCAGAATATTCTCCTCCAGGTTCTGCAGGTAGCGCTGCATGTGGGTCTTCACCTGGTCCAAACTGAAACACAGCCCTCATCAGAACCTTCTACTAGCGAGCACCACTCTGTCACTGCACTCTGCCATCTCAAGGATACACTGGTACCCTAGATACACTATCAGATCAGTACTCTTCACTGCACTGTGCTATCTCTGTGGTACCTGTAATGCAGCAGTAGTTTTGGCAGCACAGAGCGGATCACTGGGTTGCGATCCACACACTCCAGGAAAGGGGTGAGCTCTCGGGTCCGGAAAACATCACCTTCAGGGAAGCACAAATCACTTCAGTTATACAATCCCCTGTACAGCCCCACAATAAGACCCACTTTCTTTAGGAAAAGGACAGTCTCACGCACAGGGGGCAGATATTAGTACCTCATTCTCCCCTCTCTTTCCTCTCACCTTGAGCAGAGATGAGGAGTGAGAAGAGCAGCTCCACCACCCCCTCCCCGGGGGTCTCGCCCTCTGACAGACAGAATCGAGACACCACCTCCAGGAAGAAGGAGTTGCATTGCTGTCGAATCTCCCCGTGCTGACGTAGGCCCTCCCTGCCAGGGAGACAATGGGGAGGAGGTTAGACAAGTAAATGACTCCCCAAAACACATATTGACAGCTACAATATACCTTTAATGCATAATTCTAGCTATAGTTGCCTTGTACACTCATCTTGTAATTCACAGGCTCTGAATAGCACTATACAATACATGCAATTGTTAATTGTTACAATAGTTTATTTCACTAAGGCAAACTTCAAACTGAGATGTAACTGGGTGACGATGATGTATGATGTATGCATATTGAGGCTAACGAGGTTTTATAGGGTTCCCAGATAGTAAGAACAGCAGGTGACTGAAAAGGAGCATTCCCACTTACTCCAGCTGGGGAGAGACTGCAGGCTGGTGGTTAGGCGGTATATTCGTCTTGCATTCGGGGCAGTAAGCTCTGCCCTGGGACAAGCACTCGCTGAGGCAGGGGAGACAGAAAACGTGCTCGCAAGGGAGGCTGGTGGGCTGTCGAAGAGGATTGAGGCACACCGAACAATTCTTAATACCGAATCTGTAATGCAAACCAGAGAACGATTAATCGCAGCTTCAATGCTGGTGAATAAGCTAAGCCACAGCTGTTCAGGAAAATAAGGGAGGTCACCTGAAGTGGAGGTGGCTTGATTCCTCATTGCAGGAGTGGAGGACTCTCATCACCCCCTCTAGAGCTTCCTTCCTCCTCATGTCAGGGGAGGTGCGCACAAACTGGGACCAGGGAAGAACAGTTTAGACAGACACAGACAGCCGTGAACATGCAATGGCGTTTTACTGAAAACACAGAACTCACCCTGTTCAGCAGTGCACAATGTTTTACTGCAAGCTCCACAAGGGGAGGGTCTGTCTTGGCCACACTCAACACCACCTGCTCGATGAAGGCAGCCACTACCAGGACACCGTGCCAGCAGGACCTGTGGAGGGAGAAGGGCACAGGGCTGGTACCATCATATTACACACAGGACTAACCAGTAAGCAGCTAGACAATGAAACACTTCCTCAGGGCTGTAATCGGGCTCTTTTCATTGATTAATCAGAGTTTGTGAACAATCGAATGATCGATATTCACATATGCAGTATTTTAGAAAATACAATATCGAATTGTAGTACTAGTCAAGCTGTAAGAGACAGGGGTTTCAGTAAATGCATTCATCGTTTTTAAACAGATTTAAGAATGGAAATGTCCTGTATGTACTTTCTAGTACTGTAGATTATGGGAGTCCAGTATGTATAGAAGTGTCTGCCCTACCTGCTGGTGTCCAGCTGGCGTTGGCAGCCCATGCTGCACAGTGCTCTGTACTCCTGCCCGAAGGTCTGCTCCACACAGGGGTGTAACAGCTCCACTTTCTGAAGGAAGCGCCGGCAGTCCAGGATGCTCTCAATAGCAGAGTTCTCAATCACTTCAACACCACCCCCCACAGCCAGCACGTCCGCGTTCTGAGTACAAGAACAGGTACTGCATCAACAATAAAAGCCCGGCCGGAGTCAGTGGAGATCCTTATCACTAGGTCACGAAACATCTTAAGACTCCCACTGTGTTCCACCTTGTAGTAGTGTGAGCTAAACTAGACACACCTGAGCTGAATTAGACACCAGACAGCTTTCGTACAGGCCACGGAACTTACAATTAAATCTCACAGGACCTGGAATAGTTCCTAATGCTTTGCAACTTCAGTTTTAAATGATTCCCTGTTGTTTTTGGAAAGAAGATTTAATAAGTGGGTTACAATATATTTATATATTTCAGAGTGACTGACATCTTGCTCTTATTGTATTACTTGTATTGTAACGCTTGAAATGTTTTTGCTTACGATTGTAAGTCGCCCTGGATAAGGGCGTCTGCTAAGAAATAAATAATAATAATAATAATAATAATAATAATAATAATACTTATTACAAGCATCAAATCATTTTCTAGTCGACTCGAATGATCTCTCTTTACAAAGTGTACCACTTCATGTGCAGTAGGCTCTGTTCCCTTCAGCACCATTCTCAGAAGCTCGGGATGGAGGTGAAGGATGCGGGAGAGGTTGGTCAGCCGTGGCCGGTAGTAAGTGACCGCTGCCAGGATCCAGGCAGGAGAGAGGTCAGGAGACTCAACACTGAGGTCCTGCTGGAGCTCCAAGACAAAGGAATGGACCACCGCTGTGAACAGCTACAGAGAGAGAGAGAGAGAGAGAGAGAGAGAGAGAGAGGGAGAGAGAGAGCAGGAAGACAATCATGATGTATTTCAACACTCCCATTATCATTATGAAGGTTTTATTTGTTATTCCTTCAGTGCTCTAGAAAGTAGTTCTTCTGTATGTGTGGATGGATCTCCACTGTTGTGCATATGTATCTACTGCCCTGCTGTTAGTTTTTAATCATTTAACACTTACCAATTCAACAGGGACAAACATAAATTAGGTCGGACCTGTGGTTCTCAACTGGATCCCTGACAAATGTGGGTTCTCACTCTGATAGTTGCGCCCTTCTCAGAGTTTACCACACTACATGTTTTCTGGATATGTTACAGTATATCATGTCTTTCCTGTGCATGTATTGTACTTTACCAGGATTAACCACTACCGTGCTTGTTTATACTTGCTTTTACCCATATGAACCTGGTATTTACTGAGGTCTGTAGCACGGCTGGGTTCAAGTGCAAGTGTATTTAAATGGCAAATACATTTGCACTTGCTTTTGTTTTTAACTGCAACTGAGGTGCACGCACATGTATTTACATTTGTATTGAAATGCAACAGAGGTGCACTTGCATTTGGATTTGTAAGAGTTACAAGCATCTGGATTTGCACCCTGGTCTGTAGCAGTCTCATTTCCTAGCCCCTATGTATCCATGCTGTAAAGTCACTGTGGGATTGCACACACCTCCAGCTCATCCCCGGAGGAGATTTTCCAGGTCAGGAGCAGGAAATCTCTCAGGTATCGCTGCCCAAACTCCTTCAGTTCCTCCCTCCCCAGCTTCCTGATGTAGCCGCCCAGCCTGCTGCACGAGAAGCGACCCACAAACTGCAGGAGCCTCCTCTTCTCACCCTCCTCTGCTCCTGCGTCGGGGGGATTAGCAGTATTCACTTGGGGTGCGCTGATGCTCGTACTCATATTAGTAATTGCCTTTATGAAGTATGTATCGTCAGGTGTTAAATACATCTATTCATTAATGTGTTGATTTCAAAACAAGAAAAGCTGTCCTTCCCTCACCTTTACAACTGAGTACCAATCCATGGCAATTCACTTCCGCATTGAGTGTTTTAAAAGCTGATTGAAAGATAATTTTCCTCGCTGACATGGTTTAAGATGGAACTACAAATGTTCTCAAATGCTCTCTAGTACTTATGTAGACTTTCTAATATTTGTTTTGACTGATCAGAATTCAAAATTTGTCAGTATCTACAGCATTTTCATGTAAAGTTTAAAGTTTATGTGGAGTGTAGGTCATTAAAAAGTGTGCAATTTAAAAAACAATGAGTGAGGAAATGAGAGAAATAAGAGTCAAACAGAGACAAGACAATGAATTAAAAAACAGGGGCAGAGAAAGAATGAATATTTCATGGAGATTCTCTCGCCAATCACTCCCTACCTGGCACAAACTGCGACTCCTCCCACAAGTTCTGGCTGTGCAGTCTGATGAGCCAACTGAAGGGGGCAGCACTGGGTACCTCTTTTTGTCCCACAAACAGGGAGTTCTGCACAGGGATCTCCAGGTCTGCTTGGCTGAGGAGAGAAGAGGAAGGCAGTTCTAAAACAGTGTTCGTCAGAATGGAGTCACTCTTGATTCTGTTCTGTGAAACATCAGTGCAAACCTCTGATCTGCTGTATATTCAAGATCTATTTTGCAACATTGTATATTCAATATATATTTTATATACGTGTAAGGGATGAATTAGTGGGACGAGGGACAGTGCACTGACACAGAGCTGAGAATCTCGTATTCCGAGTCCCTTACCCCGAGGGCTGGTGGTAGGGCAGCTCCAGAATCTGGGGGTCCCTGAAGATGTCCAGCCACAGCTGTGTGAAGCCCATGCCGAGCTGGGGGCTGTGGAACAGATTGAGGTTCCCGTCACGATCCAGAACCTCCACCATCCGGGCCAGAACCGGAGTGACCACGGCCTGCAGGCAGCGCCACAGTGTGTGTCTGCAACAGGAGAGGACCAAGAAACACAAAATTAGAGCTATCATTAATACAACAGAGTGACTGAAAGACAGGTTCCTCCATTGATCCCCAGACTCTGATACTAACAAAAACTAATGCTAGAGAACACCCAAAAAGTGACATCACAATTGATTAAGCAGGTCTATAGATTTGCATTACATAGTGATTACAGTGCTTTGATATACTTTTTGTATGAAAGGTTATATAAATAAAGTATTGATTGACTGATTGATTGATCCCGTAAAAAGGAAAATGCACTAGTACCTTGCTCCACTAGTTCCCCCCTACAGTACCTGAGAGTGCCTCCCTCCTGCAGGGCCTGTAGCTTCTTGGCCTCGTTGCATACCCACTCTCCCGGAGAGACAGCATGCTCCTCCCTGTGAGCCAGCACTGCACACAGCCTTCCCATCAGGAGATGTACAAACTCCGCTGGCAGACGAGAGCAAGAGAAATAATCTTTGAGCCCTTCTGTAACCAGTGGTAGTCTGTGCTGAAATAAGCACTGATGTAGATTACATTCTGGATTGGGTAGTTTTTGATTTTGGACATGGTTCACTTTATTTTCTCTACAAAGCAGGATATGAACAAAATGTAAAACTTTTCAGCACTGAAAGAAAGAAAAAAGAAAGAAAGAATCTGCAGTTGTCCACCTTCAGGGGTCCCCTCCTCCTCTCCCATGAACCTCAGCAGTGTCTGCACGCGCTCAGTGCTGCGAGTGGTCTTGTCTCCGGAGTCTCTCAGCAGCCCCACGGCACTCTGAATGCAGGACCTCAGCAGAGAGATGCAGTCCAGCTCCGGGCACCCTCCCTGAAACAATACACACACACACGTTACCCCGGGCTGAATCAAATACATGGCTGCTCAATAGACGGCTTCTTATTTAAAGGAGCCTCTCTCATTCACTTGCAGTGAAAAAAATGAAAATCTGTCCTAGGGTTTACTGGCTGGTACAGGTTTTACTGTAATTAAATCAACTTACCCTTTTACATTCAACCATCTGTTCTCCTGGGGCACTGTTGGCTTCTGAACAGGGAACAATAAATTAATATGAATTACCGTACAAAATTGTTTGTAACATAATTTGCAACGCTTTTAGCTTATTATTGCCATTTTACTTGAGACACACGGAGGCTGTTGTTCTCAAGGTGGTGGCACAGGGACTGAGCTGGGATTCATACCCATGATCTCCTGGGTTTGATGGTTACCTGAGTGTGGCCCCTCCATGGCTCGGGTGAATAACTGGCTGATCGAGACGTCACAGAAGGCAGAGAGGTCAGAACTCATCTCAACAGAGTCTCTCAGGTCATCAATATGGGCCGACAGCCACGCACCTACGTGCAAAGAGATAGGGGGCTGCTGAGCAAAGTACTCTAAATACCACATGCACACACACACACAAAAAATCTACACAATACTTTGAAAAAGAGAGCCATCTCCTGAAACGAATATGTTTTCCAATCAAACTGAGGCGAAGATCGCACAGGAACACACAATCACACTGGAAAATACTACAGAATACAGTATTTTGCTTATTGACATAAATCTACAATCACTGACAGATTTACATATACACATGTCGGTTCATAATTGCATATACAGCCTGCACACACACACACACACACACACACACACACACACACACACACACACCAGTCCAGTTCACACTCTCTGTTCTGGACGTGTACCTCCTTGGAAGCCAGCGTACTGAGTCCCCCCTGTGATCCTCGGCAGCTTAGTGATGAAGAATACATAGGACTGGGATAGGCCAGGCTCCAGTGAGCTCATCTCATTCATAGCACAGTACCTGGAAAAACAAAATCCAACATTAACCCCCACCCCCTTGCAGCTCCGCAAAGTCATTTTATTAGTATCAACCCTTATTAGTGTTAAAACCCCATTCCTGACTTGAACCAAAATCAAAATGATGTCCCGTAGGATCTGGAATATACTGGATTCCGCAGAGTCAGCGCCCCGGTTGAACTTTTAGCTGAAAATCTAATTTTCACCATTAAATTCCGGTTTTTAATAACCATGCACAAATAATGGCTGAGGGGAAATACTGTGGCTCACGTGAATAGAAAAAACTGCCTAGAAGTAGTTGCTCTGTGCATTAATGATTCAGACCATTTCTTGCATCACCAGTGATGAAAGTTCAGATGACGAAGACGTGGAGTTCGGTGGTTTCGGATCAGATGACACAGACTCCGCAGTCCGATTGATAACGCTTTCCTGTTACGCTACAATCCTTTTTTTTTTTTTTTGGGACTGCAAGAGCTTGTAACTCTTGCATTTTTTGTATTGAACATTTTAATGCTATAGTGCTGCGTTAATGTCTTTGGATGCTACGTTAATTTATTATTTCGAGTTGTCTTGTCACCCTGGATACTCCCATTTCTTATTTACAGAGATTATGTAAAGCCATTTATTTTAGTGGACTGAAAATTCCACGTGTTTATATATTTCATATTGTGTTAACTGCACTTCTTGATTCTTTAGCGTGACTGTGCGCTGTGCGCTATTTAAGCATGCCTAATTATAAATGTAATCTATCTTCCCTAATGTTAATAATGCCTGTAATTTCCCCCATCTGGGTCAACACCCCCACCCTACTTTTGCCTTAACAACAACTTTCCGCCTCCTGAGTGTTGACTCGGCAGAATCCGGTTATACTGTTTCATACGGCAGCAGTTTGTTTTCTAACATTGACAGGTGTATTTTCAAATTGCTTTAACTGTCCGCTCCACAGAGTTCAATTCCCTTACTTTGCGGAGGCGATGAGCTCCTCACTGTGAAGGGATTCCTCTGTGTCTGTCTGAACCAGCAGCACTTGCAGGGCGCAGTCCTCTAAGCGCAGGAAACTCCTGCCATCGGCCATAGCAGAAGAGAAAGAAAGGACTCAGTCACTTAGTACTTAAATCTGCATACTGTAACATAGATACAGAAAGGCTAATAATTGAGCCAGTAAAGACAGGGATGGAAATAAGACTCCTATGGCATAGCACTCCCATTCCAGGTTCTTGATGTGCTGGATTAGCCCCAGTGTATAGATAACAACCACAGGGGTGTCTTATTAAACTCATAGTAAAGCCAGTAATGGATCAAAGTGCTATGCAAGGGGAGTCTTATTTCCATAACTGAAAGATCTGTTTTTGCCCCCCACCACCCCGTCTCAAACTGAAGTTGGAAAGTGAGACACAAACCTGATCTTAGTGCAGAAGGAGAACTCTGTGTCGAACTGGTGTAGAGAAAGCAGGAGGAGCTTGGAGGTTTCCATACCCAGGGACTGTGCCAGCGCTCTGATATCAGACTGGGTCAGCAGACTGGAGAAGGTGGTGACCTGGTTCAGCACAGAGGAAAGAAGCACAGCATATACAGCTTATTAAATCTATGCACGCATACAGAAGCTATGGCAACATTCACATAACGCTAACAAAAACTAAAATCAAAAATTCAAAACAGATAACGTTTAGCTCTAAAACAAACATTATTCAAATGTTTTGACACCTTTTAATTCACAACGATATGAGATTTTGTGTATTCTAAACATGACAATAAAAATATCTCTGTAGATGTGTGTGCAATCATGAAAAATAAATTCACTGCATGTGTTGCATGCTACCTAAACACTACTACCACTCACTTTCTACATTGCAGTTACTTTGTTTTGTATATTCTCCAGATAGACAATGGGATGTGGTTACCTCTATAAATCTGCAGTACTGTGTCTCAGTCCCACTCAGGTGATGCTCCAGGTAGTCTCGGAGTGAGGAATGGTGCTGTTGATGGAAGTACTCTATCCGGAGCTCCTTGCTCTCCTGCACTCCCAGATCTGAGTGTTTGAGCCGCAGCACTGCATCTGGAGTGGCACAGTGTAACAGGAGACTCTTGGCAAGTCCCAGGACCTCCTCTTCCTCCTGACCGTCCTGGGAATCCTCTCCATCTCTTCTGTTTCCTTCCTTCAGCTGCCCTTCACCCTCTGCATTCTCCTTTTGAACTTCTTCCTCTCCCTCCTCCATGTGATCGGCCTGTGTTTCACCTGGATAATCATTACCCTCTGTGTCACCTACCTGACCTTGGTCCTCTGTAACCATTAACTGTGCTTCACTCTCTGAGCCCTCCAACTGACCTCTTTCCTCTACATCCTCCATTTGAACGTCTTCCTCTCTCATTTCCATTTCTTCCAAATGACCCTTTCCTTCTTTACCCTGATTCTCAGCCACTCTGACCTTTCTCCAACCTTGACCTACGAAGGAAGCGGCCTGCAACAGAGCACTAGCGCAGGCGTCTGCGTGGAAACCGATGAAGGCATCTGTGGGTCCAAATTTTGCATTATCTCCTTTGGCTACCTGAGTGAACTCCTGTACCCACTTTGTTAGCCTCTGCAGCATCCTTTGCTGCTGGGGGGTGAGAACCGCACTCATGTCCAGATGGTGCTTCTCAAGACGGTTAATAAGGGGCACTGGGAACTGGGTGTAAACCTTGTTCTGATCCTCCACAACCACCAGTCTAAAGCCTTGGTGGACTCTGCACTTGACTCTGTGAGTGCCCAGACCCAAGTCCACATACTGCTGCCCGCCCAGGTACACGTAATACTGGTTCAGAGCATCATAGAGGCTCTCATAGAGATTCTGGAGATTCAGCAACACCACAGTCCGACCAGTCTCCATGCATGTCTTAACCCGGTTGACGTTGCGGCAGACCTGAGCATATTCCTGGTCCCTGGGAAACCCAGACCCGAAAACAATCTCCGGAGCCTGGTGCTTCCTGCTCCCGAAAACCCTCTGCTGCAGGATGTGCAGGGCAGCATTGTTGGTGGTGAGGAGCAGCAGGTAGCGGCTCGCCTCCTGTTTGTTCTGGTCCAAGTTCCTCTCCACCATGCTCAGTGTTCCTGGTCGGGTCACAGCCTCAGGGGACTGAAAGAGTTCATTAAATGACTGCAGGGGGTCAAATCCCTCCCTTCCTCCACTGAAATTCCGCAGGATGGCCTCTGCTAACTGGTCCTCACTCGGCTCTGCCTGGGACTCCCTGGCGGATGCAAATATCATCTTGACAAGGCTGTAGTAATCCCGCAGGCCAAAGAATTGGCCTGTTTGCTCTGCACGACAGATTCCAAGGAAAGCCTTGGCCAGGGTTGGGAAGAGGTGTTTGATCTTCATTTGGACTGTCTGGTCTGAAGAGCAGATTCCTTTGGCTGTCTTTATGAGCTCCTTCTCACTGGGGTCCCACCGTGACACAAATATACCCCTGTTCATTTTTGCAGGGTCAAGGGCCCAATTGGAGATACCTACAAAGCCGACCTTCATGTGAGGGTCTGGACTGTCATTGTCGATGCATCCGTCCTCCAACAGGGGGTGCAGTGTCTTTAGGGGCATCTGGGGTGAATCCTCAGCCAGCCCGATCTCATCAAGCACCACCACAGAGACATACTCTTCCATGCTCTTGCTCTGTTGGAAGCGTGCACACTGACGGAAGATACCAATTATGCCTTCAGGGCTGGAGTGAGGGCTGCACTGGAATGACACCATGTGCACCTGCTTGAGCTGCTTGAAGAGCTGGCAGTGGGATGCTCGGCCCTGCATGGCATCAGCCACCACTGTCTTGGCAAGAGATTTGGAGCTACCGGGCTTCCCGACCAGGAACAGTGGGATCCTCAGTTCAATACAAACCACCATTAGGAACACATTCTCTTTCAGAGCTGTGTTTTTGGCCACAGTCTCCCGTGTCTTTATGTTCTGGAGGAATACATCCTGGCAGGTGGAGATCACTTCCTTGATGGCCTCTGCTGAGTTGAGGGGTTTTGGGAAGTATCTACAAATGAACTGCAAGTATTCCATTTTGGAAACCAGAGATGGGTAGTAGCACACCCCCACTGCCAGAGCCAGGCACTTGAAAGCCACATCCTCTTCCACAACAGATTTGGGAAAAACCATAACTCTGTGGTTGTAGAACCAGACCAGCACCCTCATAGACCTCTCCACGTCCCGCAGACTTACGAAGCTGCATTCGTTTTTGCGACTGCGCATGAATTGCTGAGAGCCTGCCAACACGCTGGACACAGTATCTGCACAATTTCTGGGCAGCCTGTGCTCCATGACCTGTCTCTGAACAATCTGCTTGGTGTAGGAGAGTTCAGCTGAATTGCTCAGCTGTCCAAAATCCCAAATCAATGGGACCATGCTGGGAGGTAGAGGCTGCACCCTGTAAACTAACTGTCTTAGGGGCACCTTGCCAAGCCTGTCCCCTGTATCCCCTGCCTTCACTCTGTACCCCAGTCCCGCCAGCTCCAGTTGTCTAATCATCTCACGTGAATGCTTCCGGTAAGGATTGCAGGCGGCTATGATCTTCAATCCTGTGTTTGCCTTCAGAGGCTGGCCTCGCACTGTCCTGTCGCACAAGACCTCCTTAATGGCGAAGATGGATTCTGTGGTGTTGGCTTCATCAAAGAACAAAATAGTGTCCAGACGGTGGTGCCTCCTGTTGTTCTCAGCCAGTTCCTCAGCCTCCTTCACCTTCTTGTATATCATCTCCGCAGTGGTTCCCCCGTGGACCTTGACCAGCATCATGTTTTTGGCTTCCTTATTGCCCCTCTGTAGGTCACAGAGAAACCGGACCAGTCTGGTCTTCCCGCAGCCCGTCTCTCCCATGATGATTACTGGAATCTCGCAGCGGAATCGCATGTGGATGGCCAGCATCTTCATCACATTGTCTGCGGTTAATTCATAAGTGCTGTCTGGGTCAAATGTTCCACCGAAGCCTCCACCCATGTCCTGATCTCCAGAATCCCCTAGTACCCTAGAGAGCTTTTGGATCTTCTTCTCTCTTGGTAAGGAGTCAAAGTCTTCACTGAAACTGATTCCTTGTCTCTCGAGCCCCTTAAGGAGTTGTACTGACATTACATCCCCCATTAGGACCTTCCCACTGTGAGGGTCCACAGCATCGCAGGTCCCAGAGTGATTCATCTTTAGGTGGAAGCCCAGGAAGGACATGGAGAGATGGTCTGCATTAAAAAAGATGTAAGGGTGCGGCTCACTCTCCCATCGCTTTCGAATGGTCAGATGGATCAATCCGTCATCCTCCTTTTCGCTCAAAGTGGTGCTCTGATCCGAGACTTCCATGGAAGGTGTGGCGAAATCCCGAGCCATCACAATCATGAACCCTACGATGAAGCGCTTAAATCCCAAAAGGTGCTGCCCTACGAAGCTTGTGTCACAAAACAAGGAACCTTCGCAGTCTTTCAACTGCAGGTTGAGGAACCAGGTGAAGTTGCGCAGCTCAGCCCAAGAGGGATCTTTGATTCCGCAGTATGTCAGAAGATAAAAGAGGCACTCTGCAGGGTTCCCTTCCTTTGACCCTTCCTGGTATCTAAACGTATCTATGCTTTCTTTCTGGTTGTATCTCTTCAGGTACTGATAGGGCCTTTGCACGCCTTCACTAGCAAACTCTTTCCTGTCCATCAGTGGATGCAGAATGTTCATGTGAGCCCCTTTTCTTTCCAGCTCCAACTGTCTGACCTCCTCAGGTGGCCTGCAGTGGATTGTAGGAAGGATGTTCAGCAGCCCCTGTTTTGGCTGACACAAAAGAAAGTAGAAATTGTAAACAAATGTTGCATTCAACACAATTAAAATGTCAATATATCACTTTGTGTCTAGTCTAGGCACCACTGGTTAATAGTTACACATAAATAATGAACTGCACAGGGATTGGGTGGTTTACGGTTCAATTTAGCACATGGCTTTAACTGGTCAAAACTTTTCCTACCTCCGGTTTTTAAGGTCATACTCTGCCCACCTCTGGTTTACGATATGAATATGCCCCTCTATCTTTCTTTAAAAGCGACGCAACTATGTACTTTTTGTGCCGTTGCTTGTTAAAAAGAACAGTTCTTTTAGGAAGAGTTCTTTTGAGAGAATCACACACCCTCTTTACCTGCTCTTGCTGAGTCCAGTTCTGCTCTGCTCGGGGAATCAGCAGCTCCATCACTAACAGCTGGGCTGGGTTGCGTCTCCACAGCTTCCCCTCGCTGTTCGCCAGGCAACCCAGAACCAGCAGCCTGAACAGGAACTCCTCCAGGCCTGTTCGGACCTTCAGAACACAATGGATGTATTCATATTAATTTCAATTAGATAACTGTTTACTCACTTTAATACTCCTTGTACGGGGCACAGTTAATGACGCTGACACATTTTAATACAATCCACTAAATGTATATAATATCTTTATTATAAAAGAGGGCTCTACTCAATAGATATAAAAGGCTGCTGATCAAAATATTAAAGCTTAACAGGAATCAATCAGTCATGCAGGCTATCTTTAATTCATTATTTAGCACCATTAAACAGCATAAGTCATTTTAAAATGTTAAAGGCTGTGTGGTCCAGTGGTTAAAGAAAAGGGCTTGTAACCAGGAGGTCCCCGGTTCAAATCCCACCTCAGCCACTGACTCATTGTGTGACCATGAGCAAGACACTTAACCTCCTTGTGCTCCGTCTTTCGGGTGAGACGTATTTGTAAGTGACTCTGCAACTGATGCATAGTTCATACACCCTAGTCTCTGTAAGTCACCTTGGATAAAGGCGTCTGCTAAATAAACAAATAATAGCTGAAACAGCTGTGTTTTTCTGAGATATGTTTAGATTCAGCTTTAATTTGTCACACATGCTAATAACATGTTGAATCTGTAACAGTGTTACGTACAGCGGCTGCATCGATGTGCAGGATGACAGGGTCTCGCTGCTCCAGCCCAACCAGGCTCTTGAACAGCGTCTGCAGGAAGGAGTCCTCCTCGATTCGAGGGTCTGTCAGTCGGATACGGACCAGGCGCCCCCGGTGGGCAAACTGCTGGAGCTTTTCAAACAGCCTGTCAACATACAGTGACTTTCCTGTAAAATAACAGGGGGATTCTGTATCAGTTACTGAGATAGGAGATATAGATCCTGGCTGATAGAATTAATTCAATTAGAGGGCAGACAAAAAAAAAAATCAAACGTCTGCCATATCTGTCAATAACATATACCATGGGCACCACTAAAATCAATGTGAGAGTGAGCTGACAACAGGGGGTTTCCAAAGCTGACCCTTCCACTCCTGGTCTTTGTTCCAGCCCTGTTCTAAATTGTTTAACTGAACCAAATTAAACCACCATCCAGGCCCTGAAGTAGTTAATTACATCATTTTGTTAAACCTGGAGTGGAATGGCCCTCCAGGACCGTGATTGGACTTCTCTGGCCTACACAGTGTTTACAACATTCTAGTCCATAGACAGACATATGTAAGCAGTGCACACAGCTAGACAAACACAACAACTTACAGATAGGTGGACAGGTATTATTTGAGGTATTTCTTACCTACAGCTGGTCGAGTGGATGACAGTACCCAAACAGACTGGCAGCCTGGAAAGACATTGGTATGATCGAGATGGGACTGAGGTGGGACAGTGAAGTGTCGCTGGAGGTAGCTTCTGGCTTTCTCTGTTGAAACGGCGAGCCCAGCCTGCACCTTGTAGTTACTGAAGAATGAGGGGACGTATCTGTGCTGGAGTTTCAGGGAGCAGACTATAACCAGGCGGTAATGGGGCTCCGTGCTCTTCTCCAGATCCTCAAACTTCTCCCCCAGCATGACGCCCACATCGTAGGGCAGGAGACCGGGACTGATCAGCGTGAAGATTTTCCCTCTGCCACCCCTCCCAGCCAACCCCAGCGCCCTCCTCAGAAAGATCTCAACCTGCTCCCCGGTTGTATCTTTGCCACACAGAAGGGCCTCGTCACAGGAAGGCAGGGGCTGATCAGGGCTTTCCATGTAGAGTCCGAGAGCTGTGCTCAGAACATCAACCCCTGGACAGAGGACAAGGTTAGGAATGCCTTCCTTTAGGACTGGATGTAGTGTCCTGTTTACCTTCTTCCTGTTGCTCTCTGAAAGACACTGCAGGAACCTAGAGAGGGAGATGATGTCCAAATGCCCATCCAGGTAGGTGGTCATATCCTCTCTAAAGAGTCTCCACAGATCTGCCATGTCCACCGATTGCCCTTCGGTATCAGAGTCTTGGTCAGGGGACATTTCCTGGGAGGAACCTCTGGCAACCCCTGGTTTTCCATGGTCCTCCTCATCTGTGTCCAAAAGGAGTTCTGGTGAAATCAATCCCTTCTTCTCTTCTTCAATATCATCTACAAGGGCATCTGAGTCTTCCAGGGAAATTAAATCCTCGCTTCCTTCATTACTGTGAACTGAGATGTTCTCTTCTTCTCCTTCTGACTCTATGTCGTAAGCTATTCCAATTCTTGGAGAGCTTTCTCTATGTTCTTCATCTGCATCTTGAAGCTCAAAGTCACTGCTTTCTCCGTCAGTGTTGTTAAGCTGTATTGACTCTTCATCCGAGTCCACCCCTGCGGTTAGCAGTTCTCTTGAAGGAACTTCTTGAGTCCAAGTCTCGTAAACTTCCTTCAAGGTGCACCCAGGCTTCACGAAAGACAGCATGGCTAAAACCTGCTGGGGTAGTCCTACAGAGGGGCGTTCCCGCAGCTGGCCGCACAGGTACACGATCTGCTCAGCAGTATAGTAGTTCAGGGGGTAGAACGTAGAGCGGGCCTCATTAACAAAGCAGCACCAATCGTTATGGCAGAACTCCATTGACCTACACAGAGCCTGCAGCTGCTCAGTGACCTCCCCAAAGAATCTTACTGCACCCACGCCCTGCAGGTTGAAGTTCACTGTGATGCAGGGTGTGCTGTCGGGACTGCAGTGAATGAAGGCCTCCCACTTGCGGAAGAACATGTTACCAGATACATGCAGGTCGAGGAGGATCCGACCCAGCCTCTGAACGCCATCAAAGACCTAGAAATGCATCAAAACAGAGAGATGCATAATGTCACATCAGAGCATGTTTAAGTAACATTCAAGATAGATAGATAGAGAGATATATATATATTATATATACACACACACACACACACACACACACACACACACACACATTACCTGTTACATTTTGTTTAGATTGGTCATACTTATTATTATAGAAACAAAGGCATTGTTGGCTAGTGGTTAGAGCTGGGGAATTTGGAAACAGTGTGGCCACTTGGTTATAATAGATGGGCTGGGAGGAAAGAAGTGTAGCCTAGTGGAGAAAGCAGCGTGGCAGTATTGATTTCAGAAACCACAAAATCACGTTTTCGTCCACATTCAATTGTTGGTTTAAATAATTTTAGAAGAAATCAATCAAATCAATGATAATACCTGCATGAACCTGTTGACCTGCTCCTTTCCATGCTCTCCCTTCGATGACATCAGCATGAGTTTGTTCTGGAGTTCCAGCAGTTCCTCTAATCCGTGCCTTTTCTCAGCTCCCTCATTCCTCACAGTCAACCGCAACAGGCTCTGCAGGGACCGCTGCAATCAAACATAGACTGATAACCATACAATAACTGAGAAGAATTGAGGTCTCTATCACTGATGGTTGGGGTGTGTATCTAAGCATGTCTACCCAGCCAATTCCCCAATCAGATCCAATACCATTACTAAAATGAGGGGCTTGGGATTCAAATTGACTGGAATGTTCTTGTTTGATCAGTGTTTTGAGCTGTTATGATATAAAATACTGACCGGCATTTTCTGTGGTGCTATTCTGGCATCATTGGTCTGTGTATTTAGTTTGAACTTAAGGCTGTATTAGGATGTGGTCAAGACAAGAATTTTCAGTACCATTTTACAATGTAAAAATCTATGACAGCAGAATCGCGCGTATGATCATGTTTAAAATGCATGCTGATATCAGAAAATGCACTTAGAAACTCTTCTAGATGTAATTCTTGTAAAGAAGAAGTTGTTTTAGTATTAAGTGGCCAAAACCTCAAGTCAGATAAGTTTCGATGATAACATCATTGCTTTCCTTTTGTGACAATTAAGTTGTAAACATGTTGGGTATAAATAAAGCATAATTCGAAGTCTGATGTTAGATCAGAAGAAGAAGAGAAGACTGCTACACTCTGCATTTCTGGAACTGGTAGATATGCACATCGATTACCTTTTCTGTAATGTTTACTGTTAATCTAAGTTGAAATAAAGTATTAGTATTGAACTTACTCATGTTGCATTCAGCAAATACTTTGGATCACTCAGCCTTGTCTTGATTCTAATGAACACACAGCAATGAGTCCTACACACTACTCAAACAATGAATATATTCTTGCATGCTTTATAGGAAAATTATAAAAGATATGCAAGATCTAGCACCCAAACCCGAACTGAATTTCTGATCCTGTGCACATGTCTTGTATTCGTATCATACCTTTCCTTGTTGAAAGTGAGTCTCCCCCACTCTGTACAATCCCTGGGAATTGATGGCCGCTGCCAGTGATAAGGAGGACTGCTCGACAGAGCCGTGAGTCTCTCTGAGACCCTTCAACCAATCCAGGCAGCGATTTGAGTCCCTCTGTGGAAACACAACACAGGAAGATCAACCACTGATTGAACCTGATCACAGCAATTCATTTCAGCAAGGAAATCGTAATAAAACAGGACCAGGTGCAATGGATTTTGTCACCACTGCACTTTAATCAGAAGCACTAAACCATCCAATAAAAACATCCTAATCAATGAGGTGTACCAGTTTCTCAGAAAGTTTGGGGTCTCTGTCCCGAGCCTTCCAGACTTCCTGTGAGCATTTCATGAGGACCTGGAAGTCAGCCTCAGGGGAAAGGCTGTACAGGAAGGGGGAGTACCCCATTACAGCGTCATGGAAACAGGCCACGCTGTCAATCTCAGTGTCATTCTCCCCCGCGGAGATGGAGGCCAGATCCACAAACACCTTCACATCGCTCATATCTGCAAAGAGAGACACTAGGATAGTGAGCATGTCACTTAACTTGCAGGAGATGCTCTGAGCTAGTGCTTAGAGACTGGGAGGTCTCTAAGGGGCTAGAAAAGAAAGCTGTGTGACCTAGTGGTAACAGCCAAGGGAGTGGGAGGAAGTGTGCCTTGTAAAATATGGTATAGAAAAGAAGAGCTGTCTTTCTCTGCAGCTCCACTTACTCTTGAGGTTGTCCTTGACCCAGCTCACTATTTCCTGGCACCCCAGAAACTCCTCCAGACAGGCAATCTCCTCTGCAGTGACCCCATCCAGCTGATCATTGGCTGCAATGAGCTCTTTTCTGAGGGAGCTCAGAGGGCTCTGCTTAAACGAGTCTTCCCTCTGAAACACAGATAAACCCATCAACAGAGAACCGCAACTGTATACATAAATACATTCACACCATTTGCCAAAAGCTGTAATTCTGTCAGACAGATCGGAAATGTTCACCGCTGTAAATAACAGACAAACAAATAGTTGATCCGAGTTGTTCTTACCAGCTGTGTTAATTGCTGTATTTCTACGAAGTTTCCCGTCAGCTGCAGTTTCCGGGCGATCCTCAGCATGGCGCTGGCGGAGTCTATGGCGTGGTGGAGTTTGCAATACTGCTGGATCTTATCCTGCCTTTCCCTGGTCCAGCCCTGTCTGTAAGACTCCTTCTCCAGCACCACTGTCATAACTCCCAACTCCCGCTCAATCATCTTCACCCCAGCCTCCCGGCCCCCGAGGATTCCCAGAACCTCATCGACCTCCTGGAACTTCACAGAACCGTTTGCAATCTTCTTGCTGAGATTCCGATACTCATCCAGACAGGGTCTCCAGATCTCAAGGAGGACGTGTACCAGGTTTATCACCCAGGGTCTGGTCTCCAGGGTAGCCAAATGATTAGCCCTTTTCATCCAGCCATTCAGCAGCAGGGTGCTCTGCTGAAGACGGTGCATCTCCTGTGCCATTCCCCTCACCTCCCAGCTCACATGGTAACACAGCACAGCCGGAGGCTCGGCGCTGGGCTCCTGGGCAGAGCTGCTCCAGGGATGTACCTCCACCAGCTCATTCAGCCTCTTAGAGAGGTGCTCAGCCCTGTGCTGCTGCTCCAGTGAAGACAGCTCAGTCACTGCAGGAAAAGAGCAGCGTGACAGGGGAGAACTGACAGCTTCAGTCACACACTTGAAATAAGCTGCTTATTTGATGCTAGAGTTTGGGTTTAACATTACTCCGTTTTTTAACATGTCACAGCATCATCCGAGATCCTTCAGCTATTACTTTGAAGATTTCGATTTAAAATTTTCAATGATGAAATGACCTCTGCCTCAGTAACTCCACATGTTACCAATATACAAGTTATAGTTAGGTACTATATAGTAGGTCATATTTGTTTTTGCAATATGTGTTGAGTAGATGAACGCCTCACCTGTGACTGACTCCGTGATCTTTTTAATCATCTTTATCAGCATGCCAATGTGCTCTTTCTCCTGTTTAAAGGACTTCAGCTCCCACTCTCTGTGGAGCAGCATCTTCTCAACATCAGCCTGGAAACAAACGGCTTTGGATTGCTTTTGTTCTGTGAAAGATCAAGGTTCACCGTTAGCTCTCAGCATACAGTACTTAAACTCCTCGCATTCCCTCCTGAGTGAATGATCAGAAGAGACCCCATAGAAGGTATGATCTTCTACATATTTATTAAGAATTTGTGAATGTTGTTACTGTGTTATTGTACTCTAAATGAGTCACACACAATTAGTTCCAATTCTACTAAGTGTTAATATAGACCTAGCATCCTCTCCTTGTTGTAAATTGCAGTTCCCTATTTGGAGTCTATCAGGACTCACGTTGTCGATACAGCTTGATGAACGTGTCTCGGTGCTCGAGGGTGAGGTTGAGGTGTGTCACCGAGATGGTTCCCTGGAGGAGCCCCTCTGCCAGCGATGCCAGCACAGTCTGCCCCTCTGTCAGCGCCTCTCTCGCCTTGTCCGAGACCTCCACACTCTGCAGGTCTTCTGAGGACAGAGATTGGAATATGAACAGAGGGACTGTATTCATAGAAAAGCGGCACTACAATGGCAGTACTATGGTTCTTTACTAAGGTGTAATGTGGAACAGTAGGAAAGTGGTAGCATTCACATACAGTATTTCACCACACCAGAGGTACGAACCAATACACACTGATGACCGCACTGGTACTAATATGGTACCATGGTACTGTATCAGGTCCCTGTTCAATATTTGTTCTAAATCTATTTTGTTTCTATTGCTGATAATGATGTGCGACCACTGCTGGAATACAGGAATAAATAGTGTAGATGCATGCTGTACACAAGAAGCCAGACACACACACACACACACACACACACACACACAGATAGCCACATACTTTGAGACAGCAGGTAGTTCAGGGCAGTGTGAGGTCTGAGGAGCCAGCCCACCAAGTCGTCCCCATCCCTCACAGCCCTCTGTCTGGACTCCAGGATTATAGCAGACAGGATCGGTGATGGGACACTCTTAGAGCAGGGAGAGATCTTCTCCAGTAACTTCCATTCCTTTTTATTCTGAACACAAGCAACAGACGGGTTCATTTTTAAAGTACAGCTCCAAGCTAGAAGTAGCAGAATCATTCAGAAAAGTTTCCAGAGGTATATTAAATGTTTGAGTGAAAGGCTTCTGTTGTTTGTCTTTCAATTTATTAAGTTTATAGTACGTTAGTATTTCTAAATGTAGCACTACAGAGTGTTTTACAGTTATGGATGATTACAGTGCATAAAGACTACCTTCAGTATACCACCTTTAATAATTCCTACGAATTACAAAACAAAAACGTTTTACAACGGAAAACGCAAAAGTCGTAGTGGAGATTTTGTCTTTCTGCTTACACAATATATGTGTGCAGCTAACTATTCTGACAATACATCTTTTAATAACCATATGCACAAAACAGTAGATAATTGTGACTCACTTGGCAGATGTCAGTGATGGCTTGCTGCTGGAGCTCCACGAAGCAGCTGTGCACAGCTTGGCTGGCCTTGGCTAGATCAGGCTGATTTAAGCAGAAAATGAGAATCTGATTCCAAGGGGTTTCCTGTGGAAATATTGAAACATTTTCAGACCTTATCTGCTATGTCATTTAAAAATACTGCTACTACTACTACTACTACTACTACTTCCCCTTTGGTTTTGCATATATAATTTACAGTCCTTTTTACTGTTTTTTTCAGTTAAATTAGTTAAGGTTCGTCTTTTTTAGCACCCTCAAGGGTGCTAATTTGAATTTTTGTCCAGCTGTCTTTGGACAGCTGGTGTAGTCCCGTCAAACGGACCTTAAATAGGACTACTACTACTACTACTACTACTAAAAATAATAATAATAATAATAAACTGTAAAAAATGGCAACCAAATAAAAAAAGACATTGTTCCAGAACTAGAATGGACTACGTCAGTATCAGTCTCTTAACGACAGTTCTGACAGCTAAACTACTGTTTCGTCATGTATTCATCTGTAATAGTGTCATTATCATATTTTTGAAATGCATTCTTAAAGTGCGCTACTGGTTTACTAAGGTAATACTGCTGAATGGAATGGTTTGTCTGAAGAAGTCCTAAGAGTAGGCCCCCAGGGGTGAACCTCCTACCTGGGCAAATCTTTTTGACAGGTCCCTCTCCACACTGGACCTCCACTTGGCAGTGAGGCCCTCCACAGCACACTCTACACCCAGCAAGCTGTCCCACAGCTGAAACCACAAACGCATAAGCTTACATTCCGATTATATCATAACATAGAGACGAAGCATTGGGAAAAAAATAATATAATAAGTGCTGATCTGCAGTCTGCTTTTTCATATTGCAAACACAAATCAAAATACGGTGTGTGTGTGTGTTTACTATTGCTGTGTTTATATATAAAAGAAATAATTTAGCACCTCCAGTTCCTTGTTGTAAGTGAACCTCACGTCTTGCTCTGTTACCAGCAGAGGGCGCTGCAGAAGAGCGTCTCTCCACTGCCGAAAGTGATTCTGCGTTTCTTCCAGGGTTTCAAACAGCTTGCTTTCCTTCTCGGCGCCCGCTGGAGGTTCCTAGGGAGAGGTTAAAGTATACATTTTTTTACTGAAACGTCAGAGTAGTAATAGGAGTGGTAAACAAGGATATAAGATTTCAAATCTTAAATGGGCTTAAACTGTGAAAAACAGCTCAGAAAATACCACACTACCTTCCCAATGGAGAAGTGCAGTGCCTCAGCAGTCTTCAGGGCAAGCTGAAAGGACATCAGAGGCCCCTTATAGAGCTGGACCAGTCTGGCCATACTGCAGACCGACTTGTGGATACTGATGCACTGGCTGAAGAGTGAATTCAGAACACCAGACGACATTAACCTGCAAGGGAAAGGCACCATCAGTGATGAAACACAGGTAACAAACTGCTTCCTCCAACTAATTCACCATATACAGCACATGCGGGTCCTACCGTTCTTTATCTTCCTCAATTCTGAGAGTGATGAAACTGATGTTTTCATTGATTGCCTGTTGGATAAAACAAGATTTAAAAAATATACGCACTTATCAGAAATGAAACTTTGCCTGTATAAAATTCCCTATTTATTGTAGCGTTCTCACTTGGAGGTCTTTCTCTACTTGATTATTGTTCCCTCTGCCTTGGCATTCCTTCAGTCTGTACAGCACATTCTGGAAAATGTGTTCTAGAACAATACCCATCAGCTTGGAATATATCGGAATGTCCTCTGTGGGGACCAGGGCGAGCCAGCTGTGCACCAGCAGGGGGTCTGAATCCATCAAGGTTTTGTGCTGATCCATCAGGTCAAGCAGCATTCTAAAATTAAAGAGAAACTGTATTACTTATTTAAGAGAGAGATGAGACAGGGACCCCACAAGTGTATACATTCCCAAAGATTAGTAGATTACAATAGACTTAAACAGTCCATATATTCCAAATGCAACAGCTCAAATTGTATAAAACAAAGTACCTTCTTTTATCTGAAAGTGTTCTTATTTTTTCTCTGAATTGCAAGTAATGAACCCCCTCCAGTGCTGCCCGGCTTCTCTCTGGGGTTGTCCTGCCTGAGTCCGTTGTGCCACTCCCCTCGCTGGACTTGCTGAGCTGGTGTAGGAGGGGGACCACCAGTGCCAGCTCCACCACTCCATTCTGGGCACAGCAGTTAATCAATCCAATCACCGTGCTAAACATAACAGCAACCGAGAGAGGATATGAGAATCACAATGTACCGTGTATCAAATTTATGGCGCAATGAAATCCTACAAGTTTCGTGAATCTTATGAGCTATGTGTGCAAAGCACTGTGTCTTTCTACATTGCTTTGGAACACAAACAATAATAGACCAAATCAACACTGTGAGTGAAAATGTCCCGAAAAAGAAAATCTGATTTGTTTTGTAAATTCTTCAGCGGCACCACCTGCTAAATTCAGCTTTTCACAAACAGGTATTAATGCTGTCTTTATTTAATTAACATGTTTAACACAATAGCAACTAAATGCATGGCCTCCATCATATAGAGGGGTGACAGTTTTGTTCAATGGCTTTCAGCACCCCCACTTCTTTAAGATAAACAGGGATTACTTATGAGAAGCATATTATGAGAAGCTACAATGACATCCAACTTGATTATTGGTGTCACACCGATGAGCTAAATTTCTGAAGCTAAAAAGGAAAAGTACTGTATGAAAGTTAGGAGTCAGGATACAAAGTGCAGTACTTACAACCTAACATCATCGAACAGGATCTTCACTTCCTCCAGGTTCTTTTTGAGCTCCTCAGAAGGGCTGGTGGGCAGTTGCATCAGCTGACACAACACAGCCCATTCTTTCAGACTCAGCTGAAGCCTCTGGCAGTTCACAACCTGAAAAGCCAACAGCCCTGCTGCAAGGGGGTTCCTCCCCACAGCGGGGCTCCCGCGGCGGCGCTTCCGAGAGCCAGTTTGAGTGTAGGGCTCCAAGAACAGGAAAACCTGCTCTAGAATCAACGCAGACACCTGTCAAAGTGGGTAGGGAGAAGCATGTGATTACAGGAATGTCAGTTGAGAATCTAAGAGACACCCCTACAAGCACCTGATGAAAATAACTGTATATACTGGTATTTGTATATTAGATCGGTTTGCTGGTATAAAGTAATACAGTTTCAAGTAGTTTTATTTCTAGACACGCATACATACAGATACTCACATGTGCTGCTCCAAATTGCATTGGCTGCATTTCTGGGTAGTACTCGGGAAAATTAAAACAGTTACAGAAATGAGATAGGTGCTGGAAGAACTGGCTCTTGGTCTCTGTGGTTAGTGGAACCAGTTTTTGAAAGACCTGGCCCAGCAGGACCTTGCCAGCAGCTTGCCGCGCTGTCCAGATCCCTTCCTCTTTTGAAGTAAAGATGCCGGAAAACCATCCCCGAAAGCTCCAGGATTCCCGACAATGTACGTGACCCTCATACCGGTGCAGTTCTGGGATGGGAAATTAGACTAGATTTTTCACTGTGCAACAAGGGATGTGAGCAATCCCTTAAAAATCTCTCCCCATTTAAGGTGTTATTTTTTATTTGATTACAATGGAATTTGGTGCACAGTCCTCCCTTGTTATTGAGTCGACTACAGGAGCCAAGGCGAGGATGGCAGTATAACGAAAGTCATTAAAAAATGTAAACATTGCAACGTAACACTTAAAATGTTCCATCGTGCGCGCTATACAGTAAAATGTTTACATTATAATCACATTTTTAATAACGGTCTAATTAAAAAGAAGAAAGTCTTACCATTTATTTGACGGTCATAAGGTATTTCAATTATTCTTGTAGAAATCTCTGGAATTGGATCAGATCTCTTTTGTACTGCATAGTTATAATAAATTAACCTCCCTCTGAATTCACTAACATCAACAGAGATCTGTCCTTCAATGAGACAGCCTGATTTTTGTTGACTCAGATCCCTAAAAACACAAGAGAAAAAAGAGCAAGTATTAAGAGTATTTAGGATTATGGAAATATTAAAGAGCAGAAAACTATTAATGTTACAAACTACTGTAGAAAAAAAAAAATATTACTCTTAAAACATTTTTTTGAAATCCGTGTAGGGAACAATGCAGTGGCAAAGTTAGAGCTGGGAGGTAAAGTAACTGTGACCAGCAGGGTCACTGACTCTTACCTGAAGACATTTATCTGAAGAGCAATCTCTTTGTCTAGAAACAGCAACAACAGTTTGTCCTGTCCTCTCCTAAATTTAAACCCTTTATCAAGGACAAGATAAACATAAATGGTGAACATTGGTTTTTCACTTGGAGTTCTTGCCGGGGAGGCAGCCCTGCAGAAGAGAAGATGGAACACCGTTGTTTGTAAATGCTTTAATTTGCAAAACTTTTTACAACTGTTCAGCACGCGGGTTAGCAGAAAAGAAAGGAAAAGAAAAAGAAAGATGAAGCCACGATCACAGACTCACGTTTGTTCTGCTGTTGTCTTTGCTTTTCCCCCCTTGTTTAAATTCCCCTCATTTTGGTTTTCCACAGCACCGTCTTTCTTTAAATCCTGTGAAGAGTTTGGTGTGGGTCAGTTGCAATACATGGATATAAGTGCAGAGTGTACATATCATTACAGTGCTAGTATTCTTTAATTGCAGTTTCAGTGACGCTGTAATGATGCTACATTGCAATGCAACAACACTCTGCAGCTTATACTGCCTGCCTAATAATAATAATAATAATAATAATAATAATAATACTTTTAGATGTGGCATGCGTTTGTACCTTCTTTTGCTTCGCATTAGGATTTAGGTGGCTTACCAGAACTTCTCCAGCTTTAGGTTCTTCCCTGTTTTGCTGCGTGGCCCTCTTCTGCCGTGTTTGATCGAATGCTTGTGCCTGACTCGGTTCTTGTTTATTCTCAGTGTCTGGTTGCGCCTTCTCTTCTTGTTCCTGCTTGTCCCCCGATGGTCCTGTCTGGTTTCCTTGCTGTGTTGGCTGGCTCTCTCCCTGCTCTGGTGTGCTTTCGGTCTGTGTTTCCGTAGACTGTGTTTGGTTGCTGTCAGTCTGCGTTTCTTGGTGCTTAGACTGCTTGTTCCCATCCTGTTCTTGCACAGTTTCTGTCTGTGTTGCCTTGCTCTTCCCAACCTGTGCCTGGCCGCTCCCTGCTTGTCTCTGCCCCCTCCCCTCCTCTCTCTGGTTTTTCAGACTCTTGTCTTGACAATCCACTGTCGCTTTCTGTTTCTTATTTCTTTTATTGTGTCTTTTATTTGCTTGCGGCTGTGAATTGATAGTAAGAAAAAACGTTTCACAAATGATTCACCGCTGTTTTTGATAGGGGCACCTAAAAAATTAATATCTAGCACCCACCATTCTGAATGATCCATTTCCACCCTACTCCTCACTCACCTGCTCACTTCCTGGAGCCGGGTCTTGCTGCACAGTGTCCCCAACTGGAGTAGATGCCTCCCTTACTGCTGGGTTCCCATTATCGTCCGTCCGTGTTATTCCTCCCCCCGGAGACAGCTCACTGATCTCTGGGTTCCCCACCTGGTCCTGGGCATTGACCACCCCTTTGTTCTTCTTTCTTTTTCTCTTCTTCTGTATGATAGAAAGAAACGTGTCTGTGATGCTGAGATACTGCTCTGTTTAAAGATATTTCTACAGGGCAGGAGCGAGAGTTGAGGAAGTGAAGACATGAAAAAGCTAGGGCAAGAGAAATACATTAGTCCCGATACTGGCACAGACCCATCTGGTTTATAACTTTGCCATCATTCTCACAAGCCCGTCAGAACTGCAGTAATCAGTCAAGGCTGTGAAACACATTTTTTATGCAGTTTTTCTTCTGGCCGCTTTTGAACAAAATAAAGCAACAAAATCTGCAGTTTTTAAATCTTCTTGAGAATAAAAAAAAATTGCTTGAAAATTCTGCCTATTACAAATAGTTGCTTTAACTTTTGCCAGAAGAAAAAGTTGCCTCAAATACACTTCATGTTTCATGGCTTTAACATTGTAGCTCATAATTAGGCATCTGATTTACGGGTTTTACCCAATTTAAATCGATTTTTAAACTGTTGACGACAACTTTGTTATCAACACTTTGTGCTTAAGCATTTGTTTATTTCTAAATAAAACCTGATTTATACACAAATATTTATTTTTTGATTATCTATAAAATAAAAATCCACCTGATTTCACCCGATTTTTTCATTAAATAATTCCACCCAAATTTGGAAAAAAAGATTTACCAGAAAATCAGACGTCCCACCCAATGGCCGACCAGGTGAAAGGTGAACTTTGCCTTTTCTACCTCTCTACCTGTTTGGATTCTTTCCAGTACTGATCAGTTGTCCTAAACCATATGGCAGGTAAGCAATGTGATTGATGAATCAAAGAAATGCCTGCATTGATAGCTTCAGAAACATGCATGATTCGCATTGTTTTATGATGGTGTTGTAGCTACCTTTCTTTTCTGATTGACAGGAAGCCCAATAGATGCACAAGGCTCACTCACGCTCACAGTCTCCTGCTTCTCGCACACACAGTGTCCTGTTGCTGCACCGTGGGCCTCCACACCAGCAGGGGGCACTGCATGATCTCCAGCTTCCATAAAAGCATTAAAACAGACCTATCTGCCAAGGGAATAATTATTGTATACACTAGGCTTTCCTTATTGAAGCAAGGTGATGCACTAAAACAGGTGTTATGTGAATTAACTCAAGTTTTCTGCATGGTACCATAAAACTGATTTCAATGTATGCTTGTTGACATGTACTGTACAGTATATTGGCTTCACTTTCATTCTGGTTTCCTGAGATTGAATGTTGGTACAGTGCACAAAGCAAACAGTAGGAGGTGACACTGGCTACCTAGTATTAGTTAACGCCAGTTTGAGTATATTTTATAAACAGGAAAAACAAGGCTGATGTTTACTAGTATGATTTCTACTGACACTAAGGCAGCTGGTTCCGCTGCAGCCAGTAGCTGCACAACACGAATTCTTAATATAACCATCCATTTCACTTTCTCTAAACTTAAAGTGAATAAAATATAACTATTTCTCTTTCTTCAGCCCTGGTGTTAAACTACTGGCAGTAGTCTTCTGAGGGCTTATTACTGCAGCAGAATTTGTAGTGGTAATAGGAGCCCCCCCAATAAATAAATAAATAAATAAATAAATCTAGTATGTCTTTATCATCATAATTATGTAAACTGTACTGCTAATTTTGGTAGTAGCATACAGTACCATATACACACAGTACTTTGTAAGTCACTGAATTTGAGATACATATCAATGCAATCAATAATGGCAAATGCAATATTTTGTTTTTCTTTAAACAATGTAACTACAATGTAACTATAATACTAAACTTCTGAATACTGAGATTTAGCTAGTATAAGTAGTTTAATAGTCTTACTTTATGTAGGTAAATTACTGTACAGCAAACGAGGATTACAATAAAACAGCACAAACCTGCAGGATATTGTTATTCAATTTTCTTGTTTATCTTTTTCCAATTGTGTTTCCTTAGTCCCCTGTAAAGCTGTTTTCATGGTGCATTGGAGGTAATAATTGAAAGCATTTTAACCAATCAATGGGCTACCAGCCCTGTCGATATGTAAGTAGGCGGGATTTAAGTCACCACCCACAGAAAATTTAAGGGGTCGACAATAAGTACTCAGAATATTCACCTTTTTCTATTTTCTTGAATATTCCTTCAGGAAGCCGCGTTGTTGTTTTTTTGTTGTTGTTTTTTTTTCAAGCTATGTTTATAGTTGAATGCTTTTGCGAGCGTAATCTTGTCTATTTATATTTTGTCTGAACGCTGTTAAGAACAATTATAGTATTGTGATTGTAGTTGTTTTGTCGAGGATCCCTTACTCATAACACCACCCGAGGTCCGCCTAGTAAATTGAAAGTTCAGTTTCGTTTCCTCGTTAGGGGATCCGCAGTATTTACTGCAGAATGTTGCTGTAAAATAAAGGAGTGCCTTCAGTTGATTATGCAAACGTTTCGACAGATGTAACGTCATTTTTGCTACTTTATTTCACAACACTCTGCAGTAAAGACTGCGGCTCCCCTACCGAGGAAACGAAACAGGACTTTTGAATTTACACTAGGCGGGCCTCGGGTGCTGTTATATGAGTAAGGGATCCTTAGATAATAAAATCACTTAGTTTAAAATAAGTAATGTTAATTATATTATTTTATTTATTTCTTAGCAGTGCACAGTGCACAAATATTACATTATTTTAGTTCTGATATATATATATATATATATATATATATATATATATATATATATATATATATATATATATATTGTAAAATTGGCTTTTTCTCTGTCGGTACTGGTGTAAGGACCACAATGAAGTGTATGTGTACAGCAACTGAAAACAATGGAAGGAAACGCAGGCTAGAAACTGTGTTATGTTTTATTAAGAAGGTTAAAAAAAAAAAAAAAAAGTACATACAGAATAAGAGAGACAGGCGTTATCTGTCTGTATCGGGCAGGAGTTGGCTGTAGTTTTACTACAGAAGACTTATACCAAAATATTACACACTGTTATAAAAGGAGGTAACATTAATCTTGTTTTTTTTTTTGTTTGTTTGTTTTTCTGTTATTGGTGTGAAGGCCTGGTTTATGCTGCCATCTAGTGACACAATGCTGTAAATGATGCCAAAAGCTGAGCCATGAAAAGCGTGGTCGTTTGGCTTGCGTGCCGAGCATTATGTAAGCCTAGGCCATTACAATTTTTTTCCAGCAGTCAGGCATAAAACATCTGGCAATACATATGTACGAACAAGTTAACACATTCTGATTTCCCCATTACATATATTCGAATACAGATTGACCAGCTAGTAAGGTCACACTTAATAACCAGGCAGTTCCTGGTTATATATGTTATTAATTATTTATAATAAGGTTAGGGTGGTCGTTTAAGTTGGGGTTATGAAATGAAAGAATGCAAATTGACTTGGTAGTTTCTTAGAATAGTTGCGATTTAAGCTAATTGTTGTCCGTTTAACATAAAGTATTACAGAAAGTCTTTCTGCCACCCAGGGAAGGTTGGTCCTTTCCAGCTTGTATCCAGAGTTACAATATGTCCTCACTCAAAGTCAGGAAAGTCAGCTGTGAGAGTGTAAACGGATAAGGGAGAGCACCCCGTTCAGGCCTCTGGTGTCTCGACAGGCTTCTTTAGTCTCCGCACCACCACCCTTTTCCTGCTCGTGGAGCCCTGGCGTGGCCCCTCGGCGGCAGGGACGAGTGCCTCGGGGTTGGGCTGTGGGGGGCGCTCCTGTCTGGGGGGTGAGGGGCCCCTCCCTGCCCTCATTTCGTCCACAAAGCCCTCGATCCCATCGAACTTGGTGGTGAGCTCTCCCAGCCGCTCCTTCAGCGCGTTGAACTCCTTGAAGAGGTCGCCCAGGGCCTCTGACAGGGGCTGGATCCTGGGGAAAAACACAGCCAGAGGAAAAACAGCTGTTCAGTGTCTAGTGTGTGGCTTACGAGATGGTCTGCTAAAGCAGAAACATGTTTTTGTGTACCCAACACACACAAATACTGTATATATGCTTATATTAAAATTGTGCATACAATACACAAGTATATACATATATTGGATAAATGTCACTTACACCTGTTGGATGCACTCTGGTGTCACTAGCAATCTGAAAGGAGGAGGCTATGTGCCCCTGCACCCACACACCCAGGCAGGCAGACAGAGTGACTCACCTTCCATAGTCCGGCAGCACGGTGTGATGGTCATGAAGGAGCAGGTCTTTCACCTGCGTCATGATGGCAAACTTCCAGTTATCCAGCACCGTGGTGAGATTAGCACAGCCCTTCAGACTCACCTTCTCCGCTGCGAGGAAGCAAGCAACCATTATCCAACTCATGATGAATTATACAAATAATAATAGTAATAAGAGATACTAATCAAGCCCCTACCATCGACTCTGTAGTCCCACTCGGATTGCTGTCTCTTTCGTTTCACTGCGGCACACAGTGTGGCCAGGAGCAGCAATGCCACAGCAGTCTTCATCTTACCACTGCAAACACACACACACAGGGCGGTCAGCAAGGCTAGGTGAAACAGTTTGCAAAGTTTAAAGAAAAAAAAACAAAAGGCAGTTAAGAATAATGTACTATAACAAAAGCTATTCGAGTATAGTTTTGCAACCGTTTTGGACAGTTTTAAAGTTTTAATTTTGATGCAAGACTTTAGTTAACTTAGCTGATTTCCTTGTAAGAACCCAAAGCAGTTTGACTAACTAGACCTATGTTTAACTGTATCTTTACTGCACAGTAACTAATACTGAACATGTGCTAAAACATAGGCAAGCACAGTAAAGCACAAGCGTGGTAAAGCATGGCGACATTTGCAGGTTTCAAGTGGAGTTAAACAGATTTGAAAATAATTTAACTTGTACTACGACAAATATTCAAATCTTCGACGGAAACTGCTTGAAATGTATTCAGTGGCAAAAAAGGACCATGTTTGTATTCATTCATAAAAGGTTGTAACAAAAATATATCATGCAAATAAATGGCATTCATTTTTTCTCTCCTTTCTTTAATCAGTAATTTGATGGGGTACCAGGATTATTTTACTCCTGTGAGACTTTTATTGTAATATGAAAACCTTTTTATCCCTAGCGAATTCAAAATTTAAAAGATTAATTTCAATTTTGAAATCATAAATCAAACATCCCTAATTTGAACACACCTGTACTGAAAAACAGCCCACATGGGGTATTCATACAGACAGAATACTTCCAGGACATCCTGAACACATACATACATACATACATACATTACTGCTTACCTATTGAGAACACAGCGCTGAACAAAATTCCAGGAGCAGACTGCTATTCCCACTGAAGTTTATATTCTTAGTGTTCTGGGATCTCAAACTAAGCGCAGAAGCATCAGCCAGGTCCCTTATATCCACCCTCTCAACCATTACACCCCCCACCCCCTCACTGCGCTGTGCAGGAGACGGGGGGGGGGGGGGGGGGGGGGGGATGTCTGCCAGGCTTGCTCCCAACCCTGCAGCTGTCTCCACTCTCCTACCACTACTGACAGAAACAAACCCAGAGGAAAATTACAAGTTGTCATCCACAAATCAGTATGATGTGCTATTCATTTACAATGCTACAGTATAAAAGATTTCCAGATCTCCTAATTGCATACCACCCTTGAATACTGTATATTTTGTGCTGAATTGTTCCCTGGGACCAAGTTAATTTAAGAACTTTTACATATGTTCCTTAAACTGGGATATCTAACCTAAATGAAAGGGAGGTGGAATATTCAGCCCACTGACTGTCAGGGGCCCTCAGCCGTGGGTCATCACCAGCAGTAAATTACTGCTGGACACTAGGCTGTTACTCTACCTAGATGCATTGCTGTAGAGATACAGGGCTCTTGGTGAGTCAATAAATTACCAGCCCCTTTTTTTTTTTTTCTTAAGGGCTCCGCTCCAGCATAACTGTTTGATGTGGCTGTGTGCCTCTAAACCAGCATTCCTTTGCACAGCTGTAATAGCCTGCAGCACATCTGGGATCCACCAGCCACAGCTATTGTTGTTACCTTAGAAGCCCATATTGGAAACACCAGCTCTATATGTGTTGCCTTGAGAAACAGGATAAGGATAACAACATATGTACTAAGAGCTGTTCCTTTTTAAATCAAGACACATTGTTGGAAAAATACTTTAGTATCTGTGAATACCTGAGTAACTGTTCTGCATGCGCTTAGGGAGCAATTAGGCTGGGGGCCCAGGAAGAGGGAGATATTGAGACTACTGCTGTTTGTACAAAGAACACTGGATTGTAAGATTGTTTTGGAAGATTTTGTGATAAACACTACTTAAACCCAGAACATGTTCACACAGTCTCCTTGGCTAAAGCACTAGGAGACAGACTGGCGCATGGATAACAAACTCCAGTTAGAGATAAACTAAATGCACGGTTGATTTTTTTTTCCTTTCTTCCTGTAATTTATTTTTTTCCACTCATTTTCCAAGAACCACATTAAATTAACTAAAATAATTATGCACTGCAGTTTTATTTTTATTTTTTTTTTAATTCTAGATATGCAATCAAGCTTCTTTTTTTTTTAGGGGCACTTTAGAAAAGCGTGACTGACCAAACTTTTGTCTACTTGTGCTTTTTAAAAATTATTTTACCATCAGATATAAAATACAAAAGTGGTAAGAAGCATGAGCTAAGCCACATATGTGCGTGACCATTTTCATAAAGACCTAATTTAATGCCTGAAGCACTGGCGTCTCCTAACAAAAATCTGTCAGACAAAAAAAGGAAATTTGATCTGTCCCAGTATTATTTGTTCTGTAAATTGACCGTGCTAAATCGAGACAAAATAATTACAAATAACATCTGCTGCCAACATGATGTAGTTCGGAGGATTTGTCAGATTCCCTCAACATTAATATTTTTGTTTGTAACACCAAATAAAGGAGGGTTAACAACACATACAAATGATCGTTTCTTTGATTTTTATTAGATTTGAATGGCAGGGCTGTAATTAGAATAACCCAACAACATACATCCGCAAGCCAGAGTAAGAAAGAAACTCACAGATACAAGAGATGCATTTCAAGTATGGACTGCGATCATCAGGACCTGCTTAGTGTGAAGAGCCTCACACACAACTACTGGCTCAGGTAGCTGCTATTCAAAGCATGTTTTTAACGCCTCCAAAGGGTGTATTTATTTCGGCACGGACAAAATCAGGCGTTAGGCACTCCCATTTTCAGTTGGAGAAGTGAAGACACAGCAGTCCAAGCTTTTTTTTTTTTTTTTTTAATTTTAGGAATGGTGCAAACACACTTCACATGCACTGCAAAAAATAAATACATTTGTTCCCCCACAAGTAAACCCATGGTATCAATTTTCTTATCCTGGCCCTTCTGAAGAGTTTTAGGGGGAGATCTGCCTGGCATTAAACCGTTTAATTAGTTCAAACATATATTTAGTGCTTGGTCTCAAACACTGGCTGAATGAAGATGCTTGGGTAAAACCAGGAGCTGACTCTTTTGAAGCAGCATGAAGAATCTGCTGATCTTGTAAAAGCAGTCTAAACTCATAGCCAACAGTTTTTCTTTAGTTATTAGGTTTTAGTTATTTTTTAAGGCTGCCAGTGGTAGCATAGACTGCGTCGAGAATCCCTTCATAGATGGGTTTTCACTTTAATAATGTATTTTTTGGACGATTCAAGCCAAGCGCTAGGTCATCAGAACCACAATTAGATCAGTGTAAACAGCCAGTACAGCGGAGACATTGCGCAGCTCGAAAGACGACATACTTTTGCTGATAAAACCTCCGAAAACAACGACCATAAGGAGGAGTTTACTTGAGCGGTGTCGATTAGTGCTATATTTCAGTGTGGGCTGAACAGAATTTACACTGCATAACTGGAGATCCAGAGTCAGTAAAAACCAGTCAATGATTCCAGTTTTACTAGCTTAGCACTAAACCAGAAAGAGAAACAGAGGGGGATCCTGACAATCGAATCTAGGATAGTGCCAAATCAGTAATCCATGCTGGGTGTAATAGATTTTAAAAGAATCCGGGACACTGGGGATTACAAAGCAGTGTCAATAATAAACAATCCCATTCCAATAAAACTGGCAGAGGGTCAGGGAGGAACAGCATTCACAGGCAAATGATTTTACTGGTTGTTGGACAGTCCAGCCCAGCCCTTGTTATTTATTTTTTGTTGCTGATAAGTTTCTCCACAAAGCACCACCTCTCTCTGGACTGTGCGTTCAAAGGAAATAGTACAAAATTCCATAAATAGAACTACTACAAAAAAAGCAATCTGGTTGCATTTAAATAAGAGCATCATTCCTTTTAAGTGTATTTACACCAAGAATGTCAGGGTTACTTTTGACTGTGGCGGCGGAGACAGGTGAGGGAAGCTTGCACCAGCAGAAAGAGTTTGTTTGATCTCTGGTTTTACAGCTGCCATCCTGCAGCACAGGAGCGATCAGTCTGGGCTCCAGAGACGAGCTCTACCACAGGAGAAAGTGCTTCACTGAATTTCAGAAGCAATTCTTTGCCAAGCGCTTTCCAATCTGCCTGCCTTAATTAAGGGGATCCTCACAAACTGATATTTGGATATTTTTTATTTGTAGTTCTGTGGAGCCTCTTGCTGCTCAGTGGTAAAACTGCACAGTGACATCATTTAGAAAAAGAGAATGGGTACCAGGTGTGTGTGTGTGTGTGTTTTTTTTTTTTTATTTCCAAGGCAGCCTTTGAGATTGGGCAGGGGGCGTCAAAGAAAAAGACAGAGAGGAGACACTAGTTCCTGTAACTGGTCTCAGTGCCCAGTCCAATGATGTTGGTCGTGGTCTCTTCACCCCTCTTCCCCTTTCTTCCCTGTGGGGGTGGCAGGTCTAGCTGTGGGGCAGACTGCACATCTCACATTGCTCCGTGCCGGGCTGGTTCATGAAGGTGCAGTGGCGGCAGGACCACATTGAAGAGGAGGAGGCGGGGTTAGGGGGCCCTCCCATGGCACCGTAATCGGGTAACCCTGACGACTGCCCGCCAACTGTGCCTGCAATACAAGAGACAGATAAGACGGTGGTCAGAAACACAGCAGTTAATCGCTTTCGCAAATCACTGTCTGAATATCCAGAACAAGTCATGAAACAGTATTTCACCATGACCTACATGCAGAATATGTGGAATATATCAAAATCAGATGAGTGGTTTAATAGATATAGCCTCCAATAGCTCAATTGTGTTGTGGTAGAGAACTATCAAATACACGTCCTAACCTTCACTTTAGCTCTCGGCCCACAGAATTCACAATTTTATCAGTTAGCGTGATGTTTTACTCAAACGGAACCACAGCTTGAGAACACATCACACTGCAGTGTTGAAATCTATTAAGAGAACAGTCACCATGACCTCATCATTGGGAATTGCATTGGCCAGAACATTGCATAAAACCTGCGCCAGTAAAAAAGGCGTCCTTGTTTTCCAGCTGCAATTCCTCCCGCTTTGATTATAAAACCATATCCCTAAATTCTTCTCTCCCTCCATACAGAAGAGAAGTGGTAAACATAAGTTCCCTAGTACTCACTGCATAGCTGCTCGATTGTTGCCCACTGTTCTGATTTCCTCCAGGTCTGTGCTAGTTCCTCATTGGATGTCTTCACTGCATCCAGCAGGAGGCCGATACTATCCTGAGCCCAAACAGCCAAAGTGTGCGTTAGACAGACAGTCGCTTGGACGGGTAATTAAGGAAGTTTAAAAGATGCAGTGAAGTTGACAATCAAAGTATATTTATGCTCATTTTTAAGGTACAGGGTAACAGCGCTGGAGAGTGGAGAATTAGGCGTTTTAGTGCAAGTTAGTGACAGTGTTGGACCCTTTTAGTGCTCATTATGCAACACCCACCTAAAATCTACTCAAAGTAAGAGAGACTTTTCAAACAGCCCTGTTCTCCAGACGGGCACTGGCAGCCTGGCATGTCTGCACATGCTCCATGCTGTGCTTTGCTCGCCAAGATATTTAAACCAGTCGCACACGCTGAGAGTTGGCCAGTTAGCACTGACGTTTAATCAGTTCCAGAGCCTGACAGCTGAACAGATCTCACAAACCCAATCCTGACTACGTTTACACGCTTTGCGCATGCAAACTCTTTCCTGTTTATGTAAGGGCTAAGGGCTGGCTTTCCTGGCATGATCCCTCAATCAAAGTCTTTGATGATGAATTGGGTTATGCTCCAGAGAGGGAGCCGAGGGGAAGAATTTAGGAAATCAAATTGTACTGCTTGTTGAGGAAAACGTTCAAAAAGGAGTCAATTACTAGAATTTATTTGCACAACGCCAACACTTTTACAAAGGAATTGAAGAAGGTAGCCACTACTAGTTAGTTTGTATAGTGTCAAAGCTAGTATTGTAGTCAGCCTATGAGCACACTGCATCACTAAGCTCCAGGTTGTCTATACTCACTCCGAGAGGCATGACCTCGTTGGTTACCAGGAAGAGAAGGAGGTGGAAATCAGACACGATGTTGAGGAACACAGTAGATGTGTTCTGGGAAAGATACGTGGCGAGGCTGTGGAAATCCTGGGGGAAAAAAAAAAAAAAAAAAAACACGAGCAGAAAAAAATCTGGTTAAAAAATGTATCCAACAAAATATATACAAATCTGAGTCTAGCCTTTTAGAGCAAGAAAAAGCTGCATGACTCACAAGGGAACAACGCCATGGGACTTATGTCCTCATGACTCACATATTCTGTGCATCATATCCATCTGGATTTAATTTAGTTGTTTTCCTATTTTTATTCCTTTATTATTCACAGGGTTTTTTGTGTTGTCCTTTCGATTACAGTAAAAACACCATATGTAGATGGGTGGAGCTATTGAATGTGGAAATATTAAAAAAATAGCTCTACAGTGAAAATACTAGCGTGCATAATAATTTCCACTGCACTGACGTCATATAATGTGTGACAAAACAGAACATACATGTATATATACAGGCACAGTAGCAAACCCATCACTAACAATCACCCAGTTTATTTTGGCTGATTTAGTTTGCGAGATTCCCTACCTGCGTCTCTCCCAGGAAGTCTCGATTCTCAATGGAGAAGCGCTGCGTGGATGTGAATGTGTAAGCTGGGTCCTTCGGGAAAGTGGTGGTTATCTGTGGGAGAGTGAGATGATAATAAGCACTGAATAGGCTATGTAGGATTCCTTTTTCTTTTGGTCACAACACATGTAAGGTCTAGAGTTTATTACACACTGTACAGGTTCTGTACAGTGTATCTCAGTTGAGGAACACAACAGCTGACTTGAATCAATTCTGTTTTACAGCACATCCCTATTTTAGAGAAAGGCAGCTATAAATATTGCACATATTCTTGAATTCTGCACCAGGAGGGAAGTTACAAGTAGCAGAGTTCAAAAGACAAAAAAAGTATAAGCAAACATATCTGGAATCACAGCCTGTGTATAAGGAGGATTGTATATCAAATTAAATGGTCTCAATCTGGAATGAGAGGCTTCTTAAGTACCCCTTACTTTGGTTGGTAGGTCTTGTTCCCATTTTTGCTGATTTGAAACTGCGCCCTGAAGCACAATACCTCGGACTGGTTTTGGGGTTTGATGCTGAGTTGGCAGGCAGTTAATCCCAGGCTGCCAATCCCTACAGGGAGTCTTGGGTGGTGGCTGGATGTATGTGCGTGCATGTCAGCTTGCAGCCCAGAGGCACCAGCACCCCTCAGGCAGTACCCAATGAGAGGAGGGAGAGTAACTGCCCCCTCTTTCATACAGGCACAAGGGAGAGAGAGTGGTGTGGTGTAATGTAGCTGCTGGAACAGCTCAAAGTGGAAAAATCACAACCAGATCTCAGACAAAATAAAAACGCAGCTTCCCAAGTTGCTGAAATAAATCAGAATAGTGGTACCCTCTTATGCCTCAGCTTGGCACCGTATTGGGTTTTGATTGTCAAAATTCTACACCCGAAGGCATCATTTTTCAAAGCCACACTTGAATTGCGCCTGGAGAACCTCAGATGACCCAAGCGAGCCAAACTGCTTTCACATATACATGGAGCCGACAAGTTTTGATACCTCTTATACCATACCCCTGAGGTGGGAGATTCCTCACTCTTATACGATACATGAGGAGTGCTTTATAACTCCATGTCAAAATCAACACCCATGTGGATACTCACGTCTATGATCAGGTATTCCACAGGCAGTGGCCGTGCTAAATAGGTGATGTCATTACCGAATTTGTCTTTGTCCTGTTGAAAGAAGATAATGTTAATTGTGTTATCAAAAGCAATGGTTAAAATAGGGACATCAGTGCTGGCCCACCAATACTGCACAGTCGCAGTGACATCTACTCAGAAACCCAAACAATGTTTAAGATAATACCCTTTCATTTGCCTTGTGTTTGATCTGCCGAACACATAATCAGTGTCTTAATTTGTATCTGCTGCTGCTCTGAAGTCGTGTTTGTGTAAAAGCAACGGTGGCTCACTAGCTTTCACTCCAATACTTATCCTGTGATCCTACATCAAACAAAATACTTGAATAATTTCAGCACTATTTTTGTGGCTACATTTTTGTTTGCAAAAACAGATGCATTCCATGTGTACGTTATTTCTGTTACACAGGTTCTGTCCGATTGAGTTCCTTCTAACCCAATGCGCACCAATATAATCCACTGTTACCTGTTCCTGCCAATGCACCAAGCCAAAAGCACTTTATTGCCAGCAAAAAACTCATAACAAAGTTATCATTTATGTTGTTTACTACAAAGAAAACACGAATGTCATTGTGTTGAGAAATAGAACATTTTGAATGCGCCAACGTGCATTTTGTGGTGGTGTTTTGTTTTTTTTTATTTTAAAAACAATGCCACCCTGGCTGGTCCTGGACTTGTAGCAGATGTCTGCAAGTGTTATTACATGAACCACATCACTCAGGCACCATCTGAATTAGAGTGTCATCTACATTAAAAAACAGCAGAATGCACCATTTTCACAGGCACGCCTCCTGTGCCAAAATTTGGGTGTTGTAAACAGCATTTGTGTATTCCTAGCGTACAGCAGGCTCCCCCCAGCTCATACCTTGTAGAAGACGTCTGGTACATACTGCTCAGTGCTGGACTCCTTGGCGTAGCCGAGCTCGGGCACGTCACGGCAGGGCAGTAGACACTCGTCCCGCACCAGCGCCATGCACTGATTCGACACCTGGTACCCCTCGAAGTGCACCTGGTTATCAGGGCCCCCTGCAGGCAAAAACAGGGGCATTACAAACACATTTTATCATTCGGGTGTCTAAATAGCTTCTGGCACTAAATATAAAATGGGCATGATCTAGGTAAAATAAAATAATAAATCTACCACTCTACAAAACTGCTCAGAGAAACAAAAAGGGAATAGAAAGTCACAAGGAAGACAGACAGGAAAGAACAAAACGACTCTCTAATAATTAACTCATCTCTCTTTCTGGTTGTACCTGTTGCTACCACAGTGACGAACTTCGATCCAAAGTCTCCGTCGGGAGAGAGGCGGCAGGTGTTGGGGTGTTTGTTCTGGAAATCGCCAGCTGTGATACATTCCTCTGCACTCAAGAAATAGGAGTCCTGGGGGGGTGGGAGACAGACATGAACACCACTTCGCTTCAGAAGCCCTATTCCATTCCCCAACCAGGGGAAGCAATATATAAAATAGTACAGCTGAAACGTATAAAATCACCACCTTCACAGTACACATTATGGTACCCTACCGCAGACTGCAGCTCTGGGGTAAAGAGGTTTTATTGAATTAGTTTTATTTTTATCATGTCAAAAACTATTATGCGGAAATAACCTATCACGTTAAACTACGACTGAGTCATACAACTTTTGTCTAGTGGTGTCATGTTTTGGCTTTCTTCCTTCATTGGTGTTGTGCATAGCAAAACTACTTGACTACAAGCAAAAGTTTCTTTACGTATATATATGGACCTGTATAAGGAATTTCTTTAATAAGCTTTCACTTCAGAAACGTGATGCCAGAGGAGTGCTTTGAACACCACAGTTAGGTGGACGTTTTGCTCCATTAGGTTAGTGCTGTTTCAATGTAGTTAAGATTATATAAACACTAAAAAACAGAAGTGCTTCTAAATTGTCCATATTGCATGATCAACAGCTGAAGCGGAGTCTGAAAATCAGCAAACCGTACACAGTTCCTGAAGGACTTGTTGAGTCTCACCTTGTTTCTGCTGTACCGGACAGTACCTATCCTGGTGTCTTCAGAGAGCAGATCTGTAAATATCCAACCCACCTAAGATATAGAACAGAAAACAGTAACCTGTGATAAAGAAAGGCAATGATTCACCGGCAGCCTTTCCAGGAAAACTCTTCCCTCTTAGGATACATGTAACATTATAGTATTGTCACCTTTTTAAATATAGAAACCTAAAAACAAAAAGTCCCCTTGCCTTTTATCCATATTATTAAATTTGATGTCTTATTTTCCTTAATAAATGGTAGAGTTTCAGCCTAAATGATTTTGTTCACTGCAGTGGTTTCTTGACCCAATCTAAAAGTTCACCACTGAGTAACCCTTTCATTCTTTGATGGGTCAACTCATATTAACCCCCACCTTGAAGCAATCAACATGCCATATGGAAGCTGTCTGACCTTTTTAAACCAGCTGCACAACACACTGACAGTCTGACATAATGGCATTCTTAGAAGTGTCAGTTGTGATTAGTTCCAAATGGCATTCCACATTTTTGGTGGTGATGCATGCCTGGAAATACCAGGAGCTGTAATTTAAAGGTCATGTCATACAGTTACCAAGATGTATTGTATTCATTATTTTAACTGCAGCTGTGCATGGACAGGAGGTGTTACCTTCCGGAGGCCCAGTTTAGCTGCAATTTCCTCCACAGCTCCAGCTTTGGGATCGTCCACGAGCTCCAAGCTGTTCTGGGTCGCGATCTGTAAAACAATAGACAGGGAATCATTTAGGGGGCGAGTTTCCCCAATACCACATGAGTTTGTGCCTTCATCTTCAATATGTAAGTACAACAGTTTGAATTGAATCACTCCTGCATGGAGAGTTAGGTAAACTGCACAATTTCTATGGCAATAAATACGGAGCAGAGCTATACTGGATGACTAGGCAACGGCTGAGGCTGTAATCAGTGTATTAAAAATAGTTGACGACACACTGCCACCTTGTGGCAGAGATATTACACTCGGTGCTCCCTGTAAATTTGTCTGAAGTCAAACCATTCCCCTCCCACTGTAGGCTCAGGTGCATACCTGGGGAGGCTCATAGATGGCTGCCACTTCAGCTCTGATGCCCAGAGGGATGTCCTTGTGCTCTGTGTAGCGCCCGTACAGGTAGCCCATCCGCTGGTTCCCAGTCTTTCTCCAGAAGTCAAGGAAGCGGTCAGCAATGGTGTGATTCTCAAACATGATATTATCCACATGTCTGTATTTCTGAACGAGGGGCAGATGAACAACAGGATTAAACATTGCTTTACAAATCTGTCTCGTGAGAATTTAGGGTGTCCACACTGTGATATTTGTCTCATTAGACACAACCTGGCTAAAGTTCCATATATTGCGAGATGCCTCAGTAAAATAGAGAATGGTCGATTTTGAAAATACATCTTGTGGGCTTTAAAATCTAATCATGCCCATTACACAGAACATAATTTGTTTCAAAGGACATACTAATAAGCATGTGTCCAACAGTGGGCAGAAGTAACAGTGGTTTGACAGAATTAACAATGCAGAGTGTCCAATTTACTGAGTTTTTGTGACAGCTATCCCCTACCTGTCTGTTGAGGGTGATTGCGCTGGGCTGACACTTGGTGCAGATTCCCTCTGGCCAAGGTGGGTGTCCCTCGCAGCCCGATTTAATCTTACAGCTAATGTTCTCCAGGGCCGCAAACTTCCCCCTTTGAAGGACAAAAATAGAAGGAAAGAAGTTATAGAACCCTACCTCTATTTTATAGAACTGTGACGTGTGCATGTGTTTAGGAACTCAACCATGTGATGAAAGCAACATTCTACCCAGACTTTCCTGGTACCTTCCATTTAGGGACACCATGCAACTACACAAGTGCCTCTAGAGAGAAAGACTCACTTGTCCGCGCCTCCTGTCAGTTTGCGGATGTACGCATGGAATGACATGTGTTTGACCGGTGGGTCCAGGTGGTTCAGATAATCCTCGTCGAAAGGCTGTCAAAAAAAAAAAACACACACACTTTCTGTAAACTCACACAAAATAAGACTTGAACCATTCTATGTTTTATCACCAGCCTTATTTGCGACAGATTGTTTCACTATACACAGTGGATAACTAATTTCACTGAAATTGATAAAAAATAAATACTGTTGTTGATTTTCTCCTACACCAAAAGGCTCACATTATCTTTTTCCCCCACATATATTCTTACCTCTAAGGGTACACAGTGCACACATTTCCCCATTGAACCGTGTCGGCACCTAGATAAGAGGGGAAATAATATTGCATTTAAAATTTCAGGATATTTTTAAATATTAAATAGATTAATCTTAGTGTTTTTTAAAGTTTATATGCAATAACTGGTGAATTTGATTCAAGATAGATTAAAATTACATGTACTGATTCGATGAGAGGAGAGAGAGACTGTCCTCATAAGACAGATAAGTGCTTACAGTTGTGGATCTTGGTTTCTGTAAATCTTCCCATCTTGTTTGGCCAGATACTGGTCAATCTCATCTTCTGCGATTTGCATTGTGGTCTGAGATCGTGATAACGAAGACTGGGGTCGTGAGAGCGATGATGACGATGTCGATGATGTTGAAGGAGGCGCTGCTACATCCATGATCTCACCAGACGGTCCAGGGGCGGCCGAGGGGAACAGATACAGCATGTCTCCATGTCTGCATGAGATAAGAGGTTACAACTTCAAGGCCACAAGGACAGGAATACATTGCAATTTTGGGGTTTAAAGAAAGGAACTAACAACATTGTTTTATACTGAGCATCAAAAAAAAATTCACTTATATTTAAGCATCAAAAGAAACTTAGCACTTATATTTGGATAAAATTCATCAGATGTGATCTAAAAATGACAAACTCTGTTTCAGAGCAGGTGCAGTGACTTTTTATTGTGCTGATTAACAACTGACATCACGAAGATTCTGCAAAATGATCTGTCGGTCTTGGGCAGGTGTTGTGACTCTTAGTCTCCCAGTTTGTGGCCTGTCATTGACAGAGTGTGTCTAGTTCTACCGGTCTCGCCTGGTTTGAAATTGCTGGCTGTCAGCACCCAAAATGGCGAGCCACAGTACGCTGCCCTAGTCCAGCCTCCAACATTGCGATTGCACGAAGCCACTGCTCTCTTGACACATATTGTTTTTTTCTGTGATTTTCTTTTTTGCTTTTATTTAAGCTTGCAATTCAACAGCTGAAATCAATCCATATCCTGTGTCCAATCAACTGTCTCACTAATTAGGTGATTAAATGCATATGCTTCAGTCATAGTCTCTCAAGCGTGTCATGGTCAAGGATTAATGATCGAGTGATTAAAAAGAAACCAAAAACATTGTCAATGTCCATCATTTATATACCTTGTTTTTTTTCGAAAATAAATGTGTTATAATAGTGATAAGTTTCTTTTAATGCTCGGTATATATATATATATATATATAGAAACCACCAAACTGAGTATAGGTGGGTGGATCTGCTCACTTGATCTTGAGAAGACTAAGCGATTTGCTCTGCGGTGTAACCTCTCCAGTCTTGTTTCTGTTTTGGTAAATGGAGAAGCCGTTGGTGCTAAACCCAAACTCCTTAGCGACCTGGAGAGGAGAAGAGCACCAAGATCAGGTTACAACGACAAACTCGAACACATTATTTACTATACAGCCATTAGCATGTAAAAGTTAGTAAATGATTTACAATAAATGAGTGTTTTTAACATTATAAAATATGTAAAAGCACAGCACTGGTTTATTCTCAGGAACAACAGTTCTGGCAGGGAGGTGTGTGGCAGCACGCCATTACAGAATAGCTGCAATGCACCTAAATTCCACAGTCATATTGTTAATGTTCCTTTTGGGTTCGGCTCACTCCATTTTCCTTTGTAACTGTTGTACCCTAACTTCTTTAGACAGCTGTTCTATTAGGGATTACATATCCAATTGCATTGGATTCCAACTGCATACAACTAATAAAATATCAATCCATCAGTATGTAGTTATATCTAAAGTGTATTGGCAACAATGTCTTTACAACTAGCAACACTTAATGTGAAACAGATGGAACAGAGACCAATTACTAAGACTCAAGACATGCATCTCCTCTATTGACTTGTGTCGGAAGTTAATCAAGACTAGGAGAGAACACCCTTGCTGTTATTTTTAGAAAGTGGCCAGAGTCCTAATGTTGGAATTTCAATCAAAAGACAAGACAATAACTTTTTTTTTTTTTTTGCAATGAAAAAACGCAGGGACATTGATCCTGCTTGGATGCTGAGTGACTAATTATTTTTTATTGCAAGATTAGTGGCTCACCTACACCCACGCAACCCACTCCTCCTCCTCCCCCCAACCAAACCATCTGATCAGCAGCATTGATCTCCTTGCCTGCAGACTAAGCTGCACGGCCCAGCCTTGGCAGTGCAGTCTTTCCCTGCTGAGCAGTTTGCAAGACCTGAATGAATTGTTTACAGAAAGCACAGTGTTGAAATATTTGTATACCATTGCGCTGGAGAGTTTCTTAACAGGGTCTGCTGGTATGGATGCTTAGCAGATGTACTGGAGAATATCTATGCAACATTTTGCCAAGATAAATACCTGCAATACAGCACTTTTTAGCAGTATGCTGAGCTAGCCTGTCATCTGTCTTTTAGGCACATACAAACATAGCTTCAGTTTTCATTTCTGCCCTCGCTTTTTTTTTTTTTTTTTTTTTTTACCTTTTTTAAAAACGCAGCTGCTGTGTCTCGCTTGGTTGCTGAAACTTTTATCATCCCGTCAGGGGACTGGACTCGTATAGTCTGAGAAAAGAAAATGAGAATGATGAAAAAAAGATTGAGACGATATGAACTGCCCTTGCAACGCCAACTGTTTACTCTGCATTACAGAACATGTAATCACCTGATTTGTAATAGAGATGCATTTAATAAAACTTGTTACTTGGCAGACAATGACCACCTAGATACAACAAAAGGGTAGTACTGGTATCAGATCTCCTTTTTTCACTCTTTTTTGGGTGCTCTAGGTTCTAGGCAAATGTCCCAGTCTTCAGCTGACTGTCAGCTTTTAGTTTTTGCCACTGTGCCACTTTTAGTCTAGCTGCCAGCAACCAGATTGGATCATACTGCACCGCAGATTTTAATCACAACAGACCATGCTCTACTGCCAATGAGTAAATCCTACAGGTGGGCTGGAGGTATATGAGATATTACAGTGATCAGGTCTCTCCACTAGACTGGACCACATATTCCCTTTAAAACAACTAGGTCACATCCTAGTCTCTCTGCTATAAACCACTGGGCTACACTAGAACTTGTGTTACAGCTTCCAGGGTCAATGCTTTCCATTACTTCCAGTCAAATAATTTCTAGCGCTGTATAGTACATCCCTTTAGGGTAAAAATAATAGTGATTTAATGATTCTCAGCCACTTGTAGGCAGTTCATATATTAAAAAAAGAAAATGATAAAACAAACATTCGCTTTTCAAGAAACTCTCATCAGGTATACCCTGAGACTGAACACAGGTCTTAATGGCAGGCGGGTGAAGCAATTGGACATGCAAATACAGAGTACCGCATAAACACTCCCTTCTCGTAACTCCATTGTGACAGAACAGATTTTTTGTTTTCATCCATCAACATCAGCAGCTGTATGTCATGTCACAGCCCGTGACTACACTACAATGAAATGCTTTTGTCTGTTGCTTCGGCTCTCTGTCACCGAATCGCCTACTCTATAATCTAGTCGAGCCCTGCAATATATTCGGTCAGGGTTTTATTTTAGAAGATATGTTTGTAGGGATCACCCTGTATGAACTAGGACCATGCCATAAATAAAGTTGTCAAAAGTAATCCCACTGCAGTTTTCTTGGATAATAAAATACGGTAATACTGTTGTTAAACGTGTTAAAATTATCAGTCAGCACAATGAAAGAAATAAACTGTATGTTATTGCTAATTTAATCGCAGAAATGTAATGTTGTGTTGATTCTCTGTTTTTACAGTTACGGCAAAAGACGTTTACACATTTCACTTTACCGGGAAGTTAAAGCCGAGTAAAATGAGACGTATGCAAAACTCTATGAAAAGGTAACACGGCTGGGGTTAAAAAAAAATAAAAATAAAATAAACATTTTCATATGTAGGAGAGAGATGTTACATTAAAACACACACACACACACACACACACACACACACACACACAAAACCATGTCTTATTATTATTACGCGTTACAAACATAGGTTAAAATGGTTTTGACAAGTGCAAAGTCTAAACAAATACAAACACATCAGCGATACTCCCCGGACCTCACAGCCCCAGTTCAGGGTTGAGTTTCGGGGATGTTTTGTCGGTTTCATCCAGTCTCTTGGCTGCCAGAGGCCCGGAGTTCTTTCTAATTCTGCTGCCTCATCACTCCGGACAGCCTCTCCGACACACTAAACCAGCCGCCCAAGCCTGTCATCCCCGTACCCTGGTACTTACAATACTCTCTGCCATACTGCTCAGAGCCGGCCTGCCTGTCGCCATGTTTCTCGTTTGAATTATTCTAGGTTTTATCGTCTTTATTTTTGTGATTATCGGAGTCACTGAAACTCCATTCTGTAGCTCGGGAGGCGGGTGTCACACTCTAACCGCTCCGCCCCGACCCCCCTCCGTCACCAGCTGCAACGCGGGCAGCAAGTGGTCGGTTCCCGTCACTACATTGGTTCCGCCTTATTGACAACGGTTTTTGTGAACAGCGTTATAACTGTCTAGTGTTGGTTAACCATTACAAACTTCCCGATACAAAGTGTTTTATTCTATATTATTTGATTGATGCTGTCTATATAGATTGCTAACATTTTCTGAGGTAAGTGATTATAATTGTTTATGCTGGAGAACATTTAAAAACACATAAGAACATAATAAAGTTTACAAACGAGAGGAGGCCATTCGGCTCATCTTGCTCGGTTGGTTGTTAGTAGCTTATTAATCCCAGAATCTAATCAAGCAGCTTCTTGAAGGATCCCAGGTTGTCAGCTTCAACAACATCCAGACGCCTACAATTCTCTGTGTAAAAAAAGTGCCTCCTATTTTCTGTTCTGAATGCCCCTTTATCTAATCTCCATTTGTGACCCCTGGTCCTTGTCTCTTTTTGCTGTGGTATATGGAGCTCAGAGTCAGGAATAATAAGGCGCACATGTACCAAATGCACTAGTAGTTAGTATTAGCAGTTAGTATTTCCTAAGTTATTAATGCCTCAGTTTTATCTATGCAAAAAAAGACAACAAAGCACAATTTTGTCCATTTTTATCAAGCTTTTTATTCATTTTTTTAAATGTTATTCTGTAGAGGGGACATTCAGTTATTTCTGATGACATGAAAAGATGACATTTTCCATTTCATAAACTGCTGAAAGATCGCTGTTACTAACCCCCCCGACGTGCCTCCATTCATAATGATTAAATACAAGAACACATCTGGAACAGAAATCACTGCTGCAGCTTGCCAGAACTGCTATTATAGATCATAGAGGAGGAATGGGATTGTATCGCTTCAATCCGATCAAAAGAAAAGGGGTTCAGAAAAAAAATACATGAAAGGAAAGAATAAAAGTTTCCAAAATTGAAAGAAATCAGAGTCTAAAAATAATTATATATAATGCATTATATATATATATATATATATATATATATATATATATATATATATATATATATATAATGCATGGTCCTTGTCTCTTTTTGCTTTATATATAAAAAGGGGGGTTGGGGAGCAGAAAGAAAATAGTGCAAATGAGTGCCTTGATTTTGCAAAGTTTAGGAAAGTTTGAACCAACAGTTACACAGGAGCTTAGTACAGGGCTAAAGGGTGTTTTAATGAATAGCTTACTGTATATTAATATAGAGCTAATGGGAGAGAGAGGGGTGCAACTAGAAAGAGATTTCACGTAAATGATGGATGTCTTACAGCAAACACAATGCATGCAAAGAGGTGTATTTGAAAGAGCAATGCCACTCAGTGTCCTACATGATAATGCCATGCTTCAGAGAGTGCAACATGCATAAACGTGCATTAAGAAATGAGATATGTGCTGAAATGTAATGGAAACATGCAAAAAGATCTAAATGAAACATGCAAGGAGATGGAAACATGCAATGGGATGGAAACATGCAACGAAACATGCAATGAGATGTTATCATGCAATGGGATGGAAACATGCAACAGAACATGCAATGAGATATTATCATGCAATGCAGCATGCAATGGGATGGAAACATGCAACAGAACATGCAATGAGATGTTATCATGCAATGCAGCATGCAATGGGATGGAAACATGCAAAAAGATCTAAATGAAACATGCAAGGAGATGGAAACATTGCAATGGGATGGAAACATGCAACGAAACATGCAATGAGAATGAGGTTAAAATGTGCAATGCAATTTAAAGATCCAATGAAAAAAGCATACATTAACACCAAAACATGCATTAAGAAGTTAAATAAGTGAACCTGCAACACCATCATGCAACGAGGTGTAACCATGAAAATGAAATATTAACATGTTTACTATACAGCTTCCTTTGAATTCTGTACCTAGTCTGCTGTATTGTATGTATTGGGTGCATATAACACCCCTTGAAATGTGCTACAGTACAAGTAAGGCAGAGTAAGAAAGCTGCTTTATTCCAAAGACAAATAAAGAAGACAGGCCAGAGACTATATGGAACTAACAGAGCAGGGGGGTTTCTACTGTGACAACTGCCCTTAGCAACAGTCAACACAAAAAGCAATAATCCCTGAGTGTTTCCTTAATTAAAAAGAGAACACAATAATTAAAGAGAAAGGAGAGAAATGGATAGGAAAAAAGGAATAGTTAGGGAAGATACAGTAGGGATCGATTCCTGCTCTTGCCAATTTTACCAGTGTGGGGTCTCTGCTCAGTAAATGTCCCAGACCTCAGTCTTATCTCTACATACAGGGAGTGTTTTCTGGTGTTGCTGGAAAACACGACGGCTCGTGAATCGCTTCACGGGTGTGTTTCATTGTATGCTCATTCGAGGCGGCTTTGCTTGCGTTAGTTTCATGTTTTCTTTCGAGTGAAAAAAGAGACAGGAAAAAGAACAGAAAGAAAGCGGCAGAAAGGATGTTTTTCAGTTTGCAGAATAGTGTGCACAAGAGCTCTGAGGATTCTAAACGTGAGCAGTTCATTTTATCATCTTTGGCTGCAGGATAAAGAAAGCGGTGAAAAGTCATTACATTATACAATTTTTTGTTGGATTTTTTTTTGTCCATTTTTGTTGTTGCTGTTGTATTTTGTTTCCCATCTGGTCCCAAAATAAACTGTGATGGAGTGTTCGCTGTTCCCAGTGGATTGTGGGACAGCCGGAGGTCTCAGATGATACCGTACTGGGCCAGTTCGTGCAGCTCCAGGTGATTGAAGGCTTCCCAGGGGCAGATGACAGTGATGTCTACAAAGTGAACAAATAGTGGGTCAGAATTCGACCCTGTGCGCAACGGGTTACATCAGTTCTAGAACAATGTATAAAACATGTGGTGTGTGTCGAGTAACCACAATGGCTTGGAACACACTAGCTCTGCACCCAGTCCCAGGTTTCAGAAACCTTCAATTAAGAATAGTATTTAAATGATCAGGAGCCTGTGCTGGCACCTCAAGGACAATGGGAAAAAAATAAACAGAAATGTGTTATCGAGATTATCTCAGCATCCCGACATTTCAAACCGTTATATCGAGATCACAAGATAAAAGATCTCAGGATCGAGACAAAACACGTTATTTAAGGAGCCAAGAGATGTTAAATAGACTGCTCCACCCTTATAGCTGCACGAACTCACTCCTATTAAGAAAACTACGGAGATTTACCAGGTCATTTCAGTAATATACCTAAACATGGGAATTTCCAAAACGCATGGTAAACTGTCCACTATAAATACACTAACTGTATACTGAACTCACCTGTGCCTAACCCTTCCATTCCCGGGATGTCGTCACCGAACCTGAAAAAACAAATACAGCAGGGACTCGGTCCCATAATTTACTTACGACCGGTTCAACCAGCCTCATCACACACAGTGAACACAGCTTGATAAGCAGCTAGTATTTCATGTGTAATTCGTTGCTTTGTCACATCATATATAGTTTTTTTTCCTCTCACCCTGTATCATTCTGTTAGTTGATGTATTATTTCTATCATCTCCCCACTCCCCTTTAGGGGATTTCAAAAAGGCAGAATTTTAGTAGTAACACCGAATTCTCTCTGTCTCGGTGAGACTCTTCTACCTTATTCATTATAATTCACTTTCAGGGAAACACATTGAGAAACAATAGCAGAATTACATACATCTAATGTACCACGGGCAGCACATTACAATGCAATTACACTTAAATCTGAAGTCACGTGTTATTCGAAATGCATATGAAATAGTCATTCATTCATACCGTGGAATGTTTACTGAAATAATTTCATATTAATTAAATAGGAAATACTACCACTGAGATAAATAGAAAATATTGGGATAGAAGGTTATGAAAATCAAACACTTTACAGTGCAGGTGAATCTCAATAGCGCATTTCTGTCTGTAAAAAATGTGTAAAATGCCAGAAAAGGTCTCAGTGTTTTAAAAGATGATGGCATCCATGTTACGCGCTTCTGTTTGACTTCTATTGAAGATTACTAACGATATTATACAGTTCTGTAAATGTGTATACCGGTCTTGAATGGCAGCAGTATTAACGACAGACGGCACACGTACCCCTGTATTCCTTTCTTCGGTGGCTTGCTTTTGAACTGGCGGGTCTGCCTCTGTTTGAATTTGGGGGGTCCCTTGCGCGGGGTGGCGGGGCCGCCGGTCACTCTTGTGGCCGACTTGACTTCGGATTTGGGGAGCTCCAGGTTCATGGTCGGGAATGAAGGTCGCTGTGGGGTCACTCAAGGTTGTTATTCAGTTGTGTTCTGTGGTTGTTTTTAAGATGCTGTTGTTTCTGAAAAACTGTGTCTTGCTTCTTCTGATGGAAGGAACTGGAAAAAGAGAGAAAAAAGAGAGAGAAAGGATTGAAATGAAGTTGGGGGCAGACTGTTCTGTGCCTTCAACATTCGGTGCATGTACAGTAGGGAATTAAATGCTTTGAAAATAAATTAGAATTTTTTTTTTTTAATAACTGTTCAAATTGAAACATCAAATAATAATATTTATGAAAACTGTGTATTTCTCACTGGCAATTGGAATAACTTTTTCAAAAAACGACATTGTTCAAATACTTCCAGAAAACAAAGTTCCCTTTGTCAACCCTTAGGGTCTGATAGCAACACAAACTTGAAGGATGATGCTGATGGAAATACTTTAGAGTAAATAAAACGATTAAAATAATAATAATAGTAATAATAATAACGGGGATTGATAATCAATCAGACGGTCAATCAATCTTTATTTTATATAGCGCCTTTCATAGTGGACCACCATCACAAAACGCTTTACAAGATACAGTAAATAATGCTCATCAGTGTGACTGCCAAGCTGCTGACCTGAATTCCTCTAATCCTCTCCAATAGCCTTGCTCGATTTAATTAAACCTCAACATTGCCACTGAGCAGGGCTAAACTCCAATCCCATTAGAACAAGGGCACTCTGGAATATGCTGAGCAAACAATATATAATATATACAATATATTCACAAAGCCATACGTTCTAAAACCCATTGAAATGCATAGACCAATATGAGAGTGGGTCCCAAAGCTCATTATTGATATTTTGAAGCCGTGCAGTGTGACTAAACTGTTCTGGAAACCATTTCATAAGAGAATAAAATAATAACTAACAATAAATAACAACAGCTGCAAATTCACATGACTCCCAAAAGCATTTCTTAGGAGTGACATCAAATTCAAGACAAAAGGACGCGGATTCAAGTGAATCACCAGAGGAAGAACAACTATTCCACATGCTTCAAACACCACGGTGCGTATTAACAAGGCTTCAGCCTCCGAGTTATTCTTAATGCTTTAGTCATTACACTGATGTTTAAGAAGCCCACAGCAATTGAGAACAGTTTAGTATATATTTATATATACAGATCAAACATTACATAGTTATTTCAAACTCACAAGCTAAAGTTTTGTGAACTTTACCCAACATCACTTGATTTGATCTGTATGCTGCCCTTGAAATTAAATCATTAGAAACAATAATTTTCAAAGAAAGAAAGAAAGAAAGAAAGAAAGAAAGAAAGACCAATGACTGTATCAAATACTGACTACAATATTTTAACTTATTCAAAGCTAAATAACAATGGTTTACACAGCTAAAGAAATTGAGAATTAAATACAAATCCAATATTCTTCTTATTATCAGGCTTACCTCATGTATGTGAATTATAGTCTCTCTATAGCTGTGGCGGCCGCAGTCTCTCAGTATTAATAAGAGGTAGGAAGATGCGCTGATTCATCAAAAAGGGCACTTTTAAATCAGCTTAGACATCCACGGGATGCTGACTTGCACAGTAATCAGGATGCTACGCCCATCACTGCACTAACCTGGGCCACATAACCCCCTTAGTGCAGGGTCTCTGCAGCTCCAATCCGATTACAAACTGCTGCTCCATTGTGTCCAAGTTAACCACCGGTCTTCCAGTTAATGCGGTGCATCTAACACTACCCCCCCCCCCCCCCATTCATTTAGAGCATTAGACTCAAGGAGGAACACAGAGAAATCAGTACTGGGGATCTGAAAGCCAGAAGTGATGCAATACAGTATAGACAACTCAGTACTGGGAGTCAGAACATTCATTTCAGTATAGAGAACTCAGCTCTGGGGATTTGCAAGCCATCAAATTCAATACTGTACAGATGACTCAGTACTGGGAGTCAGATAATTCAATTCAGTATAGATAACTCAGTACTGGGAGTCAGAACATTCATTTCAGTTTAGAGAACTCAGCTCTGGGGATTTGCAAGCCATCAAATTCAATACTGTACAGATGACTCAGTACTGGGAGTCAGATAATTCATTTCAGTATAGATAACTCAGTACTGGGGCTGTGCGAGTCATCAAATTCAATCGGGTGCAGATAACTAGGTACTGGTGATCTGAGAGCCATCAAATTTAATCCAAAACAGACAACTAAGCACTGGTACTGGGGATCTGCGAGCCATCAGATTCAATACAGTACAGATAATGCAGTACTACAGTGCTGGGGATGTTAGAGGTGGGAAATGAATACATTATAGAGAACTACACTAGGCATGTCACCAGGGTTGCCCAGCAGGTGGCCTCAGAGTATATACCATAGAGATCCATGTCAGGAAACTGTAATTTGCACCCCCTGGTTTAAAGCCATAGGATTTAGAGAACAACAAAAAAAACTAAATATAAGTAAGTATGGGTCCATCTTATCTGGACAGCTAGCGTATGTCAGTTGACCAGCGGTAAACATTTGCTTGTCCTGTTTTCTCATAAGAGTCGCTCACAATAGATATATTTTGCGAGACGTAAAGGTACAAAACGGCATAACTTTGGCTCCTTCTTGACATCAGCAGAGTCTTTCTTATTGTCAGTCCAGTCACTTATTTTCCTCAACTCTGAAGAAGTCAAAACCACCCCCACTTTCTGTTTAGCAACCCTTGTAACATAGACCCTCCTTCCTCCATTATGCTTAGTAAACTTAACCACCCCACCCTCCAAATTAGACAATACATACATATATATATATATATATATATATATACACATTCATCCTCACCCATCAACCACCCCATTGTAACAGTCTCAATGAACACCCCACTGTTTCTTACCAGCTATGAGGTGGGGACCATTCACCAGTCACAGGCGAGAGCCCTACACAGCTCTCGAGGGCAGCGGCTTGTCTCTCTAACCTAGGGTTTCTTTGAGCTCTGTCTGGCCTGTGTGCCTCTTATACCGATGGCCATGGCTAAGGGGATTAGCAGGTCATTGGCCTCCTGGGCTCATCTGCTGAAGGGGGCCAGAGCCTGCGTCACCCTCCTCCTCACCTCCCTGAATTTCTTAGCAGACTGAATTATGTGTCCGATGATGAATGCATCTCTACCACACAGAGTTGAGCATTGGAACCATCAAAACCACAAAACTAGTAACAACTTAAAAGGGAGACAAATTGGTGTGCTATTGGTACCAGGTTTAGACCTTTAATATTAAATCCTTAATAAAAACAAAAATAACAAAAACGGGCAGTAGTTTTTTTTAACTTCTAATATCTATTAATCACAAAAAGGTGTAGCGCTCATCAACAATGACCAGGTGTGTAGTCAAAAACAACTGATACATTCACAAAATAAAGGTATTTGATCATTTCAGCTTTAGAACACAAGACAATGACGTTTCTACCTCTAGGCCTTGATCAGATACAAATACAAGTTCTATGTATCATTAATTGAGGTTCCTTGTGGCTTTATACTGTTATTGATTTATTATTATTATTATTATTATTATTATTATTATTATTATTATTATTATTATTATTATTATTATTATTTTTATTAAAATGTACTTTTACTCTCTTACTTTGTTAATTTGTGCCCTGTGTTTTTGTATGGTGCTGGTATTTAATTTGTTTGCCAGCGATCTACAATAATGAAGGTAATCTGTGGTCTGGACAGCAGCCCTGAGATGTAAACCTCCTTTCAACAGTGAGATTACCCTGTGTAAATAATCCCCAAATCTCAAAGCTATGCTGTTGAAACCGATGCTTTAACCTAATTAAAAAAATAATACGCTCTTAGGAGACAGACACAAATTGAGTTCAGTTTTCAATTAGTAGAGCAATTGCATTAGGGGAGGCGGTGGGAGACAGGATTATCTTGCTTCATTAAGTAATATGGTCAGCTGTCTTTCTCCCAGAGGCTAAATGAACCCCTACAATAGCAACTCCGTACTGCCAGCCAGTGTACTGCACACACAGGATAGAATCAATCAATCAATTCCTTTATTTAACCAGGTTAAAAAGCAAGTTCTCTTTTACATTGAAATCCCAGAAACTTGGGGGAGTCTAATAATGAACATCCAGTATTGATGTAACAGCATAATACAATAACAAGAACAATAATTAAGTTTCTGTTTATTGTCACGGATTAAGCAGGGTTTCCTAGCACTGTCTGGACTATCTAGGGCGAACAGCAGGTGTCAGTCAATACCTCCACTGAGAACAATGGATAATTAAAATGAGATAAACCCACATGATTATTAAGTGTCGGTTTAGTGCTGTGCATGCGAGCGTGGCAGCTGTTTACTTTGCAGATTGTTTTGAAGGGAGCAGCAGCAGTGTAAACCGCCCTTCTGGTGACTCTTATTGCTGGGGTGAGATAGGTTGTGGGGAGGAAGGTTAGGGGCTTTGTAAAGTGCTGAGCTCAAGACCCACTGATTATTACTTCAGCTGAAAACCTCTTTGGAGCTGTGTAAATTGATTAGTAATATATAGTTAGGAATCAGAAGACATAATGGAAGTCCTACAAAGAGACTGGAACAAAATATTTATTTCAGTAGTCATATTTTTAAATGTATGATTCCAGTGGAAGCCAGCATAAAGTTACAAAAATTTAACACAGCATTCATATAAATAGTGCAGGAACATAGACCTGAATATTCAGAAGTACCCAGTGTTGTCATCAGTTTGGGTTTACAAATGTCCAAAGCCATTTAAAGTCCAATTTTAAAGCCTGACTTATAAATAGAACAGAAAATGTACAAATTACTCTCTCCGATTATCAACTTGCAAAACATCAGTTTATTTTTTCGGTCCCTGCTGTAATTTGATTTAGGATTTTTGTTGATTCACAAGCCGGAGACAGCGACTTGATCCTTGCTGCTGCTTTATTTTACACTCATCATTCTAATCTCCATTTTTAAAAACACTTTGATGTTTTCGTCCCTGACGTGCTCCTCTATTGCTTCCAGAGCCTTCTCCCCACCGTCTCGGTAATACTTCAGGAGCTCCTCTGTGTAGGGAATCCACAGGCAGTTCGAGCAAGCGCTCATACAGCAGTACACGGGCGGAGTTGGAGGGGGGCCCAGGGGTGCGCTGTTGTGTTTTGGGTCTGTCTCGTCCCCCTCTGTTCTAGAACCCCCCTCCACATGAGTCCTTCCCTGGCTGGTTCCACAGTCGGGAGTGTCCTGGGAATCAGAGGTGGTGGACAGGCCTCTGCAGCCCAGGTCATGGAGTGACCGTGCTGCTCCACAGAGCTTCCCAGCTGGGATCGGAGTAAAAAAAGACACAAGCTGCTTCTGACCGAGGTCATACCGGGGGACGTTCCAAAGCTAGGAGAGGAACAGAAACAGCATTGTAGTTTTGCATACTGTGCTTACTTACTTATAGTCGTACTGTACAAGCCCCCTCTCCCCCCATGCTTTTGTCATGCACACGCCTAATGTAACAAAAGTCATCACAGCTGTGTTACTTTACCATTTCAATGTACTGCCTGTATACACATACATCATACTACAGACGCGTCTATCTTTCTGTATAATCATTTAGTACAGCAAAGGCTTTATGCATAGGTCAGGATGACACTTCACTTGTTTACGAGACTAGTTGTGGTTTGATAAACGAAAAAAAAAAAACAAGATTTCAACCCACAATAGCGTATTTCTCAGTGCAATGTGATAAGACTGCTATACTGTGTTTACTAACTCACCTTATGAAACTCAGCTACTCGCCTTATACTCCTCTTAACAGCTAACAGTAGCATTCTAGTAATGAATGTGGTATTACTGCATCAACTGCAATCCTGGTTAATAGACGACATTATTATTATTATTATTATTATTATTATTATTATTATTATCTAGTTACGTTCTCTCCCGGCAACCATGTCAGGACAATATTTTTTTTGTAATGATTGGAAAGGCTTACAGAGATAACACATACACAGACGTCTATCATCACTCGGTAAAGACAGAGAGTTACACCCGAGAAGCAGCAAGGAGTATAAAACAGCTTAGATGCTTACAACTACGTGGACAGTGATGTGATGTGTGTGTGGTGTATGGAGAAGTCAGGGCAAGTCAGCTTGTTCGACTGTTACATGTACGACTGTGTAAATAATCCATAATGATATTATAAAGCTAAGAAATGGTCCAGGTCGTGCTGAGCATCCGACTGCAGAACAACAAGGTCCAAATCTAGCTCTGTAATTTAGTTCGGAATTAGTCCTGACGCACTCCATTTTCTCTCCTTCCGCAACAACAACATCAAACCGGAAGTTTACCGGGACCCTGCGCTCACTTCCGGCAGCTCTTGAAAATGAATTTAAACCGTGTGGAGAGTGGAGACCCAGGCGGAGCTACCTCGGGGTTAGAGTTGAGAGTGCAGCGTCTGCATCGCTGCGCGGCCATGTGGTTTGTATGCTGCGCTGTTGTCAGAGTGTAAAACCGTCCAGTTTTAAATAATACAAATAAACATATAAGCATGGGGAAGCACAGGAAAATCAAAGCGGTCGATCCGTTTTATCACGGTCCCAGGAAAGAGCAGCTGCAGGGGTGTGTATTCTGCGTTTTTGTAATACTGTACTTGCACAGTACTGGGAGGAACGTTTTGTTAAATAACATGTCGAAAACGTTGTCTACCATTTACTGCTTCTCTGAAACACATTTGATTCCTATCAGCGTACGGTCATGATTAACTACGGTAATATGTTGTGCCCCGGTTTATGCGCCCCCTAGCCCGTGTGGTGTTGGGTAGACCTAGTCCTTTACTAGAAGTAAAATCACAACTACTGCGGTACTGTACTTTGAAAGAATAATATAGCTCGCGTAGCTGACGTAGTGCCATTCTTATGCACATCTGTTGAAATGAAGTTAACTCAAGTTACCTTTACTGCTAGTGAACTATTGTGGGAAAGGAACAAGTGTAGAACTGATATCCTGTAATAAAGTTTGCAAATAAAACTACCATTGCATAGCATTATGTGGCAATATGCATTTTGCTATCTTATCTTAGTTTGCACCAGTTTTGTTATTCTTGACGCAAAAACCAAAACGTTATTACATTTAATATTTTTTTTTTACTAGGTCAGAACCCAGAAGTTTATTAGTTTTTTTTTCTTTTGGCGCTGGTGAATGGTGGCCAGTTGGTTTCTGTAGTTGAGTCATGTGCCTTCTTGCCTGATAGCAAACAGAAGAAGAGTGACGTGAAGCCCCAGAGTGGGGATAACCTGGAACACATCCCTTTCCGGCTCCGTGAGATCATGAAGAGCAAGGAGAGGATGAAGAAACAGCAGCAGCAGAAGAAGACGACAACGGCAGGTACTGTACCAGCATGCATGCTGTATAGCACCTTTCAACACAGCTCCTCCACACGCACTGTGTAGAAAAGTAACGAGATACAAGGACATACGCGTATAATACATTACAATGTCTGTTATACAGGGTAAAAAATAAATAAATAGAAACTAACTAGCCAATACCAATACAGATTTGCAAGAATCCTGTTCAGTTTCGGCTGACATCACAAGGACAATTATAATGGTCTGAACAAAATCATTACATAATCTTTGCCGCAGTTGGTAGGCACTTGAGAAAGGCTTCTGACTGATTGGCAGTTTAAGGGGGATATTTTAGCCTGACTGTATAAAGGACTCAATACTAAAACACTAATAACTTGTGGCAACGTATTCCTGTGTGGTACCTGCTAACACTTTCTCCCAGCCATGGTGCCTAGATGCTTATCATCCTGTATTTCATATGCAGCAAGGAGATATAGAGGATATGTCCTGGAAAACTGTGACATACGGTGTTCGTGTCATGGGCGCATGCGCCGATAAGGAACAAGCGTTCGGGCGAGTTTGTTATCCTTCTGCCACTTACTGTTTTTTTTTGTATTTTTATTTGTAGCTGTTGCCCCCAGCCCCACCCCAACCCCCACCCCCAAGCCAGCCCCCAAGTCAGCCCCCGAGGCCGTGCAGCTCCAGACTGACATCCCTGTGCCGCGGTTCCGGAAGCGCAAGCAGGAGTCGGAGGCTGCCTTCATAAACCGCATGGACAGGGAGACGCAGCACGTCATGTTCCTCACAAAGAACCAGCTGATCCGTGAGCCAGAGAGGGAGCAGCCCCTGGAGAAGAGCAAGTCAGAGAATAAGAAAGTGTACGTGTGCTGCCGGGGGGAGAGTAGTTATTGAGGACCAGCTCTGTTGTCACTAAAACTTGAGTAAAACGTATCACAACAATCGATTTCACAAGACCTTGTATAACTTTAAAACAGGGTTATTAAGAATCATTTCTAAATTCCAATTCCTTAAAATGGAATTGAAAGAAAACAGCTATTGACTTACAATTTTAAGAAACAAAGTCAAATCGGCAAACATTTCTACAAATTCTTTTTCATTGATCCTTACATACATCCACAAATAAATGCACTAGATGGTACTTCAGCTGTATTGTTCTACAGAAGCACTCGCTGCCTATGCAGTAAAAGTCGAATAAAAAAGACTGCATCCATAGCAGCACTTTGGACTAAAACTTCAAATGATGACGTGAATCACAGAAGTAGAACTTGTATTTGCACTGACTGATTCTCTGTACATGCAGGTATGACAAGAGTCGGCTGAATAGGTTGTTGAAGAAGAAGGAGGTTAGGAAAGAACTGAGAGAGGAGAAGGAGAAGTTCATAGGTACCGTGTGTGTGCACATGCATGTGTTACTTTCTTATTCAGAAGATGTCATTTACACTCTGTTTAATGTTTAAGTCTCTAGTACCTGATCACAACACTTTAGCTCATTTAAGACTGCATTCTGTTGCATTGCTTATTCCCATCTGTTCTGTTATTTAATTTGAGTAGCAGTCAAGATGTCTTAACACACAAAACTACAGAAATAATCTTTTGGACAAGCGCTGTATGCACTTTGCGTTTGATATGGAAACTAAATGCCTGATGAACACTATTTTGTCCCATTCCTCGGCTTCACTGTTATATAGCCCTACACTTTATACAGTGCTCCTCAGGACTGATTTAATGTGTGTGTATCTCTCTGTCTCTCTCTCTCTCCAGACACAGTGAAGTTTGGGGAGGTTGCCATGGCGCCCCCAACATTCACAGTGAAGCCAAGGAAAGCCCAGACCAGGACTGAGGTTTGTTTGTTTGTTTGTTTGTGTGCAACGGGGACATGCAGATGTGGTTCAGGAGTGTGTGTGGGAGTGTCTAACTGTCTCTCTGTGTTTCAGGGGGGGAGGAAGGGACTGCTCCTGACCTCCTTGATGGGCACACCCCTGGCCACGGGTACTGGCTCAGTAAAGTCCTCAATGGCCAGGCAGAAGATGATGCTGGAGGAGAGGGAGCGCGTGGTCAAGGCTTACCGGGACCTCAAGAAAATCAAACATCAGCGTCTCCACTCCAACACAGCCAGCCTGAAGCGGCTGCAGAACCTCAAGTAAACCAGCGATGCCCCAGGAACAGCAGCGACACAGTGACACTGGGGGGCTAATATATAAACCCTGAGAATTAGTTTTTGTTGACTAGAGAAAAATGGACTGTGCACCAGCTCAGTTGTCTTTGGAAGCTTTTCTCAGCTAAGCCACTAGGTGGCAGTAGAGACTTGAACTAAAAAATACCAGTCCCTGATTCGGATCATCCATCACCAGTAACTTTCAATACAGAGCCATAAACAATATATGGACTGTATTTTCTTCTTCTTTATGATTTAATAATTATGCTTTATACTGGGAATATTGTTGAAGTAAATCACTGGTTGGGTTTTAACAACACCCACAAGTGTTAGCATGTATTTTCCAGTCCAATCAGCACATTTTGTTAAATTGAAATTGAGAACTGAATTTAACAGCATGTTACAGGTGCCTAAATGAAATCCAAAATGAAATCCACATGTCATGAATTGTTTTAAATTAACTCACTATTGCGGTCTTGCCATTTCTTGAATCTTTAAAAGTTTTCCCTTCACTGTAATGGCTGGTTTCTCAGACCTCCATTAGTGCTAATCTTGAACTACCTAATGTTACCTTAACTAACTCACAAGCAGAGATTCCAAACTAGGAAACCATCCAAAAATGACCTTGCCATTCCCAGACCCAATCTCAACTGAGCTCCAGCACAATGGCTCAGTTTAAATTAAATTGCACAAAGTGAATCTAAATCACAAGAAGCCTGTGCTACACATGTTACGTTAAATACACATGCAAAGAATAACTTCAACTGAATAGAAAGCAGTTCCATCCGCCCGCTAGATTTTATTTAAAGAGTTGCATTCTTGCTGCTTCGTTTGTGGATTGCTCAAGTCACTGATGTCATTGATTTTCACAGACTCCTCTTCAGCAGCATGCTAGTGGTGCTTCGGAGAGGAAAGATCACATGATGAAACACGATGGTCCTTCTATTGTTAATGCTCACACTTCCCTTCCTGGAGCACTACACCAGGACTGCGTGTCACCTGCATTAACATACTATTTGGTTACGGCTTTGCATTCACGTTTAGTTAAGAATTCAGATGCTGTCATATGTACTTTCATCTATCAGAGTCACATTCACACACAATTCAAATGTTCCATTGCCCAGGTAGCACATGCCTGCTAACTACACAGGTTGGTGATAAGTACAGTAGATAGCCACAGATTCACCCTTAGATAGTAGCAGGGCTGTATATATGGCTTATGTCCTGATTTTAAATACAGTATAGTATTTATGAAAGCAGAAAAAAATTTCGTTGTCACATTCATAATTGGTCATTTTTTTCTAACGTTATTGTACAACAAAATATTTACATGCTTACCTGAAAAATAGTAAATGCTAAATTGTAGAGTATTATTTTTTATGTCAACCTTTTAAAGACATTCTATTTTCACTATTGCTGAATTATCAAACAAAATAAATACATTCATAAAAGTAAATCTAACACTAGACACATGCGATGTCCCCTTCTGGTACTGGACAGAGCGATGTTTAGCAGACATTTCTGATCTTTGATGCAGCGTGTGTCTTTTTTGTTGAGGATGTGGTACCTAAATGCAGTGGAACAGGTAGTACATCAATAAGGCAAATGTTTTCTGTATTTATTTTTAAGTGATACAAAATGTATATCTACACTTGTCTTTCAGAAATTTCACAGGAAACTACATATTAAATGGCAAATGGTAAATTTTACGGAAATCATTATTATCCAATATACTGCCCCAACGCAGTGAAAAACAGGTTAAATAAAACAATCAACTCAAATGACATGATCATTTGTACTGGCAGCAGAGTGATCAATTTCAATTAACATTTCAGTAAAAGACACAGCACACAGACCTGACTGTACTCGGTACTCATTATTCTCACAATGTGAGATCTCAGATTTACCTCAATAAGACTTTTAAAATTGAGGGGATTTAACATGTACACGTAAATCCTCTTTCAAGATCTTTGACCATTCATAGACCTGGTTATTCAGAAGGATTATGGTACACTGCCATGCAACCCTCCTGGCTCTGTCCTTGTGCCTGCCCTGAATATATACAGGTTATTGAATTCCACTTGCATGTAAAGGAGGTTGGGCAGGTGTGTGCATAGAGGCTGCAGAGCTGGTATGGGTGTGTTCACAGCATTGATGAATCTGGCCTGGTGTGTGAAAGGGAGAGGGGGTGGTTGCTATGGAGATGTGCCTGAGTGAAGCCCCTCTGCACCACCCTGGGCGTGTTGCCAGGTACCTGCTGGAGAGCCTCCTGTGTGTCCTCACCCACCCTGGCACTCGCTCGGCTCAGGGATCTGGTTCATGTTCAACAGACAAGAAGAGCAGCTTCGGCTTTGGCAGTCACACTGGGGCTTGGGTTTCCAGAGCTCTAAATACGGCCAGAAAGTTAGTTCACTGTGCAAAGTGAGTGTGTGTGTGTGCGTGTGGATGAAATTAGACAAAATGTCCCTGTAAAGACAGCAACTCCTGAAATACTCGTATCTGAAATGCAATTCAGCTTTTTCTAACGTCAATGTATTTATTCAGTTTATGGTTGGTAGGTAAATCACTTACCAAAATAATGTGCCCGTTTGCTATAGCCACAAAACCAGTTACTAGTTCAGAGGAAATGTCTTGACATCAACCTCATCATTTAAAAGGGAAATAAGGAAAACAAGAACAGCCACAGCACCTGTTTACCCAGAACGTAGGTTGAGATTAAAGTCATTTTTATATCCTGCATTGGGTTGAGAAATACTGCAGGACATTTTACATTACTTAAAACTGATTACAGGACATTAGTAGCTAAGTAATTACATTTTAGTGACTGGGTAATTACCAATACTCCCTGCTCTTACATGGTGAGGACAATATAACACATTTCCACCATTTAAGAGCAGAGACAATGAACCTTGCTATTACATGTTCATATATGCCCCTGAATCTAAAGGACCACAATCATCTTAAACCATTACTTCAAAACCCCTCAGTTATAGATTATAAAATACAATGTATAAGAGACTACTGTTTCGGCTGATGCCTTCACCAGTGCAATAACTGAGGTGTTAGGAAACTTTTGGCTGTTTGTTTCTTATATGGATCTCAGAACATAAAAGTTCTATTAGAAGGAAAGATCCTAATTATCCAGTAGCTATGCACTTTACTGAATATGCACACCCAGTCTCCTCTTTGCAATTTACTGGAATAGAGAAAGTCACAATGTCTGTAAGAGGCGGTGACCTTCATTTGAAATTGCTTAAAAGAGAAACATATTGGATTTATACTTTAGAAACTTGAAAAAGGCTGAGGCTGAAACATTGACAAAAGACTTTTGTTTCAAGTCCCACACTGGGTCTTGGTGATTTGGATGTTTACAATAAAGTATTGGAGACTGTTTTTAATAACTTTTTGCGTTTCATCTGTTTTGTTTTTGATTACCTGGCGACAAAATACGGTGTCCACACCTATAGTGTGGTAAAAAGGGTGCACAGGACAGCAATGAAACGTGGCAAACTTTGAAATGTGTTTGTGACACTAGCATCTTATCTTTCCTCATAGATAAAAACTGTAATATATCTTAGACAATATGTGACAGAACTTTTCAAACTGCATGCTAATCAGAGGTGCAGTGAAAGTGGTGCTGGAGCTAATGATGGGTATTATTTGTTTATTTAGCAGACGCCTTTATCCAAGGCGACTTACAGAGACTAGGGTGTGTGAACTATGCATCAGCTGCAGAGTCACTTACAACTACGTCTCACCCGAAAGACGGAGCACAAGGAGGTTAAGTGACTTGCTCAGGGTCACACAATGAGTCAGTGGCTGAGGTGGTATTTGAACCGGGGACCTCCTAGTTACAAGCCCTTTTCTTTAACCACTGGACCACACAGCCTCCTATAAGTAAGAGAGACTGAAAGCTGCATTCACTTTGCTGTTGTTGCTGAGGTAGTTACATTATTAAATATAGTCTAACTGCACACTGAATTCTCAACTTGCAATAGTCTTACCTGGAATGATCTCTCCATAGTTGAGCTCCAGCAAGAGAAAAAATAAGGAAGAACTTTTAAACGCTACGCCTTTATAGTAAATAGATTTAAGATTAAGGTTATTTGAATAGCTGTGATACAAAACAAGATAATGTAATTACAAGCACATCAAAGATGGATCCATATTGGGAAGTCAAATTGCGTGCTCGTGAAATTGGTGCCAAAAAAATTGACATTTCCGGGTAGCAAAATATGAAAATGATCAGGAATGAATGCTAAATGAATGCATAGTTATATTACATTCCCTTACCTAAAATGACAGGTCAGCCACCACATTATGAAAGCATGTAACAAAACTCATAGCTAAAATAATAATAATAATAATAATAATCATAATAATAATAATAATAATAATAATAATAATAATAATAATAATAATAATAATAATAATATAATACTTTAGTGAATTATTTTAAAGGGTTCACTAGTAGCTTGCTCTCCGGTGTAGTGCTGGAGATGACTGTGATAAGAGTTTAACAAAGTCCAAGCTGTGCCTGTTTGATTGTACTGCATATGCAAATAGGTAACATTTATCTGTCGAAGGCAACACTGAATCAGTTTACAAAAAAACACAGAGGCCTTTTAAAAGGTCAATTGCAGAAACTTACTTTTTGTATTGTTTATTTTATTTAAACTTATGACAGACTGTCTTTATATGTGTATGAAGATACCCACAGTAAAGTTAAGGGCTTGGTTTGATTAACCTGTACCCAGCCAGGGTAAGACACAAGACAAGAAAGTTAAACATTTAATAGTACTGAGGCAGGAAAACGTTTGGGACTACACCTTTTTGGGCATAGGCGCAGAAAGACGGGCCAAGCTCTTTCCCTGGTGCAGAAAGAAGGGCCAATGCAAAACTATACTACATTCTTTGGAACACGTGAAACGTTCTCTTTGATCCATTGCCCTAACCCTAACCCTAACCCTAATTAAGAACTGATTTAATAGGTTGTTAGTATTTGAATTCTCTCAGCTGGCCCATTGCTGAAAAGCATGGCCTGGTCTTTCTACACCTAGGCCCCTTTTTGCTCTCTTGGATCGCAGTAAGAGGATTTAACACAACACAAATAGCAAAAGAAAACAACACACCTGAAGAGGATGACGTCACAAAGTAAATACACTGCTCTGACTTTCCCTAAATACCAATAATGCTTTAGCAATCCCTTTGTGTATCTGTGTACATTGGCGTGAGAGCGTGTGATGGTAAATATGAACATTACCTCTTTATAGAGCCTAGGTGGGGAGTGCCAATCAGTGAAAATGGTTTTATGAAGCTATACCTCATGGTCCAGGAATGGGAGTCTGTATTAATCACTGGCCTGACACACAAGACTGGTCTTATCAATAAGGGAAGAGCTTTTGATAGTTCCTTCTGGTAGTTTTTATAGCTGTTTGCAGATTCCAATGCCATTTAGTCAAGAAGGTGTGTCTTGCATTTTTTGTACAAAGTAGGAACAGAAAAATAAGTAAAGCAATACCTTGTTCATAGTTCATTTCTAATGCACAGTGATTGACTTTATTCACTATCGCGCTTTCAGCAGCTCATTTAGGTAGTGTAAACAGGGTTGATTGAACTTCCAACCATGTCCATAATTATTCATTTGAATCAATTAAACCCCAAGACCAGAGCTGCCTGCCTCTGCTCTCCATGATCTCCCAGTCAGTGAAATCAGCAGGCTAGACTGTGGAGAATGACGCTAGCATTCCCTTTGAAGTCATGGGGATTTGCGGCCAATATTTTCAAACCTTACCAAATATTTCACTGTACAGTACGCCTATCAAAAATATTAGAATCAGACTGTAGCATTCGCACGGTCCTTTTTAAAATGTTGAGTGATGCATTGCCCAATACTCCCGAGAGGTTGCGCTAAAATGAAATCAGGTAATATACCTATAAAAAGAATGTGTCCTTTGTTTTGTTTGATGGAAACTATAATGAACAAACTACACTGAAAGGCTCATTAAATAGTAATTCCTTGCATTTTTAGCTATGCTATGATAGTGCTAGTGACTACTGACATGGCCTCTTTGTACAATCATGTGCTTAACAGTAGTTTCTTACATGAGGAAATTGTGTGGTGTCATTGAATTATCCCAGGAATGTATCAAGTGTTGGTGAATTTAATATGCTGTATATGTAATTTACAGTTTTAAAGTTATACCTGTTTTAATAATACAGTTTTATAAAAAATACTCTGTGGCTCAGTTTTTACAAAGTATGTATAATTGTGCCTTGCTGGAGATACCGTAAACAAGTTTATGAATTGTCAGAGTAGCTTAATAACTTCTAAATAATAATACGTACCCCTGCCCTTGGATTACTGGCAGAGGTCTCAGGTTTCATTCTTCTTTGGGCCTGGCTGGTTTCCATGGTAACTAATGTAGAGCTTTATTTTTCTTCTCTTGCCACAGATATTTCCAAAAGATAGCATTTTTCTTCTTAACCTTTTGTTTTTGTTAATGATACCATGACCATGTCTATATAAAAAGGTCAGACTTACAGCTGACATGTTGTTGGGGAACTATGTTAGAACTCTGTTATTGATTATGTTTTTCTGCAAGTTTTGACTTCTTTAATTGTGTATATACCAAGTAGACAGGTCTGTTGATTTTTTTCAGAATCTGTGCACAATCTGAAATATACGTCTAATAATTTGATATATGTAAAGAAAAAAAAGAAAAAAAAAAGAAAAATGGTTGGAATTGAGTACTTGAAGTAAACACATCATTCCCTTCACAAACAAACCCTTGCCCTGCAAGCAAATGACGTACAAGGGTTATGATTGTGCAAATATTGGTTGAGGTTAGGTGTCTAATCTTGTCTGATAGGAGTGCTTATATCTCCTGCACATTGGGGCCTATATATATATACAGTATATGTATATATATATTTTTTCAGATACATGTATTGTCCTGGGGGTGTGGAAGCATTTTCATAAGAGTCTGAAGCACGGCCTTCTGTTGTTTTACTTTCCAAAGCTTTCTGCTTCGTGTTTGGGGTGCATTGAGGCCTCTCTGACAATGGTTTGCTCTCAAGCAATATAAATCAGCGCTACCAAACAGAAAATACTCTCTATTAAAGCAAGTCAAGGAACCAACAAAGCATGACCTTAATTGTGAGGTGGTCTGAAGGTCTGTTAACATTGAAGTCAATGGAATCTGTAAAAATATGGCCTTAACTCTGGGTCGAGCTTTGTAGTGAGGTGGACGTTAAGAAAGCTTTCACTGTATATCCTCCATAGATCACAATGTCAAATGTATTTGTTAAAAAGGGATGTACTTTTTTATTGTATTGTTTTCTAGTTTATAATAGACATGTTGCTGTCTTTTGTTGGTCCTACACTTGCTGAAATTAACTTCACTGAAATCGATTAATTTTGTTTCATGTATAATGCAGTCCTATGCCGGTACCAAACATTGTCCCATTGATCCACAGGGTTCAGTTTATGCTCCTCACAGATTCAAATGTTAACCACGTACCTGTTTGATTTGAGCTTGGGCCGGTTCTATTTGTGTTTATGTTTCCACGGTATCAGCAAACTGTCGACAACACAGCAGCTCCATGGCAACACATCCACATCATCACTGTTTCACGTAGGTGAAATCAGCCAATCACTAATCATTCCAGTACATCTTATCCTTTTTATAGAGGTCATCACTTGCTGTGAATATACCACATGGTTTTTACATTAATATGTCCTATGCAGGATGTCTCTTATCATTAATCATTTTGAAGAGTAGCCAGCTTTGCTTAGCGGGCCTTTCTCCCAAACTGCCTCACAACGTATTATAGAGTACACCATCTGTTTTAATATTTTTCTTAATCATATTTAAAGATTAAACTGACATTCTAATTATAGTATAGTATAGTATAGTACTAAGGCAATACCAGTGTAAAATAACTGAAACAGTAAGAAAAGTTGATCTGAACCATGATTCAGTTTATCTTACCTGCAAGAAATATAATGTAGTTTAATACTGTCACAGTCCAAAAAAAAAGAAAGAAAAAAGGTAATTGTACTATAGATAGTTGAAAAGTCTCTATATACAGTTTTGTTATTTAGAATCCTGGACATTAAGCGCTTGTACCTTAAGCAATGTAGTAACAAGGTAAACATGCCTTGTGACAAATCAAAAAAAGAGAAAAACCAAAATGAGAATCTTATCGTAGCACTTAGATGAGAGGAAGTGAGTGAATTTAACGATAAGACTGCTCAACACAGACAAAATACAATCCCCCTATTGCCACTGGTCACATCCAAACCAACTGGACTAATAGGCTAGTTGCATCAAAGATGGTTCATCTAATATATATTTTCATGTGTTCTTTTTTTGCAATGTCAGTCTTGTGTGTCACATGACATGCTGCAGATTATCAGTGTATGGAATTTGCCAGCATGCATCCTTTTCCTGAGGAGTTATCATGCTTAAGTGCCGGAAGTGACTGTGTTTGTCAAAACTGCCAGGCTGTGCTATTACACATTGAAGGTCAGTTCTGTTTAAATATAACAAAAACACTATAATATAATAAGCGATATAAACTGAGCTTTAAAAATAAAAGTAGAATAAAAAATTACAAGATATTTAATATATCCATTGTGTGTTGGGTTTGCTTATGATGAAATGTAAAAAACAATGCTGTACCTAATTAGTAACACAGTTGCAACACAGTGAAGTCCTATTATCTTGTAACCTCTTAAAAATAAATAAATATCTTGCATAAAAGGCCAATGCAGTCAACTGCACATTAGTCCATAAAATATGCCATATATATGCATATATATAATGTATGTATGTGTATGTGTATGTATATGTATATGTAAATGTAAATATAAATATCAATCAATCAGAAATCAGTTTGCATGTGGTCTATTCCGAGTGCAGTTTTTCAAATACAGTAGTTGTTTTGAATTGTAACTCCAGTTTATTTTAGAAATCAGGGATGCATGTTCTGCTTTAGTTCTTTTCTGTGTACATTGTGCTGCTGCTGCTGCTTCCTGTCTGCCAATACGAGAACCACGAATCTGAGGCTGAAAGTGGTTCTGCACCACCTGTATAAACAGGCATACAGACTGAATAAATACACACAGCCCCTATTAAACACTCTGGTAACTGTATACCAGGGTGTGTTCCTTATAAATACACTCTTTAATTGTAACTATTTAATTCCTTGTATACTTACACATAGCTTTATTTATTTACCTTTAACGAAACATGACAGACATGGAAACCTTTTAAAAGCCATTTTAAAAGACACTCCAGTACACTGATGTTGTACTGTTTGGGAGAATCTATTTAGCAGATTGGTAGGCAATACAGAAAGCCACACAGATGTAGAAAGCCCTCTGTGCTTACTGTACGGCAGCAATATTTTCCTATCCTATTGTTTCCTCACAGAAACGAGTGATATGTGATATATATAAAAGGAAAACATGAAAGTTAATATATTAGCTGCCCTCCCCCTTTAGACAAAGCCAAAAAACAGAGGCTGGAGAGGAAGAGGTGAACTCTGGTGCACAGCGGGGACATAATGGATTGAGGTAAGATAGAAATCCTTTCCTTGCCCATTTTTGGACGTATTGTTTATCTGAGAACAAATAAGATACTAGCTATCCGATTTGATCTGGTATTGGAAGCACCTAAATTTGCTTGATGTTTACGTGGTTTGATTTTAGGCTAAAGCGAGTTCCCTGCAGAACAACTGCTTTGCTTAATTTTGTACCTTACTTAGAAGTTATGTCTGTGTCTCCCTCACTGACCAGAAGGGAGGGAGATCCAGTCTGTGTCTCCCTCACTCACCAGAAGGGGAAGAGGTCCAGCCTGTGTCTCCATCACTCACCAGAAGGGAGAGAGGTCCAGTCTGTGTCTCCCTCACTCATCATAGGGAGAGAGGTTCAGCCTGTGTCTCTCTCACTCATCAGAAGGGAGAGAGGTCCAGTCTGTGTGCCTTTCACCATATGGTTTGTTCCTTCATGTACAGGAAAGGCATTGACAAAAAAAGACAAAGATGCCTTGTTAGTGGCATTACCTGTTAAACCTTTCTAAAAAAGCCTTGACACCTTGGTGACACTTCATCTCTGCAAGTGATAACAAACAGCGGTCCCTCAAGGAGCCTCAAGGACTGATTGACTCGCACACTCGCTCTGGGGTGAGCTCTAATGGGCTGAGGGAGGCCCAGAACAGGGAGAGATGTGCCCAGTAGGGATAGCAAGCCTTCATTAAAATGGGCTCCATGGCAAACCACAGAGCTCATTTCAGCAAAAACAACAAGCTATTCATTTCAAACATTATGTACGAATGAAACCAAAGACATTGAAAACGCTTGTCTACCAGACTATGGTTGCAGAGTGTCCCAGAACTGCCATCAGTGTTTTAAGCTGAAGTGTTGTGTTTTTTACACAACTGGGGTAATATGTGTATAATTATATGGAAATAGTTGCCAAGGTGTTACCACACAATTACATCAGGTAACACAATGTTGTTCACATGGCCATTCCCAGAAGCTGGCATGCAAGAGCAGGAACCATTGGTCATTACCCAGTCATTCTGATGTATTACAAAGTAATTACATGGCTATTCATAGTAATCTAAAGACATGGATCCCAGGGCTGGCACATGCCTTCCCAGTAGTCGTCATGTTTAGTCAAATGTTACTTGGGTTCTGTGAATTATCTAGAGAGATTAGGATCCAATGCACAACTGAATATGCAGCTTGTTGACTTTCACATGGACCTGCATGTGGATCCTTCCAAGACTAAACAGTTTGAATCATTCAATACACTGCTGTTGACCTTCCCTGTACAGTAGTTATAAAATAAATAACTTGTACAGGAATGGCTCTGTAAATGAGAGTCAAACTGTTGTTTTTTGTTCTAGAGAATACTGTCGGCTCTCCAGCTATCCTATAAGGACTTGCACCTTTCTAATTGGATCTGCGTAAATTACCTTTGTTTGCACCGATGTTCGTTATGGAGGTCGGCAGAGACTTCGTTTGTTGTATGCAAGCATTTATTTTTACAGTGCTGTTTACATTAATCACCAAGCAATTAATTTGTATTGTTGCTATCCATTAAAGTGATTCATCCACTCCCACACAAAACAACACGTGTGCTGTGCAGCAAAACAGATCTGCTGATGCTTCATTATTAAAATATATTTAAAATAATCTCAGTTATATTACATATACCCTGGATTACCACAGCTCTTTACTATGGATGTGCGGATACTCATACTCATAATTGCCTTTATATATATATATATATATATATATATATATATATATATATATATTCCCTCACCTTTACAACTGAGTACTCAATTGAAAAGGTGAGGGAAGGACAGCATTGATTAGTGGAGCTCTGAAATCTGACTGATGTCAACACCCGGGCTGTTTTAGATGTGGGGTTATGATGTCAACACCCGGGCTGTTTTAGATGTGGGGTTATGATGTCAACACCCGGGCTGTTTTAGATGTGGGGTTATGATGTCAACAGCCCTCACAGTATAATGTAGGTTTGGTCACATGCCCCAACAAAAATAAAATTAAAGCATGTTTAACTGCTACAGTTCACAGCTTTATTAATTTTCCATAGTCAATTATTAGGCATATAAAAATGAATTATTTTATATATGTATCAACATTTATGAATGCTTCAACTCAAACGTCGATTACCGTAATCTCTTTCCACGACAATGAGTAATAAAGTGTGTAGTCTACATTATAGTATACTGTAATTAAATCCAAAAAAACTATAGGCAGTCCTTTCCCACCTTTTCCTAAATCGCTCCTGGTCATGCAATACTCCCCTTATTGATTAATCAATGGATGAATCAGCAGAATGCAGAGGCTGTGATGTGATCCTGATGCACACACACAAATGTCAACTTCTCAAGTCCCATTAGCTATTTCCAGAGTTTGACCAGCGTAGGCTATTGGTAACCTGCTGTCCAAAGCGTGTATTAAGTGCGGGCTCTTTGCTTTTTATATTTGCATCCTCTTTATTTTTCAAGCCTCCTTCTTTGTGTTCTAAATAAACAGAGATATGATTGTGCAGAGATTGTGAGGGGGAAGAGAGTGGGAGCTGAAGTGTTTGGAGTGGATTTCTGTCTCCTGGCACGACGGGAGAGAAAAAAAAAAAAAAAAAACTTATAATTCTGAAACTGACGCCTAAAGCTTCTTTCGACACTAGAGAGCAACAATGTGATATACAAAAGCGTCAAAGCAGTCGTATCTGAAATTGGCATTTTTATACTCATGGTAATACCTGGGTAACTGCCAATAGTCCCTGTGCAGGTTTTTATATTGGTAAGGGAGGCAATAGTCTTCATGTACACTTTTACTGAGGTGCCAAACAGTTTTCGACTGCGATTTGGTTTATCAAAACTATACTGCTCCCTGTTATCGCTGGATAACAGGATTTGGAATCGCAATGAAACTGAAAGGCAGAGGGATTCCACCTGCTGTATCATCTTTTTATCCAGTTTTTACTAAACGTTGAAACAAGGACAGATGTTCGTTACAACTTCCAATGGGGTATAACGGAGCGAATTCTGAGTTTTCATCATTAAATAGAGGGTGTGCCCTTTAAGGGTATGCATGTGTGTATGTGTGCTGGATATCTGCCATTGTCCATTGTGCTAGGCAGGGTGCACTCAGGGATTTCAGCAGCCCCTAATTACAGACGCACTCCGGAAATCAAAGGGATAATCGGGAGCAGATTCCATTTTCACTAGGGAGACTGTCAGCCACACTCCGCCTCCTGTCTTATTTCCTTTCAGCGATTCAAAAACGTTCTCCCATTTTACTGTTAATGGACTACAATGTTATTCTTATACAGTGTTGCATTGATCTGGCACTCCTGCAGATTAAACCAATATTGATTTCTGCACAAAAGCTAGTTTTAATATAACTTAATATATCTTCAGCTTGGCAAAGGGTGCAAGACAAACCCAACTCTGTTCATACTGGCTCCAGCACGGACTCATCAAAGGTGCTAACGTGCCTTACTTCAATCTTTTTCAGTATTGGAGGCCAAATTATCAGGAGGTTTGGCTTTTTATTTCCATTTTAGAACAGCCTTCACTGTGTTTCACTGTGCAAGTTTGTACTGAAGCTGGGGGAAGGTAGACCACAGAAGAGCAGAAACAGCAGCAGCAGCGGCACTTGACTAAACAAAAGTGACGTCAAAGTACGAGCGGCACTCAGAGTCAAAATCACCTAGAGACAGAAAGAACAAACAGAAAGCCAGTACTGATCTCTGTGGGGTCCCTGAACCTGAAAGACCGATACCTTCAGTGTGCACCAGGAATCATCTGACACTGTTATTGAACCACTTGAAGGGAAAGGGTCACAGGGGTTGTGAGCGCGCAGATCCAACAAAATATTGGGTTTTCAACCTAGACCAAGGCTGAGTACAAAATCACAGCGAGGGGAAAGACGATCTTCCAGGACAAAAAAAATCCATCCCTTGTTTGTCCTTCACTCACCTTATCGACTCTGTCTCTCTAGCACTCAGAGAGTGACAGCACTTTATATAGACACTTCCCATTGGAAATATATTACAGTAATATTGCAGTTTATCATGCTTTAAATCAGTGCAAAAAAAATTAATTGAGTCTTTAATTCTGCATTTCGGTTCTTCACATTTTTTTTCTGTAGGTCAGATTGTCTAATTGCAGCCATTAGAGTTTTACACACTGGGAACCTTTCATCAATAGCATTGTCTTAGAAATAAGTTTGACAATGCATGCAGGTCTCGGCCTCACTCTCATGCACATTACAATATCAGCTGCACTGCTGGCACCAGAGGTGTGCAGAAATCCAGATTTGACTATTCCTTCAAGAGTATTGTTGCTGTTACAGTCGCACTGTGTGCAATGCCTAAGAGAAGTTAACATAAAAACTAACTTGCTGTTAGAGTTGAGCAGGTCCAGTAACAGAGTACCGTCCTTGGCTCAGGAGGAAGGACACGAGAAACTGAGCAGCGCATTTAAAAAACAAAACCACCAAAAAGAAAAAATCTACTTTTCGATCTCATATTGCGGGACCAAAAAACAGTTTTCTGTGTTCACTTGTACACTTTCTTTTTGGAATACATGAAACAGTCTCTTGAAGGCACGTGGCATGATGTCATCTAATATCGGGTCCTAACCCAAGGCTATTCATATTTCTTTCTGTGTCTAATCTAGATAGCACCCTCACTGAGATCTTTAAAGCTGAGCCTCCCTGCGAGGGCAGATTCTCAAAGTGTTTCACCCCAGGCTGTACAGTAGTTTACTCTCCTATTTCAAAAGTGGACACATTTATTTTACAAAATGAAAGGGGAAACAAAAAACACGAGTGCCCTAAAGGCCCTTAGTTATATTAGTACATGAACAGGTGCTTCTCAACTTCATGAATAAAAAACACACACGTATCATACATAGATTTTCCTTCATACTGAATATCAAGCTCTCCGAGTAGGAGTGCCTCTTCACAGAGATTTGCCTTTTCAAAATGCTCTGCAGGAGGCCATGTGAATCCAGTAGGAATGTTTGTTAATTCAAGAGTGCATCATAATTACATTTGAATAGCCAGTTTGTTTCCTTTTCAATCACAGATCTGTGTTGACTCACAAAGCCGGCGAGTCGAACAACATGTTGAAGTGCAGTCTGGGATTTGGAATCCATGAAACCCGACACCTTGTTGATTTGAACTCTGCTGTTCTCAGTAAAGCCCGGAGCCATGAATAGCTGACTGTGCAGCGAGCAGACAGGAGAGCCGGGAGAAGCAGGCTCTGTGCTGCTGCTGCTGCTGCTGCGGTTTGATTTTCAGAGGCAGGCGTCACTGAGATCCCTCTCTTTAATAATTCAAAGAACAGCAGTGAGCTGATGCTGCTGTCATTGTGTAACAGGGGTCAGTGATCAGTGCCTAACTGGCAGTATCTATCTCACTTACACTTGTTTCCACGGGATATTCTCAAGATCGCAAAGATTGCAATCTCTGGATCCTGAACATGCTCTCCATTTGAAGGTGTTCTCATTCTATCAAGCATCCACCGCACATGCATGTGCACTTTAAAATTCAAGTGCCACGGGTAGTGTTGGGTGATACACTGCCGTTACGGATTCTTTTGCATTGTGGTTAAGATGCTCGCTTGCGGTGCAGGGGGTGGCCAGTTCGTGCCCAGCCTACGCCCTGTTACACATGCACGAATCAAGCACACAGAGATGAATGCAAACTCATAGTCTTATTAAAAGGGAACTACTGCAACTTTTCTAAATGCTCAGTAGGAATTAATAATGCAAGAAAAAATAAAAAACAATTAGGCAGATGGCAAACGCTCAGTTACTATTTGAACTTTAATCAAAAGCTCAGGTCCCATCTTTAAAAAAAAAAATAACAAAAAAAAAGATAATTAGATAGATAGATAGAAAACAGGTGTCATATTAAAATAGTAAATGTATGAATGACTTTACAGCAGCTGTGCAGGGTAGCAGGGCCATCACTGCCCCTTGTACAGGTGGGCTTGTGTGCCTGTCTCTCGACACAAGCTGTTCTACTGCAGAAATAAAATAAATCACATGAAAATGACTGCAGTCGGAGTAAGCGTACCAGGGTTACCTAATCGAGAGCAGAGATTATATATTAGATTGCACAGTTTAACTTGCAAACTGTGTGTAGATTACAGGTGTGTTCTGTGGCTGTAGAAGGGAGAAGGTTGGAAATAAAAACAAACACAATTCATGTTGAATCACAGGCTGCTGTGGAAAATCACATTTATTTTCCATTATTAACTCCTGCCCAGGTTCCATGACTTATCTTCACAGTAAACTAAGCAGACATTTCCTCCGAAGAGACATTTTGTAATTTTATAACCTTGGGACAACAATCAGTGATTAAGCCTTCTAATTTACATCAGAAAATAAATAAAAAATTACATATCAATGCACATTTGTCATATTTAGATATAGGTCAGTGTTATTTTAAAAGGAGTGTAGCCTACTGGTACTGGTCATATATTTAAATAAGTAATACAATTTCCATTACACTTTAATTCTTCATTCATGACAGCTTTTGGGCCCAATTCAATTAACTTTTCAGCAGAGAAATTCATGCAAAAAACCATGTGTCAGTGTTGACACCCCTGATTTAAGGTGGCATTGCAAGGTTATATTTTCTTCTCATTGATTGTCCGGGAATACCGTCTTTAGCTATAATATAACAATACCACCTTAAAATGTCTCTGTGTCTGTATCTGATACCACTATTCAAATGTGCTGTTGGAGACATATATCAGGGACATTTTTCTGGTTTATTTCCTGCTAAAACAATTCCCCCAGTTTAACACAATGATCACAGTTTGTTTAACATTCAATTGACATCCCCCGCTATCTTACAAACACTGCATTGAAGGAAGCGCTTAGTTAACGCAACAGAAAATGATATAAAACAAAACAAAAACAGAAATTCAGTCAACTGAAATGTAAGGCGCACTCCCCCTCTGGGGCACAGCTGGAGAGGCTGAAGACTGCACTCGCTAGTAAACTCTCAGGCACATCATACTACAAAAGGTGGGTTTCAGATCAACGGTCCCATGGATTTTTTGTTACTGAAGTGACAGCCATATTCTGGGCATCTGGAGAGCAATGATGTCTTTGTTTTTTTAACTGGAGAGGCATTTTAGTACTGCTGGTTAGGCGTTATTTGAACCCTGTATATTTTCTATGGTCACGAAGCAGTAAGTGTGCTTGCATTATTGATGCACCCAACTTTCTGAATACACTGGGTTTTGTATTGGTTCTGTACTGGTGGTTTCAGGGCTTCAGGGAACCTTTACTGCTGCATGTGGGTGCGTATCACATCTAGAACGGTAAGCTGCTTCCAGTCTTAGTTATTGAAACCCTGCATCTCCTCCTTGTCTGGCTGTCTGCGTCACACTGTCTGCACAGTCCAAAACAGCAGCAAAAAAAAAGAAAAAACATTCAAAAAGGTCAGGAAGGAGAGAAGGGGGTGTTTTTGTTTTTGTTTTTTTATCCACTGACCCCCTCCCCCCTCCCCCCTCCCCTCTCACTAGCTGACTGCCACTTCAGTTCTCTTTTCACAAAAGAAATCTCAGTCAAAATACCATTGTCTCCGTTCTGGACGTAGAAGCATTTGGGTTTTTTTGGTCACTTAGGATTAACATTTTGATAATAAAAAAAAGCGCCTTTGTCCGTGGGGTTTGTTATAGCCGTTCATACCGATGCCAGGCTGGTGCCAGGCTGACAGAGAGCATCCCTGGAGAGGCACAGCTTTTGAGATGATCTCACAAGGACCCCCTGCCTCCTCCTGCGTGAGGCTGTACCGAGAGAGTGAGGAGCTAGGATCTTGCTCTCTCTCCCTCTCTGTATCGGTAGAGGAATCTGCCATCAAGCATCACTGAGGCTGGGCCAGCAGTGAAGGGAACAACCAAAAAAAAAAAAAAAAAAAAAAAAAAAAAACAGAAAAAAGTCTTAGCTTTACAGGGTCAGCTGGGAGTCTTTGGATCACTGGAAAAGTTTGAGAAGTCTGAGGGATGTTTACCAAAGGGATTTGGAATAAAAGCCGTTTTCCTAAAAAAAAAAAAAAGAAAAAATAGACATAGTGAGTTTTACTGACATACTATTTTTTATATTGCAATGGTTTAACAGTAATCAAAAAAGGATCTTCCCTGATTAACATGTGACAGGAAGTAAAAGGGTGAAGTCCCATGTTACAGGAAGTTAAGTGATGAGAAGAGGTAAAAAAAAAAAAAAAAGCCTTTAGTAGCTCAGTCAAGAGAACAAGAGAACGTTGAAAATAACATGTCTTTGGAGAATGTAATTGTATCTATTACCCCTGTTTTGCACACTGGTATCAGATAAATATTGATCTATTAATGTAAAATAGATCAAAGAATATCCACAAACTGTACTGTATAACTACATGTCCAACAGACATTTACGTTCTTTATACAAGTGAACAGGAATGACGTCAATAGCTTTTTGGCTAATAAGAGCTTTTTTTGTGGGGTCTGGGTAAGCTAGAGAGAGAGAGAGGCGACGGTCAGGTGACACTGAAGCAACGGAGAGGCGAGTGTTCGTTCAGTTCACGTACGCTTCCTTTCCTCTGCTGCCCTGCTGTGGAGGCAGAGTCTTCGGCTCGGACTGTAGAGTTGTTGCTGCTCGCCGGCTGGGAGATTACACTCGCCCGGGGGATTACCACTTCATACTGCATGTCCGAGTGCTTTACACACACAGCATGCACCAAACCACACGCACAAACACACAGACGCACAACAGGAAAGGAAAAAGGGCAGCGTTAAAATCCAAATGCGACAATCGCACATAAATGTGTGGCTTTGCAAATACCCTTTAAAAACAGCATAGGGAAATTATAATCTGCTGTTATGGAATTGTGTGCAGGAAAAGATGGGGTGTATTGAATTGAGCTAAACAGCAGTGGATCTGTATACTAAATGGGTAGCCTAATTTGAGGGAATCTTTCATGGACAAGAGATTTAAGCCAGTTGAGCTGTATGAATTACACATGGGGTGCAGGTTATGTTGAAAAGCTGACTGTGCACACAGGTTAGGAATACTCTGTATCAGTGTGTTAGGGTGGATAAATCAACATTTATAAAAACTGTTTGTCTATCAATAACTTACATGTCCAGGGCCTTTACTGATCAGTGCAAGCTCTGTGGGTTGGTACACACAGCTGCGAGTCTGCCCATTGTAGCCACAGTATGGGGACACAGGCTTGTTAGCTGAAAAGGAAAAAATAAATGTGGTTACACGTGGAGAAGGTAAAAAGCATCAGAATACATTGAAACCTGTCTCTGCAGTTCTCTACTCTAACAGCCAACGAGACTGTGCTTTTCAAGTGACCGCCTTAATTAAAACTAATTAACTAAAACAAATAAGAAACAACTTAATCCTTCATTCGATTGTTTATTTCTAGCTTGGTAAATGTATTGGGTGTGCTTCTTCTTTCTGAATTTCATCCTCTGTATTTCACAGGACTGCCAGCACCTGTAATTCATAAAGGGAACTGGTAATAATAAAATATCTGTAAAAATCCACAGCAGCCACACCCCTGCATCCATCATTACCATGGGGTGCAACTGTGCTGTTGCTGATTATGAATGTCATTTGATGACCGATAAACCAGATCTCTCAGTGTTTTACTGGTCCATCAGTGAATGATGAGCAAACTTCATGGAAATGTTCTCGGAACAGGCAGGCGTTCTGTAGTCGGTTGGTGTTCTTTGTAAATGTGTAGTAGATTGGAAGTATACATTAACAATTTTATTTTAAACAGTGGGGTGCACTGGAACAACACTATATCTCACCATTCGTTTTTATTATTTCTGGCACAGAAATTAATATTTTTCTTTTCATACGTTTACAGTAGTAAAGGTTCTGGACATAAATAATAGGGAAATGAAACAGGAGCAGTCTCGATATCTGTGTCTAGCTGGAAGTAAAAATAATTGATTTAAATTCTGGCTTGATCTCAAAAATGATGTTTCCATTGTATTTCTGGATTTTGCCAGTGTCCTCTGTATATCATGTTATCATGGCAGTTATTAAATCATGGTTGTCTTTTGTCAGTTTTAAACATCATGCATGTGGAGACTTGTCATATTGTTAGCATGCTATTTAAAACTACACCATATGGGGATCCTTTTAAATCAATTGATGAAGTACATCAGCAATTGATATCTGTTGAGGTCAACATCCACAGTCCTACACATAGCATGCAACTAGTAGAATGTTTGGAAATGTAGCATGTTCCGTTGCGGAATGCAGCAGGTTGTACGCTACATCGCTGGCTGAGCTCAACATAACTACAAAACATTGTAAGACAGTCTAAGATCAGTGTTAAAGAGGGTGTGTGAATTCAAGATCTCAAAACTATGATTTTGTTAATCCCCAGTCCAAAAAACACCTACAGGACTAGGAGACAGTAGATCCTGGGTTTCAATCCCAACGGGCACCACCAACGGATTGATTATAAATTGGGAAAATTAATGCAGCATACCTGTGCTTGGTTCATCCATGGAGAAAGCTTTGTTTTCCACGAACATGTTCTGGGATGCCTGTTCCTTGAGGATGGTCTCGTAGCCCACCCCTCTGGTGGGGTACAGGTCGTCTCCGTAGCTTGGCTGCGCCTCTGACTCCTTGGTGAGCAGGCAGAGCTCGGGGATGATGTACAAGATAAGGAAGGTCCAGGCATTGGAAACCAGAGCGATGGCCAGCGTGGGGTCGTCCCAGAGGGAGCTCCCCACCCTGCTGTTCCCAAAAACGTACATCACGATCCACGCCACCCAGATGCCTATAGAGACGAGGGCCGTCAGCAGGATGAAGATGCCGTGCTTCCTCCAGTGCTTGTGCTTGCCCATCTGGGTGGAAATGCTTGACACCAGGGTGGCCAACAAGAGGACCATCACGTAGATGAGCGCCATGACGAAATCCATGTTGGCAATTGAGCACGGGTCCCCCACAACGGTGGTGCTTGGGGCGTTGCGGACTATGGTTATGATCAGCCACTCCGTGTTGATTATGACTTCAACCAGCCAGAGAGCCAGGGCACCCAGGCACAACACCCATCCCCGTGGACCATTGTCCTTCCGCACGAGCAGGTTCAGACGGATGCTGTGCACCAGCAGGCAGGAGAAGCAGCCGGCAAACAAGACGCCAAAGAGGAAGCGCCTGGAGGCACAGGTGGAGAAGTTTGGCTTGACGATGAAGTCGAAGGTGAGGGCGAACAGCCCCAGCGTGCACAGCAGGAATCCCACCTGCAGCCCCACCACGCTCTTCTTCTTCCCATCCGTGATGAAGGGCACGCTCGCCACAAGCACGATAGTTACCATGAAGGTGCCCACCATACCCGCCCCGGCGAACGCCTCCAGCACCACCCCCCAGGCCGCAGACAGGTCACACAGGTTGTAATAAAGGGAGTTCAGGTTTTGGCCGCAGCCAGACGGAGGGGATGGGCTGGCCTGAGCCCTGACCACCGGTGCAGACCACTGGCAGAGGAACAGCAGCACTACCAGGCGGAAGTGCTGGGGTAGTGCAGGGGTCATGTTGATGCTCCCAATGTCTGCAATTACAAAATAAGTGACAAAGTGGGTGATAAGAAGGATCTAGGAAGGGTATATATTCCATTGCATATCAATGAATGAATCAAGTGTATAAATTATGCTTTTCCTTGATGTTATGGAGGTGTATATTGTGATAAATGAACATCACTCTGGTCCTAGATTTGAGTGCCGAAAGGCAGGATTTCTATTTTCTAAAATTACTGAACAAAATATAAACCTGAACTGTTTACGCAACCAGATCATTTGTATTGTATTGTATTGCATTGTACTTATTTTACTGGACCAAAGGCAAAGCTTTGAGAAACTCTAGCTGGCAGGAGAACTGTTTAGTTAGTAGGTTCTTTTTTCTGTTCCTACCATAAATCACTGATAAAATTTTAAAACAAACACTGATTTGTGGAGGAGCTCTTTTTCCAGCAGTGAGGGGAAAGTTGGATTTGCATTTTCGCAGGGCAGTGAAGTGTGTGTGTCGATGGATTTATCACACAGAACAGCTAAGAGAAGCCATCCTGTATGTAAATACAGATGGAGGGTGATTGAATCGGGATGGGAGGGGTCCTTAAAACAAGACTATGGGGGTGGAAATGCTGGACTATGGAGTACTAGACCCATTAACCCCAGGCTATGCTACTAGAACTGGATTCACCTCGATCTCAGAAGCTCATTGTTTGCTCGACATTTCAGCTGAGTTCATTTGAAAGTGATGATTTTTAACTAAATTAACTTAACTCAATACTGTTTTGAAGGTCTACTTAAGACATGGTGCTCAGAAAATTTTAATCTTAAACTCTAAACAAAATGAGCTCTAAGTACACCTATTTGCAAATTTAATAAAAGGTTCAAATAACAAAAAAAAAACCTGAAATTCTTCAGTTCGGGCAGAATAAAAAAAAGCCCTAAATTCGGTATGGTTCAGCATTTGGGTTTCGGCTTCAAATGTTTATTTAAAAAGGGACTGTGCCTTGCACACAAACAATCTTTGCATATTCAAGGCGGCTGTGCCCAACACCATCAGCTCTATTGTGTTTCCTGTAATTTTGCTTCCTGATACTGAAGTATGTTTGGCTTAAAGAACGAGAGATGTATTGGCAAGCGGGTTTCATGTTTTCAGCTGTGGAATGATTTAGTAACCAATAGTGTAAACAAAGCAGTATACTGCAGCACTGCAGTTCAGTGTGTTCAGGTAAGTTTCAGTGAGATCTGGACACAGTGTTTCGATAAGTGTCTGAGGGGGGTTCTGCAAACAAACAGTGGCCCCCTACAAACATTCGACAGTATGAATACAGTGCATTCTAACAACACAGACTGGTCAAACAGACAAAAAAAAAAAACATTTAGTACTGATGCTAACTGTAGAAGTTTTTTCCATTCTTCTATTATACTGTGAATGACATGAAAGAACTTTGCAAGAAATAACGATCAATAGGTCAAACCTACACATCTGGTTAAATTGCAATATCCAGTTTCATTAAGGGTGTTTAAAATCTATGAATTGCTTTTATTTAGTAAGAGGTACTCTAGCCTTGTGTATTTTGGCTAGTTTTTCAACCCCTGTTACTGATAGTTACTGAGCCTGGTTAAATAAAGGCTGATAATTAGAACAAACAAACAGAATCGACCATTACGAATGTGGAGGATATGAAATCGCTTGTTTCCAGGGCTCAGGATGCTAGGCTGTGCCCTTCCCCTGTAGGGGGACCTCCTTCACACTCAAAGAGGCGCAGTGTAACAGGATAAATGGAAAGGAGTTCTGTTGCTTAATTCTGAGTCTCGTACTTTCTTTTTTTTCTTTAATAAAGAAAATGTTTTGGAGTCTACCACTGACTCTGATAGTGGTGTAACCCTTATTATGATCAGTGTCTGGCTGCAATATTTCTATATAATACTTTACCATGCACTATTTTTGTAGTAATGTGTTTTTGTAAAAAGGGTAACATCTTCAATAGGTCAAAATGCAAAGGTCTGCTCTGCAATGAATCAAGCCATTCCAGGCTTAAGTTTTGCAGGGAAGGTGTTTTTGATTTGTTCTTGTATGCATTTTGTGCTTATTTAATATTATTTAACATAGAGGTTATTATTTTTGACAAATGCATGTACTGTGCATGAATCACTGCAGGATGTATATTTGTATTGTGCAAAAGCATCCAAAATATTTGTACTTGCATAATTACATTTTGATTAAAACTTTGCCACATGGAAGGAAAATAAAATCTGTATTGTGCAGCACAGAGGATGTGACACGAAAGTGCTGCAGCCTTGTGTTCAAGTTTTATTTTTACGGATGGATTCCAGGGCTTGAGTTTTGCACATTTTGCAGTTGCACGACGGAATAAAAAAGACCATTGCAACAACACCATTGTCTGCTTATGTGTGACTGAAGGAGGCCTGGAATTAGAGGCAAACAGGGACTGGGTTATATCAGCAAAGGCTCTCAGTGGAAAAACAGAGGTACACTGAACCTGCAGCATCCCCCTTGGAAATGAGTGAAACAGGCGGATGCTTACTGGAAAGTGCTCCCGGTTACGTGGGGTAACTTTACAAGCAAAGAATTGCATCTGGTTTAATTCTTCCTTCTACCTCCCCACACAGGCATGGCAACACAAACCAGCCCTCAAGGGCAAACAGGGGGCGACGACATCAGATATGGAACACTAATTGCAATTCATTTATTTCTGTGAATTTTTATTTACCCAGAACAGTCCAGACAGACAGAGCCATGTTAATGCTGTACCTATGTCTACAGCAAGACCATTTAATGGTTAACATTGCTTTACCAAGGCTGACCACGGTTTTTACAGCATTTTAACAGAACGCTATGCCATTTACCATGCATTCACTGTGCTTTTACTTTAACTATGGTATACCACAGTAAACTTTGAAAAGGGCTAGAGGCTCGGGCTAAAAAATGGATGTGGGTAAATGGCCTCAAGGTCAAAGTGCTTTGCAGATCATTTGCAGCTGTCTTAATGTGCAAACCTGCAGCGATTAAACATTAAGCAGCAGGACCAAGCTCAATCACTGAGACGAAGCTAGAGGCGTGGGTGGTCAGTCGTGCCCGCCCCCACACCCAAGTGATGCCTTCACCTTGGAAACAGAGACAACACTCATTGGAGCCGCTCCTCCCTCCCACAGCTCCCCAGGCACATCCCTCACACTGGCAGACTAATTTCTCATGCCTTTCCTACATTAACACATTTCCTTTTGTTCTGTTTACACCTTGATATCAGAATATGTAAATCTGGCAGATGTTGCTAATGGTATCAAAACTAACATATATTATTTATATATAATGTGCAAGCCTGTGTTTGTTCAAAGGCTTGCCTGTTTCTTTTTTTTACTGTATTAGTACAACCTATTCATTCACGAATGAGCCCTTTTAAACATTGAGCTTCCTTCCTTGCAAAAGGTATTCGATGAAACACTACTTTAACTGTACCACACAAATGTGTGTGAACTCTTTAGAAGACATCAAATACAACTTGCGTTTCTAAATGCAATAATTCTGAAAGGAACTTTCAGAATTCTATAGCCAACGTTTAGACTAGAAGTCTCTCTCACTGACTTCGTTCCCGTTTCTAACTCGGGAATTAGCACGGCTAGGGAAGCCCTTTAACAGTCTGTGTGGTTCTATTTTTAAAGGATGTGAATGAAGACATTGAAAAAGATGTCAAGTCCAAACACTTACCATTTTACAAGCTTATCTTTTTGTATTAGAGTATCATTAAAAAGTCTAATGTCTTAATGTGACAGAACTTAAGAGTTTATGTAGGAAGATAAATAAAACATTGTTTTAAGTGTTGTTTAAGATTGTTTTGTTAAGCACATTTTGATAAATCAAAATTGCAGTTCTTAAACCCTTTTCACCTTGTTTTAGAGGGTTTACTAATTTATTCTCATTTTACAAACCACCGTTTAGAAGAGAATGTTTTCAAACACTTTTCAGAAAAACAGTCCTTAAAACATTCTTTAAAGTTTTGTGCCCATCAAGTCCCCCTGTGTATTCTCTAGTGTGAAATAGGACTAGCAAATCAGAAGTGCTGCCAGCTCTATCCGACCAATCAAATCAGTCTGCAGGCGGGACCACAGATCCCTGTTTATTTACTACCAAGACACACCTGAGCGGATAAACAATTGATCAAAAATAAATATTTTGATCAAGTTAGAAACTCTCGTCACAAAATATATTTTTAGCATTTAAAAAATAAAATGAATCCCACCAATAGACACTTTTAACTTTAGTTTATATTTAATCTTTCTTGATATGTTTACGATGTTAAATATATTTTTTAAAAAGAAATCGAAATCAAAACGAGTGTCTTTACACAAAAAAGTAAAAGGAAATAAATTGTTTGCATCTTCACAAAAACACGCAGGTATGACCCTTTGAAAAAGTTACAAAGTTCAAAGTTAAGTTAAAGGTGATTGTGAACATTTACCAACACCTTCAGTGTGATCCACAACGGAGATAAATTATTATTATTATTATTATTATTATTATTATTATTACCAGCCACAGTATAATACGGCGCAGTGAATAAAAAATATATAAATAAATAAAATTATATATATATATATATATATATATATATATATATATATATATATGTATATATATATACATATATATATATATATATATATATATATATATATATATATATATATATATAATGACAAACGCAAAATAATATAACAATATGGACATAATAGCATAGTGTGTTACACATCCCAAAAACGATTTAAAGAATTGAAAATAAGCGTGCCCTTATAAAAGGTCACAACTTTAACGCACACGGGTGTTGGCAAAATACACACCAAGGTAATGGTTTACTTACCTGCGTAGTTTTGTGTAGGAATCGGTTTAAAAGTTAGCTAGCAGGTCCGCGGCGTCCGGTATCCTCCGAGCTTGCCTATACTCAGGAAGGGTCCTGGTTTCAAATGGAAAACGTTGCGCTGGCCAACTAATCAGAGGTACTGATTCGAGTTTAGTTTTGTTTTTGGTATCAGTCGCTCCACTCTTTATCGCACGTGTATCTAAAATTTAGTGTCAACCCCTCTCTCTACTTTCTGCTTTTAAAAGTCCACTAGTGCCAGTTTAGTATTAGTGCCTCACTCCCGGTCCTGTTCTCTTTGTACTGTTTAGTGCACTTATGGTAGCATCTCTCCCTCCTTCACTGTCTATACCTCTCTCGCCCCCCTCCCTTTTTTCTGGCAGCTACCTACTCACCGCAGCCCTCCCACAACAGCGCGCGGCTAGCGGCAGTTCACACCTGCAGAATGATCATGCAACTCTGTTTGTTTGTTTGTTTGTTTCTTCTTTAACCTTATAGATTTACTATTGATATTTTTCTTATACCGAATATAGATCACATTTGTATCACATACTTAAAAAGTAACACATGTGATATATGAATGGAAATAAGTGATTGCAAGATTCCGATTCCATTGCAGTTCGATCCATTCCTGGTTTTACTATGTTTAATAAGACATACCTGAGATTGTTACCTGTACACTGGCGCTCATATTAAGCACATATTAAAACTTGGAATGGGTGAAACTGCTATGCAATAGGAGTCGTATTTCCATCCCTGTAAATACTATATATACATGAGGCACTGCACCGCTAACATTGGTAAATCTTTCATTCAGATTTCAGAAAATAAAGCTTATAAAGCTTCAGTGCCATCTAGTGGATTATCTGTGTTACTTCACTGCCTGGTACTTACCTGCAGGGTTAGGTGTAGTGGCTGTCAAAGGACCCGAAGCAGAACACGTTACCACTCAGATTCTCTATCAAAGTAACCAATTTGCACTGTAGTAAACAGTGGGTGACAGACCCAATTGATTAATTAGTGATTCCCATTCTTATAGGTACCTCCTTGATATTAATGCAGGGATCTGATAAACATGATACCCCCAAATGAAGCCCTCAAAGATAACGGAGATGTGTCTTGCATACATTTAAACAGTCATTCATTTTTTTCCCTCTGGTTTTGGAGAGAACAGGGAATGTTGTTGTTTTCACAAATGTCCACAGTGGGTGCTGTTTCTGTTTGCAGTAAACCCAGCCTCGTTGCATTTATCTTTAGTCAGGGCTTGTGAAATCTCTATATTGATGTACTAAATCAATAGCAGTACATCTGTCAAATAAAAATACTGTGTAAATAAACCAAATCTTGGCAAATTGCTGCAGGGTGTAGTTTAAAGGAACTTCAGTTTCACATTTAATTTCCTTTATGTGCTTTGTGTTCAGCAAGCTGACTGTGGGGCCTGTTATACAGTAAGTTACAGTCCGACAAGAATTGTAACTCTGTACTATACAATGTAACAACAGTGAAAGGAAAAACCGATACTTCCCACCATATAGGCTCCTACCTGGTTAATTGTCCCTTTTTGAAGGCTCTGTAGACTTTATGTTGTATATATTGTCGATGTGGGTAGAGCTACGCTCCCCTGCCTCCAGAGCCCGCTCCTTCTCCACCCTTGCTCCGCAGTGATGGAATGACCTTCCTACAGATGTCAGGACTGGCCAGTCCCTGACCACATTCTGGTGCCTCCTTAAGACTCACCTCTTCAAACAGCACCTGTAGAACTCCTCTGTTTGTATCCTGGGACACTATCACCCTTCATTTAAATGTGCTTTATTTTGCTCTTATCTGCCCCCTATTTTACTGCATTTAATCCTGTACTTCAGAATACTGTAATCTGCCAAGTGTTTAACCTGTAGTATTTTGTATTTAATCATATCCTGATGTAACTATCACTGTTATCTGCTGTATTATTGAATTGTGGTTTGTCACACTTGTACTTTGCTTGAACAAAAGTTATTGTATTTCTTGCTCTTATTGTATTACTTGTATTGTAACGCTTGAAATGTATTTGCTTACGATTGTAAGTCGCCCTGGATAAGGCCGTCTGCTAAGAAATAAATAATAATAATAATAATAATAATAGTAAAAAAACTCACATTACTACTTCCCTTATGATCAATGACTACGGTAGAGGCATACTGAAGTACAGCAAAGAACAGTTCAATCACATCAAAACTTGTTCAATCAAATGTTATATACAGTGTAACTCCACGTACTGCGGATTTTCTGTCTAACTGACTCAATTAAGTTCCCTTGATCATCTGCAAATGTTATAAAAAGGATTTGATTGATTATCTCACTGGGCAGTGTCTGCTGATCACAGACAAGTTAATAAACCATCCCATCTGATTATTAATTGATTACTGGCTCATTATCTCTTGATCTTCAATCCCAAGCATGTTGTGTTTCTTGCTGTCTTGGCTATTGTCAGCCAGAGGAAAGCTGGCTGTGAACTCCCCTCTCAGCACCATTCTTTCCTGGTAGCATCTTACCACTGGTAATCAGGAATAGGAATCATAACTGGCTGACACCAATGACACCAATTCATCTGTGAACTGTGCAGCCTGATTTTGAGAGGGCTAGTGTCTTTTTATAAATAGCAGGCATAAGTTATTGTTTGGAGGAGAGTTGGTCAGAAGGTTTAATTTATCCTTTGGGAAATTTCTTTTCTGTCCCAGGACGCCCCCCCCCCCCCCCCAGTATAGATTTACACTCAGAAACACACCAGGAAAAAGAAAAGCTGAGTTGCAGTGTACAGACATAAATGGCTGAACCTTCTCAGTAGCTGCTCAGTGATGTAGCTGTACAGCCTTAATAAATCTCTTTGAGAGCCTGTATGAGTTAGAAACTATATATCATTTTGTTTTACTACCCATAATAAAAAAAAGATATATACCACTATATAAACATGTAATCTCTATATACATAACCACTGATGTAGTTTTAATATATAATAAACATTAACTATCGTTGAAATATAACATCATTGGTATGTATAAATTAAAGGTGATCTGATATATAGCCTTAGTTTTTCAGAATATGTTATATTCCTGTCTTGCAGATGCCTCTGAATTATAAAGGACAGTTATTTATTCCTAGTTCCACAACATACATTTTTATTGTCGTCTGGGAAAAATGCAACATTTGTCTAGCTCTTGCTTTGTAATCAGGGCTTCATTAGGAAGCTGCCAGTTTTTAAAAGTGTTAAAAATGCTCTTGACAGTTAACAAATGTGCTTGGCGTAGATAAAGCCAGGATCTCTGGGTCAGCCTCCCTGTGGCTGCTTTTGATAGAGCACTGAATAGCAATCTGAATAGCGAACTGCACCAGAGCACTCTGGATATTCAGTTCACTCCATCAGCTTGGCTGCAGGTGGTGTTGGCATCAATACACTCAGTCTTTATTAAAGGTAATGAGAGTCCAGAATCACATTTTAAATGACTTCACAGTCAAGGAGTTTGCATAGGAGTGTGAAACTCTGAAGCAGCAGTCAGGCCAGCCATTGTATGAAGATACTGCAGTGAAACAGCATGCTCCTGCTGTACGCTCCATTTTTATAAAGACATGCTTTTCCACAATTTAACACAATATGTGCCCTCCTATCACTTGCTCTCTAACAAATATGAAAAGTAATTTATCACCCGAAAAGTTAACGAAACATAGTTGAAAATATGCTGTGGTATGTGGTGAGTATTTGAATGCATGTGAGACAACGACAGACGCTCAATTCAGAAGATTTATTGAGTGTGTTTATTCATTTATTTTACTTACAACCACAGCCCCTTTCAGGGACCCCAGCGCTGGCTGCAGTTTGCTTTGTATCCACCAGGTGTTGTAATTCAGTTTGCATGCTTGAATCTGCTAGGATTGATTCCAGCTCAGTTTGTGCTTTGTGGTCCAGACAGGTCACTTATCCTAGCATGACTGGATTTATTGTGCTCCTTTAGACCTAACCTGAAAATGAAGGAAATTGCAACTGGCATGCATGTAACGCATGCAAAAGAGGAGAGATACGTATAACAACTGTAGGTAGTGTGGCTCTTACCCTTTAAGATGGTATTGTTGGCCTTGCTAAATAAATTTAAAGGGAAAATCACATTGGAATTGTCCACACATCATTACATCAGGTTATTGAAATCCAAAGTTGGTGGTTTTTCTTTTTCTAACCTGGTTGTATAGGAGGCCACTTTAACCAATATAGAATGTTCTATGATACATACAGCATATAGTACTAGTATTGCTAACAGTAGTACTTTTGCAATAAACAATATCAATAGACAATTAAAAACAGAAACGTGGCTAGATAAGGACTGTTCACATTAACTTTAACACAATATAAAGGCCATTTTAGAGCTCTTAAACAAAGTTCCCAGTTTTTTTTTAATGATGGTTGGTTGTGTGTTTCATGGCGGCTGTGTTTCCAAGATCTATAAAAACTTCCACCCCATGGGCAGTGATATGGTGGAATCAATACAAAGTCCTCCACACACAGACTTCAAACGACAACTGGCATTTCCAAGGTTACATGACAGAACATAAATCTGCCATTCCCTTTATTCTGGATTTATAGGGCAAAAGCCATGCGTCATTTAAGCTCTTTAGACTGAGGGACTGGGGTTTAAAAAGCCTGTTTCACAAGTAAAGAGAAATCCATCCCTCCTTGTTCCAGAGTGTGCGGGCCCAGTCAAGCTCCATTATTACTTATACTCAAGTGTCTTCTATCGGGGAAGTGCTGTTCCAAATATAACTTCATTTAAAAAAGAAATACCCATCTTTTTCGACGTGGTTGCCACAATCCAGCCTTGTCCAGCTCTGCTCCAATGCAAAAGGATGATTCCAGGTCAGCTTTTTATTTAAACTGGGTTCTAAATATTATATGCATCTGGAATATGCTTTTTTTCCTGGTGAACTTTAAATACTAAAATATATTACTTAATCATTTAAATGTTCCCTGGACCAGTAAAAATTGAACCGTTCCCGAACCCTGACCATGTATGCTAATTAGGAATGTCCCCAATTGTTAATAACTAATCCTAACCCTACCCCTAACCCTAACCCTAACCCTGAGTAGTAATTAATCTCCAATAATCAGAGTTCTTGTAAACCTTTTATTACAATCAATTTGTATGATGTTGTTCCCAAATGTACAAATACTAGAACAGTCCCTTTATGATTCATTGATTGGGTGAAGTTGCATTATTCCTTGATTCTCTCATGGAACGCCTTCAGCAAATAAGAGATCCATCCCTGTAGGAATACTAAAAAGAAACTAATAGAAAATGATTTGCCAAACGTTTTGATGAGAAGTCTTTATCAATATCTTTCTTCCCATTCTTTAAACCCCACAGAATGGTTGGAGGACTGCCGTGTCTATGTGCTAATTCCTGGGTCAGAAATGGGAAGGGGTCACGTCAGGGGCGCTGAGGCTCTTGCCATCACAGGAGGAGTGCAGAGAATTGGGAAGTGGTTTGAGGGTCAGGGGATGATGGGGAGCCGGCGGGACCCCGCCACGCAGCAGGAGCACGTCTCGGACACCCGAGCGGAAACGCTTGCTGACGAAGCAGTACAGGAAGAAATTGACAGCGGTGTTGAGCATGGCAAGCATGTTGGCAAGGTCGTAGGCCAGGTGAACGAGCCAGTTGCGGTTCACCGTGGACACGTAGAGGTGGTAGATGATGACGAAAGTGCGTGGCGCCCACAGGATTGAGAAGGCGGTGGTGAGCGCCAGCAGGATGGCCGTGGTTTTCCCGCAGCGCCTCGGGGCTGGCTTTTGGCACTGCTCGCGGCATTGCTTCCTGTGCCGAATCTTCAGCCTGTAGATGATAATAGAGTTGAGCACCAGGAAGATACTGCAGGGCAGGAAATAGATAATGGTGCAATGGGTCCAGATTAGCGCCTTGTCCATTGCCGTCGGTGGGTGGGTGACCCTCCAGACGTCCGACCACCAGTAGAAGGGGACACCAGAAGCAAGTGCTAAAACAAAGACCAGGGCTATGACCTTTTGCGTTCGTTCCGGGTAGCTGAACTGCCGGTGGCGCAGGGGGTGGCACAGCGCTAGGTAGCGATCCACCGTCAGTGATACGGCAGACCAGATGGAGGCGTGGTTGGCGGCGAACTCCAGCACGCTGATGGTATGGAGCAGCAGCTCCGGGACCTCTCGATGGAAAACAGCCGTCTCCAGAAGGAAGCCCACGAAGACGATGAAGAGCTGGGTCAGGATATCGGAGCCGGTCAGGGCTAGCAGGTAGAAGTACGAGGACTTCTGGGTGCGGGCTGCGAGTCGGGAGAGGACCACTGCTGTCAGAATGTTCACTGAAAAGGGAGAAAAAGAAAGTGCGTACAACTAAGGTTAAAAAAACAGGTACTTCTAATAGAGGTCAGGCACTTGAGTTCATTTAGGTTTAGATTTAAATCAACAGGACTTAGTCTTGGATTTGAACCTGGACTTGGACTTGAATCACCATGTTTTGGACTTCAGTCATCCAGAATTGGCTTGAACGCATCTCTCTTGGGTATACAGGTATAGCATGGCATTAAAAAGTGTGTTTGTGTTTGTGGCAATGCATAACCTAGAGTACAGTACACACTGAAATCCTTTTTATTACCGGCATGCATCATTGATCCATGAATGGCAATCATCCCAAGGGCAGCAGTACAAATCTAAAAATATTCTCTCTGGGCATTACCTCATGGTTGATTAGGGAGCCTCGCTCCCTCCCAGAACCGAAGACCAATTTTTGGCTTGAAAATACTAATGGCTGCCAACATTACAACTCAGAAAGCAGCAGAACACCCACTGTGTCAATCAACTCCAATCCACACAAACAATGGCGTGTTTATTAATTATCTATCAAACATTTTATTACCCTAGGTTGATATCCTACTAAAAGTATTCAGGGTGGTCTAGTGTTTATAGCCGAGGGACTGGGAGACAGTGCTGCCTAGTGGTTAGAGCTGAGATACTGAGAGACAGTGTGTTCCAGTGGTTAGAGCTGAGTGGCAGATTAAGATATGCAGGTGCTTTCGTGGAAACTGAATTTGGCAAATAATATAACTGCTGAGACACATTTATCTAAAGCATTCTGATGGGAAGCATAGAGTAACTTGTGTAGCCTGGCTGTACCTGGCACTCCGATGCAAAGTAGGGCGCTGTAGTAAATGACAGGGATGAATCCCAGGACACAGACAGACCTTTGCAGCTGCCCTGACCCCTGGGTCCCACCCAGGGGGCTGGACGAAGTAGTGTTGAGCAAAGCGATCATCGCCCTCCGGCGTACCCTGCAACACAGAGAAGGAGGGAGAAAGATGGAAGGGTGAACTAACGAGTTCTAAAGTGCACTTTAATCAGCAAACAATGGCTTGTGTAATGGCGCTTGCGTACTTTCGGTATTCTGAAATCTGTTCTAAATGCCACATTACTTCTCCAGTCTGTTAGCATGCAACCCATGTGCTGACTCAGAGGGACACCTGAGTCAAGAACGGCAACTTGCCACAACTGGGATTTGAACTTTCAAGCTCCCGATTGAGGAGGACCTAGCCTTATCATGATTTAAACCATAACTATTCTTAATCATGCTTCTCTGTTTTCAGTATCTTACGGTGCTTGCCTGTGCTGTGGTATGCTACAGTGCACTACTATAAGAGACTCCAGCCCAATAATGCCCAATAATGGAGCAGAACGTTTTTCCCTCTCTCAGCTCGGCTTAACCCTGTCTCTGTGCTTGTTGAAGGTCTGTCCAGCCCTGTGGGAATGGGATTCTGAATGCAGACACTGAGCCCCAGATCACAGTAATCATAGTACATTTTGTGCTTTCTCCATTACGGTTTAATACAAAAAAAAAAATCTTCTAGTACGTTGTCACCTAAAGCCCAGCTCACTATGTGATCTACAAACAGTCTTTCAAACAAGCTGGTTACAAGGAAGGAGTTTATTATAACACCATTTGGGGGAAATGACAAAGGGGAAAGCTTGATTTCATCCAGAAAATAAAAAGAGCATTTGTCTGACACCCTATTGTTGCTCTGTCTAAGCAATTGCAGGCAGTGAATTTCAGCCACTCGCTATTCACAAGAAGTAAAAAACATTCTCTCTCTTGGATCACTGTGGAGCTTGAGTTTCTGTTTTAATCCAAATCTATTTTTATATGATAAACTGTACTGTACGTTTCTTAGCAACAGAAATCCACTTTATGTAGCCCGTTATGGAAACCCATATTTTACTTACAACTCTCAATAATGAGATATACACTGCCCATTAGTGCTAAAAAAGACTTATGAAAGACTTGTGATCAAAAAGTGTGTCTAAGTTGATGGCTATTTTTTTTAACAGTACAGTTAATACGCCACGAGCATTATGAAAATGTTAAAGTCTAACATCTTCGATGGCAATGCAATGATTGTGTACAGTGCACTATCAAAAGGGTTGCTGAGATAGTATTTTGACATACAGTACCAATCATGGTTTCACATGGTCTGATTGAATGCACCTTGGTAATCCATTGCAGTACCATTTCATTATATCAGAACCAGTGTGCAAATGAATCAACTGTGCAATATGAGATCCAAATCGGCTGCGTTGCTTGAAATGCTGATATCTGCTAAAGGTTCTGTACAGGGAGAGACAATGCTTGCTGGAGGATAGTGGAGATGTTATATTCTCCCACTCCTTTCCAGCATGACCAGTACAGAGTGGGAAGAAAGTGAGTCATAGCCCTCAAAGTACAAAGGGAAAGCAAGTGAAAAGTCAGCCACTGCTGTTTTCTTAAGTATTACAGCACAATACCTTCAGAACGTAGTATTCTGTATTGCTTTATTGGAAAATAAATTAAACAAAGAGTTGCTTATTACTCTAAGTACATGGCTCAGTCATTGGGCTGCATCGATAAAGCAATTCTTTACATTGAAATTTATTAACCTGCATTGATTTTCATCAAAGTAGCGCAATCAGTGTCTATATAGTTATATAGTTAGGGTTGAGTTCTGTGTGGGGATGATGACTGAAAGCTATCGTGAATGTGTGATGTTTCAATGCAAGAGTAAGGGCTAGGAACACCAATGGTGAGTCATTGAGGACATGGAAAAAAATCTAAATCTAAATGTGTTACGTGTTAGCGGTTCAAAATGTCGAGATCCTGAGTTTGAAATGTCCAGATAATCTTGACATAACCCATTTCTATAATTTTTTCCCCACTGTCCTTATAATGAGTCACCGTATAAACCTAATCCAAACCTTAAAGTCACTATCAGATTGCACAATTCCTCACTGAATTTCCGATTGAAATACTGTTCTCTGTGCAACATCCTTGCTATTCACCCCATGGATTCTCCCGGAGCATTTCAGTAATGGACAAATCAACAAACCTGCTGAACCTCTGTATGATTGCCTCACTGTGGAAATAATGTGCATCAGAGGTCTCCAAACAGCAGATGGGGTCTATTGTGAGAGCAGAAGGGAGAGAACGGGTTAGGTACTATCGGGGATAAGAGCATTGCAGGCCATTAGGGAACTGCTTACAGCAACGGAAGAGTGAACACATATGATCTCTTATCAGCCTTCCTGTCCCTTATCACTCTATCTAGTCACTCTGCCACCCTTCATCTTTCTATCTGGCTTCCTGTTTTTCACTTCTTCTCTACAAATAGTGCCTGTACTGGTGTAATTATCATAAAACATGTATATTTAAATATAAAACAATGACAATGTTTTTGTTTGTACAACAATAATACACTGAATTAATGCAAATGTAGCCTTATGTTTAACAGCTCAGTGGATGGAGAAACAGCTAAATCTGAACTTGTGAAACGAGTTGCTCATTAAAATCCTTAGCATATTTTTAAAGAAGTGACAATTATCTATTCAGGGATAGCAAGATATTTAGTGAGCAAGTAGCCTGAGTGAAGTTATCCAGTAACAAACTCCCCATCACCAGCTGTGCTGCTTTCCTAGAAAAAGGAGAACATTTCGATGTACCGTCCTATTTGGGAGATGTTTTGCTCGTTCAAATATTTTTCATATTTTATTATGAGGAGATGATGATCTATTCAGAGATACCAAGATATTTATTAAGTAAAGGGTCTGAGTGAGGAAAACTGGGCAATACAATCCCCACCCCTAGTCTTGCTATATATCATTTATATATGTGTGTGTGTGTGTGTGTTTTATTCAACCTGAATGCAAGAACTAATGTCAAAACTAAAATTACAGAATGAAACATAAAGAATGTGACTTGGAAAAAATTAAATAATTCATGCCCCTCTTATTATAAACAGTTTAAAAGCTTTAACCGATCAAATGTATGCCACCTGGAGCACCTATAACTGTTTTTTGCAATCCACAATAGGGTTAAGCATCCTTTTTATTAACAAACGAGATGATATAGTAACATTTCCACCACAAAGCTAATGGGGACAGCACTAATCGCATTTCTTTTTTTATATAAGCCCACCAACGATTTGGACAGATGTCATAATTACAGCCTCCCTAATGCTCATTAGTTACTCATCAGTTGAATTCAGAATTTGTCTGTGAGACACAAACGCAACACAAATAAGATTATTTCCCTATCTCGGTTGTTTATATAAGCATTGCTGCCTGTTGATTGCACTTTACATGTTGTACTGAGGCATCATGATGAAGTGTAATGATAAAGGACTGTGAAAGCTAGGTAAAGCACAGGCAAGTTTACATGCACTTATAACCTGCCTGTCTGCTTGGCTGCTTACATGCCATGGTGTCTGTCTGTTTGTCTGTTTAGCTTTCTTTACATCCATCTTTAAAAGTCCAGATGCATCCTAAACTGCTGACTGTGGTCTGGATTAAATCAAACCACAGCCAGTACTAAGAGGCAGATTTAACCAAAAAATACAGCCCTGATTGATGACCCTTGCTTCTGTTTAATGGCGCTATTCAATCACATTTTCAGCTTATCTAGGGCAGTGCCATAGACTGATTTAGTTTGAATTCAGGCATGGATATACTGGTTAGAGAACCTTCTGGTCTCCATTAGGATCCCGGTAGAGATCTTTCTAAGGGATCAGAAGCCTGGAAAAAATATTTTAGATGTTCTTCAGACAGATATATGACACAGTACATAGACAAAAAGGTCAAATATGTCCATCCCATTCAATATCAACTGTCATTGTTTATGATGGCACAAAATGGCTGACACATAATCTACTACCCCCCACCCATACAGAGGTGACTCATTTTGCCCAAAGATATTGTTGTAGTTTTTTCTGTAATAATTATAATTATTGAAAATTGCTTTGAAATGCTTAAAATCTCAAGGCTCTTTCCCCATGGATCATGGTTTATCAATTAAAAAAAAAAATGTCCATAGAAGTTGTTTGAGCCAAAGCGGTTATTTTCGCTGTCTCTTGAGAAATCAGGTTTAATTACCAATCAGCTTTATCACCACCGATCTGACCCCAGAGAGGTTTCTCTGACACTAATTATCGTAACCTCTATTTGTAACAGTCAGCGCACAGCCCCAGTGCTCCAGTGCTGTTAAATTCTCGCAGTTGTGAATGGTCTCAATCCTCCTTTGTTTCTCATTACAGACTCATTGGCATTGAGTGTCAATATTTCAGTCACTGCTGCAGCAGCAGTTTTTAATTATTCAGGGGTACGCTGGCTGATTTTTGTGAAAAGGGTTAGATCCCAATGATTTTCAATGAGTGCTGTTAGCTGTAAAATTATTTCTTGTAATAGCATTTATTTAGCCATGCTGCGCTATGGAATTCCGTATGATAAACAGACACAATCAAAATGAATATTTCAAAAGATTTTTTATCAAGGCACCCTCGGACAATGGTCTGTTCAAATTAACTCCCCAATACACGTTGAATGTATTTTGAAAATATTGTTTGACTGCATAAACATATCAATAGAAAGTCAATAGAGATTGAGTAAGCAAATAAGTATTTTTTTTTTCTTTTCTCATTTTCTTTAAATGGTGGCATCTGCTGTATTCCTATGTAAGATTGTGGTTGCTCTTATTCTAAATACAATGTCTCTAAATATATTATCATATGTGCCGATATATTTATTATTTTGCATATATTAAATTGCATATATGGTGGTGTACCTTTGTTATAAACCCCCCTATTTTTCCAAACAGGGGTTCTGGAGACAGGAACTTACACAACCAATAATCAATACATAACCTTGCAAAAATGTATGCAACTAAAAATGCAATGGTTTTTATACAGATAGATGATGTGCTTGATTTTATAAAACAGACTTCAATTCACAATGCATCTCAAACTCTAATCCCCTACATATCAAACATGTATTTATCATGTAAGTAAAATCTAAGTAAAATCTAGGTTTGAGTAAAAGAGATGTAAGATACAATCCGACTTACTGATGGCATTGCAGTTTTTAGATGAGGTAGTTTTCCAGTAAATGAATCCACAAACACATGTTAGTGCACTTCTGTTGATTTACTAGTTAATATCACACTATGCTTAGTTCTGTGCATTATAACTGCTATATTAAGTTCCTGATGCACCTTTAAGTAATTGACCCTCTCCCCTTAATATCAGAAACCTGGTTCTTACCTCTACCTCTGGGAGTGTCTGTCTGTCCGTCCAGTAGCCAGTGGGTCTGTCTGTCCTGCTGCATGGTCTGCACAGCTTGGGACCGTGTGGGGAGATAACACAGGGTCTAGTGAGAAGAAATGAGCTGCTAGCTGCAGACTCATTACTGCAGTGAGTGAGAGAGAGAGAGCAGAGAGAGGAGGGAGTGAGACGATGGGGGGGTGGGTGGGAATCAGAGGAACGAGGGAGGGAGACAGGTGAAGTACAGAAAGAATAAGAAGGAGAGGAAGACGGTAGTGTAAGGGAGGCAACGTGAGATGAGAGAGAAGAAAGGACACAGGTATTGATCTGCATTCAGTGAAGAGGGTAAAAAGCCAATTTATTTGTAGCATCTAGGCCAGGGGTGTCAAACTCCAGTCCTCGAGGGCCGCAGGGTCTTCTGGTTTTCATTCCAACTTAAGCTCTCAATTAACATAATTGATCTACTTGTTTGTTGAATTTGACATATTTCATATTTTTCAAGGTATTTTACAGTTGATGGTTTTAAAAATGCATTTGATTCAAGGTACACTACCTATGAAACATTTTGAGCACTGAAGAGAAGTGTTAAATGTGTCCAGTTAATCAAATAATTAGACCAATTAAGTAATTGAGAGCTCAGGTGGAATGAAAGCCAGAAGACACTGCGGTCCTCCAGGAACTGAGTTTGACAGCCCTGATCTAGGCTGTTTAGTCCTACTAATGGGAGTAGTGGAAACATTATATTTTGATGTTCAGAGTCTTTTTTTTTCTGCATTGGTTAGCTCAAAACACCTCCAGAAATTATTTAACATCTCTGATATGAGCCCTGATCCTGGAAAGCATTCTCTAAATGCTTTTTGAACCCTTGAAATGTGTTGCTTTTAAATTCTCACAGTGCTAAAAAAAAATAAAAGAGCAAGAATATTAAAACAAAACATTGCTGAAAATGCAGAGAAAAAGCGAAGAAAGTACAGCAGATTGTTGCATTGTGAAGTTAGCTGCACTTGCGATTGCATGCCACTTAAAAAGAAGTGTGAAGACTGGAGAGAGGGAGAGGGCTTTGAAGGAGGGGCTTCCTTTTGGGAAGTACCTGTCACGAGAGAGAGAGGACTGACCTCTAACGAACATACTACCCTGATAACGGTAGTCTGACCAACCACAGTGCAGGGAGCACACCGCTCAGGACATTAAAAAGGAGCGAGAACAAATTGCCAGCCGCATCTGAAACAGAAATATGCATGACCCTTAATGACCCTGAGTATTCATAATGTATACGATGTGGGGTGGTAGTTTTTTCCTTTATTTAACATATTTGAATTGAAATTGCATATATCTTTGATATATCATGCGTAACTATTAAACACCCAACAGCGCTGCATTTAGAAATACTAAAAGAAACGTTATAAATTCAGCTACATCGTTTTGAGTTTTGAAGACATCACGAAAAACCTTTAGTCGAAACATTTGTCATTGAATTTGTTACGTGTTTTTTGTATTTCTAATATATATTTTTATACAAATAATTCCCAAATGCGTACATTATTATCTGCAAATATATATTATGAATTCTCATATACAGTAAATATATAATTATAAAATACATTGTTTTTGAATACATTTGTATTATATAGCACGTAAAACAATACATTTGGATAAAACATTTGAATAGAGCTGTCTATGGCTGCAGCGATGTGATTTAATGACTGCAAGATGGTTTTATCTAGGTTTATATCAAAGTGACGCACAAAGTGACGCACAACTTTCAAACACACTGCTCTGATGCTGTTTATTCAAACTGAATGATCCCCCATCTCCACAGCTGCAGCTGTGTTTTTAGTGTTGGCGATTGAGAAATAAATAAACTGCACAAGCTGCATGTCTCCTCCCAAGGACAGCACTGACAGTCAGGGGTTACCAGTAAAATGTTTCAGGCTTCGTTGCCATGTTCTGTATTCACCCCCCTCATTCTTTTCCCTGGTGTTAAACCTGGAGTGGAATGGCACTCCAGGACCGTGATTGGACACCCCTGATTTAGTAGCTCAGCCAATCAAGTGCCAGTACATTGACAGGACTTTAAAATAAATGTTCATCAAATTTGGGTGAAACGTTCAGAGCATTCATTAAACCCCAACCAATCAGAGGCCAGAAGCACCCATACATATTTATTTCTGATTATATTTTAACCAAGCCTTCATTTACATTTTATTTTAGTTAGGCACAAACCAAAGTGAATCACTCCCCCTGGGACCTGGACGCACTGGTTTGTTACAGTCAGTTGTGTGCCTCAATCTTCTCAATGTCCTCACATCACTTTTCATTAAGTTGTGTATGGGCCTCCTGGGCTGAATGCAGGATCTAGCATTACAGCTGTGCAACTTCAGTGCAACACCCCAGCAGGTGGGAAAGCGCTGCGCTCTCAGGAAAGTAAAACAGTCGAGGGAACAGTGACCTTTTTATTTTCGGTTGAACAAGGTTGCCATGGCACCAACGCATACAGTAGAGATGAGTCAAACACCCCCCCAGATCTATACCCTTATCAAATACACACTGGTTTATTTGAAACTAATGTATTAATTGACCATTTGCTTTAGTAACTTGTTAGCACTTTATCAGGGTTGCAAATATTACTGTAATCACTCTACATGATGATCCCTCCGCCCAACACAATGCTGGTATGGTGCACTGCAGACAGAAGGTACTGATCGGAATATGACGATCACAGTGACAATGATCTGCAATGATCACTGTGATGTAAGTGTTCAATTGATTAGTACAGGCTCTGTCCCTCTCTATCACCGGCGGACAATGAAGCTCAGCGCTAGATAGCAGAAGAGCAGAGCAACGGCAAACGCTTCTCACTGAGACAAGCCAGCCGTGCTCAGCAACATTGAGCTCATTAATCTGAACTGCTGAGGAGTGGGAATAGAGGAAGTGTGTGTGAGAGAGAGATAGAAAGGGGTGATTCGTGGGCTTGTATGTATATTCACATACCCCATGACTCTTAGGAATTCTACAATAAAACAGCTCACACATTCAGGACAAGATTTATTCTTCCCAAAAGTATCCTTGGGGACTTCATGAAATTATAGTGATGCCACTGAAAAAATCTCTAAAATCTCACACAGCACTTGTGCGTCACATTCGAGAGTTAATTTCTAATAAGCAATGTCCTACTGTTGTGGCTGTATTGAAGGATTTGCATTCAGTGTGTTTGTGCAGTCTGGATAATTTGGCACCAGCTGGTTCATGGACAGAAAATCATGTGCTAATTAAGAAGTTTTTTTTTTTGTTAAGGTATATCCTACCCTACAACAAATGCATTGCCATCTTGTATTGGTCTCTCTATGTATGGAGCACATAAAGGATTGTGCTTTTACCTTAGAATTCTGATTGAGCGTATTGAAGTTATAGATGAAGCTGTGTGTAAATGTCTCCAGCAGGTGGCATAGCTGTATATACATGCATTATTATTGTCCAATTGGTGAGCAACTATTCCCTTGACAATTCAGTATAGTGAAACCTGTATTAACCAATCACTGAACTTCTGTGCCTGCCAAAGACAGATGGCTGCTTAGTCAAGATGCTTCTGTCATACCGAAATCCTCTTTGGGGTTTACTGGCTGGTAAAAGCAGGTGACCGCGTAGCTCTGGTGACCGCAAAGACTAATTTGTGCAATCCTTTTTATTATTCCAAGTAGTGGAAAGTTTTGAACATACACAGAAGGTTATTAAACTGGGGCCCTCGATAGGGTATTAGTATAAGCAAGTATTGTAAGATTGATGATGATAAAACCCCTTCTACACCTACTACTTGTATGTGCATTTAAAAGCAGCCACATGCACCTTCCTGTACTGCAGTAAAATATTCTGAATCGCAGAATCGCATCAGAGCTCATTAAACTTGACCTTCGGCAGGTCTTCTGTTATGGCTTTGCTCTGCTTTGGGAAATAAATTACTGGGTGTTTACAGAGTACGGCACGGGATGTAAAGAAGAGTGATGGGGAAAGAGAGAGAGTGAGGGATAAGAGATCAAGAGAAGATAAGGATGGGGGAAGGAAGATAGGGAGGGAGCAGGGGCAAATTTGATTTACTGTAACAGTCTTTCTGGGTACTGCTGGAGGAAACACAGACAGAGAGATGAGGGGAGCCCTTGCAAGGCAGAGAGAGAGAGAGAGTGGAGAAGTAGATGAGCTCAGGCAGTTTGATTGGACTTTGCTAAGAGAAACACTTTTAGTTGCAGTTCTAATGTTATTTAGATACATTTTTTTTATACAGTAAATCCAGCAAACGTTATGGGTTCACAAAGCTGTTTTAGACTGTTGTTAAAGTGAAACTGTATTTTGTTATCATTAAAATATTCTTTGAAAAAAAAATAAAAAAAAAGGTTTGTCAATAGTAATACATCAAATATTTATTCGGCAAATAGTGTAATTAATGTAAACATCATTTTTATTAGCATTAATACATGTCTGATACCTGACCTGTTCCTGTGATATTTAGTAAAACCAGGCATGTTATGTTAAGCTAAGGTTGCTTAACTATAACTGTATGAATGTTATCATTTTCTTTCTATATATTCAATATATTTACTTTAGGAACACCTGTATAATTTCAAATCAAATAATAGTTTTTTAATTTGAGGTAGAAAAGAAAGGGTAGAGGAGGCACTGAGGAGAGAGAGACAGAGAGACGGAGAGAGCGATGCCTCACAGTAGCTGTGTTTGCAGAGCACTGCAGCTGTGCACTGAACCGCAGCCCAGAGCCTTGTAAACGATGTTTGCTCAGAGAAACAGGGCAGAAAATCTGATGACACAGAGCCAAGGCTACCTGTGCTACTGTGCATTAAGAACAAGATGGGAGCAGATTGCAAAATGAACACTTCATCACCCTGCCTGCTGTCACAGTCAGGAGCATGATTTTCTCAGAGCTGCATTCGTTAAACCTCTCCACATCAGCAAATGCACTGCAGCAGTCATTTACCAGCATTCAGCTGCTTTAGGAATACAGGACTGAGAAATATATTTCAATTAGCAGAGTTTAAAATCAAATTCAAATAAATCTTGAAAGAATGTCTTCATTGCATTTACACACATACAAAGACAGACACCCCCACACTAGATTCAACACTGGCCACAGTTGCAGGCCTTCTAACCTGGATCTGTCTGAGGGAGAGAGAAAGGTTGACAAATGGTCTAAACCAAGTACTGAACCATGCTTGCTCATGCTTTACCAGGCTCGCTCCTGGTAACTTCTCTGTTAGATAATAGCACAACACAAAGTCGAGGGTCGTGAACTGTGACAGAAAAAGGCATTGCCTACAAAGAAAACTCTGCTTGAGAGGGGATTATTCTTATTGTAAACCAAAACCACAGATTCTTATCAAAATATTTAAAGTTGTTGAACACTGAATGCAGGGCTGCTCTATTGATATTATCTTAGGCTGTTAATAACAATGTTTTATTAAATTAATAAATGTTTAACTCATGCTATTTCCATCCTTGCTTAGTGAGTCCATTCCCAGTAGATAATGGCCGTTCAAGCTACTGCTTTTTATGATCCCAGGTTAATTCCACTGTGTGCGCCTTATTGCTTAATTGAAACACTCAAGGGCTTGTAAAACCCTGTGCAGTCATCAGCTATTGCAGCACTGTCAGTCCTAGAATCCCTAGTGCAAACTGAAAGGGTTTGTTTGATCGCTGAGGTTTAGCAGGTTGGACTACACTGTCTACAGTATGTCAGTGTCAATAAGTATAGTTAAAAATAGGAGTATCTGTTGAATTGGGATATGAATCCATGGCTTTTGAAGTATCATGGCACACGCAGGCAAAAATGTAAACCGTTCATGACACCGCGATAGCTATACTTTATCATTTTCATCATTTAGATCTTAGTAACTTGATGTTCTCTTACTTTCTTTTACAGTTGCTTCTTACCAAGATGAAAAACTCAAACCCTTATGAAAGTGTACCAGTTTAGCAAAGCTTTGTGAATGTTAAATAGACACGTAAGGTATTTTATGGTCAATCAAACCAAGGTAAAATGTTACCCCCGTTTTTTCTCCCTAATTACAATGGCCAATTATGTTCCTTCACCATAGCAAGAGCTCAGGAGAATTGCAGGTCAGTGGTTGTCCTCCAATCCTAGTGCAAAGCCAGTCCTCTCTTTACACCCAGGAGCTCAACAGTCAATGTTGGCAAGCTACCAGCCCCTGGAGGACAAAGACCATCCAGGCAGTGGTCAAGCTCATCAGGGGCCACTGCAGCACGGTCGATTTGATCTCCCCAGCCCCTGGTTAGCACTTAAACAACAACAACAGCAAAAAACAGTTAGAAATGTGATCATATTCTATTGGATTGTCTTCATTAGTCCTGTCAAAGAGATGTGAAGGTCCTGCCCTCTAGTGGCCAACTCAAGTAGTTGATGTGAAAGACGTTTGTGGGAAGATTTGATCTAGGGACAGTAAACAGATTCACACTGCAGCAGTGGTGACTATGTCCTACAACCAGGAAAACAACACGGATTTAGGAGGATCCTGTACCTCATTTTGACCTCAAGGGGCAGGATGGTGGGGGATTTAAGAATGGGGCTCATTTCTAGATTTACCTTAATATGATGTTTGTTGTGTAATGGAAAGATGGGCTTGAACCCATTCAGTCATCAGTATTTGTGCAGAGAGGTTAGCAAGTGATGATGGTGTTCAAGTTTATGCTACACATTCTCAATTGGATTAAGATCCGGGGAATGTGGTAACAGTCGAAGATGGCTAAAGTTTCTGTCATGTTCTTCAAATGATTCACACCCAATTCAGACCTGGTGGAGGGGTGCTTATCATACTGAAAGCTCTTATAAAGCAGCCAGACCATGTGTGCTGTCCTTGATTCAACTATAGAGAGATTAGGACAACATTACCCTTCTTGGCAGGATTTATCAAGTCAGGACTTAGAGAGCTCTGCCAACAGTCTGTGTTTAACAGTAATCGGGAAAGCAATTGGAATTGATTACAATGCTATACCACTGTCCTAGTCCTCAGAGATATATATATATATATATATATATATATATATATATATATATATATATATATATATATATATATGTGTGTGTGTGTGTGTGTGTGTGTGTGTGTGTGTGTATACAGTGTATAATGCACTCTGGTATTGATACAGTTAATATAGAGACAGAGGAGAGACAGAGCATGGCAGCCCACTGCTCAGAGGGAAAATAATTTGATTTGTGTCTCAGCTGGGGACAGCCAACAGCACTGAGTGGTGAATTGGATGTTATTATCTGTTGTCAAAGAATTGATCTGATCTGATGGAATGAGGGTTGTAATCTTCCCACTAGCTGGTTCAACTACATTTATGCATTTATTTAACACCCATCACCCTCAGACTAAAAATGTGTTATCAGAAAGTGAAATGCCTTTCCCTTCCGCAGTATGGGATTATGTATTTATTTATTTGTTTGCTTTTGCCAGGGTGTATATTTTCAGCCTGAATTCAAAAAACAGCGTTGCTATTTTATTAGGAAATGGGTACGTGTAAAAAAAAAAAAAAAAAAAAAAAAAAAGACGCAGGGCACACCCTCAAAGAGGCGGGGTGTTGCACAAGCGACGTTCTTAACCCCTGTACAGAGCCAGGATAGTTTGCACCAACAATTGCAGAGCCCAGTTTCAACTGCAGTCAGAATTCTGAATAGCGTCGATTACGGTTGCTAGGATACACTTAATGCTAAAAATCCATCATGTGGAAAGCCTTGTGCATTGTTCTGCTCGAAACTTGTACACAACCACGATTAACTTTTTGAATCATTGTGCTTATTCAGGGTTTAAGATATCACAGTCCTCTGCAACCATCATCTTCCCTTATTCCATGGTAGTTGTTTTGTCAGACATTTATCATGCTTTTAAAAATATTGTCCTACTCTATAGCATGCTAAACTAACCATTTCCCATCATACTGTGTATTTTTGGCTCTGCTCCCCCATGCTTCCCTGTTCTTTATCATGCTTTTAACTACAGTAGGTTCCCCTTTGCTTGGCATCCCAATGCTTTCATATGCTGTATCCTGCTTTCACTTCATGAGATTCACATTTTATATAGGCTCCTGCTTTACACCTGTGTAGGGGAGAATGACTTCTTCATGAGATTTCATGACAGTGGATTGAACTCAAAGTGTGCTGCAATCCTGGGAGAATATGTCAGACTGCACAGGTTCACAAAGAACCCTGAGACCAGTTTTCATTTCATTTCGTTTTATCCTGCTTGCTCTGTGGAGGCAGCAGTCATTGCAAAAATATTCCACAATCTTTATTGTCATTATCATCACGCACTTCATCATGCGGTTTGATATATTCCCATACTTTATTCATACTAATATACTGTACTGTATAATATGACCTCAGAGACCATTGCATATGGAAACAGCACTGTAAAGCAGTTTCAAAATTGTTTACTACTAAGGTCAGTGAGATAGGGAAGTGGGGGATGAACATTTTGATTCTTCATTATAATTCAGACATGTTTTAGCCTGCAGCTAAAAAAAATATTAGAATGATTAGAATTGTTTTATACATATGTGTTTTTTTTATATATATGATATAATAAACACATGTACCAGGTATATTATATCATAAAATATATTGTCTGAAATTAACTTCTCCTTTTCCTAAACCTGTTTTCTCTCCAGAAATAAGGTTTATTGACTTGGTCCATAAAACAAAACAGAACAAAAAACCTTTAAAAAAAGGTTTAACTTCCCCACGCTGGTTATATTTTTTTTAAACTATTAAAAAAATTGTGAAGAACCAGTACAGACTGGTAATCAATTGCAGTACCATATCTGTACCAGCAACTTTATGAACTATGGATAAATAATCTTCTATCAGGAGAAAAGAGGTGTCGCAAATCTGGAGGCATTAGCCACTGTATAAAAACAGTTGCGTGTATTCCCTATCTGAATGCCTGAGTTCCCTCTTTGGCCCTGTGTGCATCCAGCACATTTCAATGTTACCCTGTACTGAGACCAAAGTCACAATTTTGCATGCACAAAAAAAAAAAATAACGATCCTGCTAGGAGTTGCATGTTTAAATAAATTGCATTCATTAAAGAGTCCATTCACTGCATTACTCAGAAGCTGGCTGCTGATCAGTGTGACACAACATTGAAAAGGGACACTCAAAATCAAAGTGGTTGCCTTAGCAACGGCCTTGCCAGATTCCACCAATCAATGGGTCCGCTGCGTTGCGATTTGCCTGGAAGGACAGTTTCTTACATAAAGAGTGAGGGTCGGGGACTAGCGAGAGCCACAAGGGGAAGCCAGCATCAACCAGGCAAGAAGGCAAGCAGACAGGACCCGCGCTCAGGGGCTAGGAGAACAAACTAGAAGAAAGAAAGGAAGGAAGGAAGAAGAAAATAAAACAGAGAAATGGCCATCATGTTTCAGAGAATAATTCCAGCTCGAATCCAATTGGGGGTACTGTTCATTGCCTTCTGCTTTCAAATTCTAACAGCTAGTGGAGGTACAGTACTATGGCTTTATGAATTCAACTGCATGCCAATCTATCTATCTATCTATCTATCTATCTATCAATCTATCTATCTATCTATCTATCTATCTAATTACAACCAGTGAAGTTTATTCATTTTGTTTAGGGTTCTGTTGCAATGCCCTCCAAAGAGCGTATCCACAAAGGAGGGAAAGAACAGAAAAACACTGATTGGCTTTTTCAATGATCTCATTATTATTCTCTTTCAATAGCACCGCTGCCAAGTGGTACGCAGTTGAATACACTCAAAGATAACCAGTAGCACCTTAAAGGGGAAGCTACAATAATGTCCATGAACGCTGTACATTTGTGCACATCTCCAGTTTCTGAAAATGTAATTATCAGCGTGCTCTGCAGCACACCCTGCTGAAAGACAAAGGGATTTCGTAGCTGTGTCTCTATCACTTTTCCACTCTGAGAGATCGGCACTTTACTGGACAGCGCCCCCTGCTGTAAGTAGACATGCCGCTCTTGGAAATGAAGTGTTGCATCTCTTTGGAGTAACTGCAGGCGCAGAGCCTGTCTGTTCTGGTTGGTTTTTGATCAGTTTAAAGAGGGGGGAGGGGATGCAGCTGTCTAGCACACTGTGGCTCCCTGCTGCTAACTGATGGTCACATGGTCTAAAGGACAGGGGTGCCAAGGTCCTAATTTGCTTTTAATTGATTTTGCCCTTCAGGCATCAGTGCCTTTATTAAGTGCAGTATGATCTGTATGCTGGGCAGCAACTACAACTGGTAATAAAGGACTACTGTGTCTGTCTTGCTTCTTTGATCAGCTAATATCGCCGCTTTGCATATTTAGACAAATGTTTCTAACACATTGAGACCTAGAAACACTTTACAATATGCATGTCTTATAAGTGGTTATAAATTCTCTATATATACTGTACTGTACATGCTCTGCCAGCCCAGGCATTAAGGAGGTATATTTTTGGGAACTGCATTACTGTTTGTGGTTTGTGACTTGCCTTACTGGTTTGATGGACAAGGTTCAAGTAGAACTGAGATGTGGATTTCCGTAGCTCTGTCTTGCAGCAACACCTTCAAACAGAATGAGGTCTGACTCTATTCCGTTAAACTGACAGCTGTACTTGGAGCAATATTGCATTGTTGTGGAATCAAATATTAATAAAAAGAGAAGATCATGCAGAGGGGGGATGAGGAACCTAAGGGAGAGAATATGGAAACGTGCAGATTATAGATAGTGTGCCTACACTGTCCACTGTATTTTACTCCAGTTTGAGGGCTGTACTGATACTCGTAATTGCCTTTAAGAAGTATTTATCGGCAGGTATTAAATAAATCCATTTATTAATGTGTTGATTTCAAAACAAGAAAAACAATCTTTCCCTCACCTTTGCAATTGAGTACCAATCAACTTGGAAGTGAATTTTCCTCTCATCCAGGACACTGACATTTTTACTGCCATACTGCAGGAACATTAGCTTCCAATCTGCTTTTAAAACACTCAATGTGGAAGTTAATTGCCATTGATCAGTACTCCATTGTAAAGGTGAGTGAAGGACAGTTTTTTTGTTTTAAAATCAATACATTAATGAACGGATGTATTCCGTACTTCATGAAAGTTCATAGTGTATCCTTGATATATACAATGTGTATATGAGGGTGTCTGTGTTGTGCCCCCTGCAGCTCAGAAGGTGGAAGCTCTCCCTGAGGGCAGTGGGGCCCTAATTAACCACTCCCTGATGCTGGTGCAGCGGCTGGAGGCTCTGCTGGCTCACGGGAACAGCAGCGACGTGGCCCTGCGCGTGCAAACGCTGCACTCGGATGAGGTGAAGGTGTTCCAGGCACACTCGCTGGTGCTCTCCCTGCAGAGCGAGGTCTTCGAGGGGCTGCTGCAGCACCGCAACGCCAGCGGACTGATCCTGAGAGAGACAGCCGACTGCGCCACTGTCTTTGACAAGTTCATCAGGTACTATCAGCTCCACGCACAGCGACACACAGCCTATACACAGCACGTCTGTAATGTCCAGTGCTAATTATTCTTTGTTTAATACATATTATATGATGCATTTGTATTCTGTATTATAATATAAATGCAGCTCACCAGTAAGCGTCAATCCCTTTAAAGGGTGGTAGCTCTATCTATACTATACTCCTTACCCAATACAATTATTTCTCTACATCTGTTTCAGCACCTTATTTATGTGTATACGAAACAATTACTTGAAGCATACTACACATTTATAAGGGTTGGTTAGGTGGCTGTTGAGCGTCTACTTTTATTTATCAGACTTGTATAATAAACAGGCCAGTGGAATATCGTGCCCTAAATGTGAAAAAGCAAGAAAACAATACTGGCCATGGTGCTGGAGTGCCATCTAGTGGCACAGTAGATAATAGCAGAAGCAGAAAGACTGTACCTGCAGTCACTTCACACTGGTAACATTTCACAATAGTTGGCTGGACTAACTTTTCATTAATAACAGCCCTCTGTTTCCAGGTATCTGTACTGTGGGGAGATCACAGTCTTGCTGGAGCAAGCCATCCCACTACACAAGCTGGCCAGTAAATACCGTGTGTCTGCTCTGCAGGAGGGGCTAAGTCACTACATGACCCAACACCTGGCCAGCGACTCCCCGCAGGGCCACGTGGTCAGCTGGTATGACTACGCCATGCATATCGGGGACGTGGGGCTGAGGGACAGCTGCCTGCAATACCTGTCCTGGAACCTGTCCTCGGTCTTCCAGAGCGGGGAGTGGAGGGCGGTGAGCGATGACCTGCTGCTCTCCCTGCTCCAGCGCTCCGACCTGATCCTGCAGAGCGAGCTGGAGCTCTTTGGGGCGCTGGAGAGCTGGATCGGGCACAACCAGCCCGGCGGGACGACCATCGAGAGCGCGCTGCGGTCTGTGCGCTACGCCATGATCCCCCCCGGGCAACTCTTCCGCTTGCAGAAGCAGTCCCCTGTCCTGCTCAAGTACCACGAGTCGGTCCAGGACCTGCTTTTCATGGCTTTCCAGTTCCACTCAGCCTCCCCTCTCCAGTTCGCCAAGTATTTCGACGTCAACTGCAGCCTGTTCACACCCCGGAACTACCTCTCCCCAGCCTGGGGCTCCCCCTGGCTCATTAACAACCCCACCAGGGACGACCGCAGCACCAGCTTCCAGACTCAGCTGGGCCCCAGCAGCCACGATTCCGCCAAAAAGATCATGTGGAACGCCTTGTTCTCCCCGCGCTGGCTGCCCGTGAGCCTGCGGCCGGTGTACACAGCAGAGCACGGGGCGATGCAGGCAGTGAGGGCGGAGGAAGGGCGCCCCCGGATCATCGTCACCCCGGCCACCTCCAGTGTTGACTTCGCAGGCGTCAGCTTCCAGAAGACGGTGATCGTGGCGGCGCGCCAGCAGGGCAAGGTGGTAGTACGCCACGTCTTCAACTTCCACCAGAGCACGGAGGAGAGCGGCGACTTCCTGGCGCAGGCCGACCTGCAGCGACGAGCCTCCGATTACCTCATCGAGAGCGCCATGCACCTGCACATCATCATCAAGCCCATCTACCACTCCCTCATCAAGGCCAAGAAGTGACCCCTGCCTCCCCCTGCTCCTCCCCTCACACACTCACCCACGCAAATGCAGCCGCAGACGCCACCGCTGTACAGTACCAGTGGTTTTGGAATTGCACTGCGGCTGCCTTTCTGCTCCCTAGCCCCCTTTTTTAATTTAGTAATCGCCAATTATTATTATTTTGTATTACTATTTTCTCCCAATTAGGCACCCCTCGGGAGGGCGAAGACGAACACACGCTGTCCTCCGATGCGTGTGCGGTAAGCCGACCGCTTTTTTTCACACTGCAGACTCACCGTGCAGCCACCTCAGGGCTACAGCGTCGGAGGACAACGCAGCTCTGGGCATCTTACAGGCAAGCCCACAAGCGCCCAGCCAGACTACAGGGGTCGCTGGTGCACAGTGAGCCGAGGACACCCGGGCTGACCTAAGACCAAATGTCATTTGAATTTCTAACATTTTTTTTTACAAGGGAGAATAACCATCCCTTATAAAAGTCTCCCACAGTAAAAGCATAGCAAAGTGTAAAAAAAACAAGGAGAGAGCATGGTAAAGGATAATTAAGCACTGTAAAGAATAGCGAGGTATGGTACAGCATACTAATAAACATGGCAAACCAGGGTAAAGTAAATGCATAGTATAACCATGGGAAAAGCATTGCAAAATTGCAAAAATACTGTGCAAAAATACCATGCTAACCTTCTATAAGGGATTCTCCAGTTTGATGTATATTCTAGATAATAACAAAGGCATTGTTAAGCAGGAGGAAACATGTTTTCAACCAGGAGCAATTCTGTGAGAATGTGACTCATTGATCACATGACCATGCAAGATGGCAATTACCACTGAAGACAACATGGTTTAGACAGCTACAGCAATGTGGTATTATTATTATTATTATTATTATTATTATTATTATTATTATTATTATTATTATTATTATTATTACTATTGCATGTTAACACTTTATCTGCTCATCAGCGAAGAGCTCAGTCTGCAGTGTGCTGCTTTGTGTTGTTAATAAAGAGCTGTTTTTCTCAGTCTCTGTCTACAGTGTGCTGCTTTGTGTTGTTATTAAATGTGTCTCCAGATCTCTGCAGTGCTGGCCCATGACAAACAGGGCCAAGTCAGCTGCTGCTCACACCTATAGATGAGGTAGAAATTACGATTTGGAGTAAATTGATTTGAGAATGTGTGTGCTATTTTTAAAAGCCACAATGGGACATTAGCCCCAAACACCTCCCTGCCTCCTTAAGGTGTTACTAACAGTGGCTCTAGTCTTTGCCGGTCAACACTGGCTATATGCTGCACTTGCCCTGTGTGCTCGCTTTTCAAGTAAACGCTGCCATCTAGTGTTCTGTGTAAAACATTACAGATACATCTCTGTTTCCTATGAAAGAGGACAATTTTACACTTGTCCACCCATTGATAAAAATGGGAAGCTCAGGTTGACTTAATACTCAGTGTAGCACATCCTAGAAATGTTTTCTGAAATTGATCTGCAAGAATGTATTGTTACTGCATGGAATTTTAGGAGTTTTATTTTTTTATGTAGACTGAGATTTTGACTTGAAGAATTGCGTGAAAAATATGCACGTTATACAGATAGGCTCAAGTCACAACGTTTTAGATTAAAAAAAAAAAATCTAATTATTATATTCAATCACGAATCCTAATGGATAGCAAACATAATCTTTTGACTTTAAAAAATAGCTTGCATTATAATGTGATAAAGGTTTTATGTTTGATATTCTTGCTACGAAATGCAACAATGACACAGAACTCACAAGCGCTGCAAAAAGACCACGTGATGAGTGCAAAAACAAGGATCATTTTTGATGCAGTTCTTTGACAGACTTTACTGGCTGGTTTCACAGACCCTGCTTAGTACTAGTCCTGGACTACCCAATGTTAACGTAGGTAAGGTAAACGAAGATGCAAATCTGGGTCTGTGAAACCAGCCGTACGTGCTTGATGTAATTACACACTCAGGATACGCACGCACACACACACACACACACACACACACACACACACACACAAACACAAACATGCGTTCGCTCAACTACAAGCCATTATGTAAACAGCAGATCTCAAACTGAACCCACCTCTCCTTAACTAAACCATCACACAAAAACAAAATCTAGAATAAAAACGGCGTGTTTTTATTTTAAAAACTTTTAAATAAATAATTGCATGTATTATCACAGGAACTGGGGTTCTGAAATGACTGTGTAAGGTCACTGTATATTGACTAAATATACTTGTATATTATTAGACATCTATATTTTATCCGCGTAAGTGTGAAAACATTCTGAAAAGGTATTTATTTTGTTGGTAAAAACTACATGCCCCATGGTGCTTTGCGTTACGTGCAGGAAAGACGTCTGTTCACACAGTCTCTCCGCGATCCAAGTTTGGAGCTTTCAGCTGCCAGCCTTGGCCCATCATGTAAGTGCAGCTGAGCTTTCCTTGCAGTGCAATTGCAAAATTCCTCTTTCCAGACTGTTTTGCAAGGTGTGCATTTCTTCTTTCGCTCTCTGCACGGAGACCTGCAGCCCACACCCGGAAAACCTCCAGTTGCATGAAGATCGGAGCCTGCATTTTTCCATCTTTGTTGCAAAGCTTGCCACTGAAGCTCCAGTCAGAGAGAGGGAGAGACAGAGAGAGACAGAGACAGAGAGAGAGAAGGCAAAATCTTGTGATTCCCCTCCCCCTCTTCAAAGCAAAGGGGAAATGTCTGTGTCAAAGGGAGGTAAGATTAGTACAGTGATCTGTGCAATTCTTAATTAATGCAAGTAGGATTGCATGCCGTGCAACATGCATGGGTGCAGCTCACGCTTTGCTATTGCATTTTGAAGTTTGAGTTTTTGCAAGGGTCAGCTTCCTGTTTAGGTGGTGCCCTTTTACACAGCGAGAGTTCCTGGTAAGATGAAGCAGTAGTTCAGCTGTATATTTATTGACGTTATTTGCATGCTTCGGGAGCCGACCTGCTTGTCTATATAGAATAATATGCTACAGCCTATTAAAGTAGCTGTGAAAACAAACGATTTCTTCAGTCAAATTATACTAATCCAACTTTGTTTGACATATATGAAATTATCATTTATGTACGGTAATACAACTGCAAGGTGAATCATGCATTTGGAAACTTTTTTGTGTTTGTTTGGTGGGTGGGTACTTTGTTTTTCTACATGAAACTGATTTCTGACCGACTGTTAATATGACCACTTAATAAATAGTTGCGCTAAACGAGATGCTCACAAAAAGAAATGCGCACATATTGTTGTATGCATTTATTTAAAAGCCCGTTTGTGTGCGCAGCTGGAAATGAAACGTTTTGAGTTCAAACGTCTCGTCTTTTACGCCTTGTTCTTGCTGTAAATAATAGGTGGACTTTGCAAAAAACAACAGCCTAAAAATAGCCGCCTTGCTGTAAATGTAAAACACGGTTTCGGAATTGCGGCTGAGACCTGAAATATTAGCAATTTTAAATATGCATGCATTAATATTAAAGTTGTTATATAACGTGTGAAATTTGAAGTATAGCATGTCATCTCTCACGGAAGACCATACGCTTACAGAGCAGGGTACGTGTGGAAGGGATAACTCGAGAAACTTTTCTTTATATATATATATATATATATATATATATATATATATATGTATGTATATGTATGAATAATCGATTAACACACGAGTGTTTGAGATGGAAACTGATTTAAAAAAAAAAGTAAATGGAATTGAAATATACAGTGGTGTGCGTGTAAATTGGTAGAAAATAACGAACAGGTGACGGCATCCGTCCGTCACTTCATCTGCGTCAGTGTGGCTTGGATGTCACACTCAACAGGGGAACAGAGGGTTTCATTCGTACTAGTGCAAAGCAATGTACTGGATGTTGTGCAGGTGAGAGCACACGTAATTACACCCGCACCGCTGTGGTAATATTTGGGAGTTTTTGTTTTGGCTGTTTTCAAGTGGTGGGAGAAACGCCTATTTATTCTCTTAGTCTCTCATTGCGAGAGATGATAGTCAGCCCCACACAGTTAGTGGGTTCATGTTATTTCAGCTGCATACAAAATCTATGTAATATATATGCATGCAATATTTAAATTATATATATATATATATATATATATATATATATATATATATATATATATATATATAATTTAAATATTGCATGCACAAGCTATGTATTTTAACAATGCATGACCTATTACATTAAATCCTAGTACACTACTATTTAAAGAAACACTATTTAACACAGACATTGTGCGCCTGTTTATATTTTAAAATTGTTACTGAATCTGTGCTACTCCTGGGCCTTGCTGTATGCAGTTTACACAGGATGCAATGGATGTAAGAAATCAAATGTTGATGGCAGGCATGCTTCCAGAAAATCATAAATAATATCCCCAACTTCATGTCATTTAATGTTACTGAAGATGTATTCTCAGTTGTGGATGTGTGGGGACAGTGCATGTCGTGTTGTATTGATGGATTTGCAGAATTATATGTGGTAATATGTGGATCTCGCTTGATACATGAGTGGGACCGTTCTGCTTGATCCTTATCTTCCGAGCTGCAGCCCAGCACTCTTACCCCTGAGATACTCAATCCCAACTCCGTTGTCACAGCACCGTGCCTAAATCTCTTTTCTTCAGGGAGTTTGTCCTGTTACAGTGCTATAGTGGTTACTGCTGCAATAACAGTAAATTGTCAAGTTTATTGTTCCAACAAGATGCAGAATTCCTTCTCTGCTTGTGCATGTATTTTGTTTCCGTTGATGTGGGGTCCCCTATAAAGAACTGCTGTGCAGTACTTTCTATCTCTTCTTCATAAGAAATCAATGCACCACATGGTCAAATGTTGTGCTTGCAGCAAGGACTGCAGAAACGTTGCTTTTACAGCAACGGTGTAACTTTCATTTAGGGGATTCCCAGTTTAATCTCCTTTATTCCCTTTAGATTTTCCTAAAACCCATGGCAAGCATTCCCCAATCCCTTCCGCTCCCCATTCAGATGTCCAGCACTTTCCCAGTGAAGCATAACTCAGCCAATTGAAATTGTTCATTTTGTGACAGAACTTCTAATGTAATAAAATACGCCGGCACGTGTCTGTTATATTGTGCCAACGTTTGCACCAATACATTTCAATTTCATTTACTACTGTTTTTTTGTTTTTTTTTAGCACAGTTTCCATACCAGACATTAATTTATTAAAATATATATATAGTGGATTACAAAGGTTAAAGTTGCTTTACCCCATATATGCTTGATCATAGATGAAAGAGATTTTCTGTACGATCATGAATGCAAGTTTAAGGCTATTCCAGGAGTCAGAGGTTCATTTTACATGATGTTGGAGGCACACTGCCAGACAACGGGGGTCTGCAAGGGAGAGAATTAAGTTTTTGCATTCATTTGTATTAGAAATACATTCTTTTGCATCGGTGAAGTAATAATACTGTAGTTTTATACGCACGCACAATTCAGCTCCCTGGAATTTAATGCCAAAATATTTAATTTTATCGTCGCCAATTGCGAAACTAGCTTGAATACAGAAATGAATTTGAAGTGAATCTAAAATGAAGCCGGGTACTTTGGCTCAGGAATGGCTGGTTCAGGAGGCAGATGCTGTCTTGACAAGTTTACAAACTCAAAGAGTTTCTTCTCTCTGAATCATCCTCCAAGCAGTCGTGGAATTCCATTGAAAAATACTCAGAATTCCTGAAATTCTCAGCAGAGCAGTAGCCAGGAAGAGAGGGGAGGGGAGGGACCTGGCCAAGTGGGACAGGATTAGCTGTAACTGCTGGGGATGCAGGCCAATGCAGGGCGCCTGAGTGGTAGGGCAGTTAGGATTGGATATTGCAGGGCTTTGTTTTCTTCTTGACAGTGTTGCTGGGGTAACTGAGTACAGTCTGGTACATTAGAGGGGAGATTGACTAACTGTAGTGGACTGTGGTGAGGCAGTGCTGACTGAGGGGCTCTCTGTGATAATTTTAAAGCAGTAGTAACTTGGAAGCAGTAGTAACAAATTGTTAATGTATCATAGCGATTCGGAAACAAGATAGATGCTAATTAACCCTCTTGAATCCTGAGTTTTATTTCTAATTTATTATAAAAGAAAAATCGGTGAAACGGTAATTGATGGATTAACCATTCAGTGCCCCTTTTTGGAGCCACCCACCTCGCGTATACTGCAGAGATGGAAATAAGACTCCTATTGTATAGCAGTTTGATCCATTTATTAGGACTAACCTGTGCTTGTTACCTATTACACTGGGGCTGATCAAAGAGGTATTAATACCTGGAATGGGTGAAACTGGTGTGCAGTAGGAGTCTTATTTCCATCCCCTTACTGTAGGCTGTATTCTGTTCATATAAGCATGTTTTTATTTGTATTTGAAGAAAAAAAAACGTAGCTTCTTGCTTTTGAATAATGACGTGTTCTCAACGCATCGATTTGTTGACGACAATTAAGTTACATATTCGATTACTTTCACTAATATGCACTGATATTTAAATGTATTAATATTGCAGCCAAGGCCAATGCAATTCCCAATTTGGCTTCTGATCATCATGCGTTTGCCATGACTGCAATATGGTCGTCTTCTCTCCATTTCTAGGCATGTTGTAAAAAGCCAGGGGGTGTAACACTCTGTAATATTTCTACATTACCTGCAACACAGTAAGTCTGCTTCCTTAGTCATTCAAAACCTCAAGTACTTGCTTATTTTACACCCCCATCCTTTTTAGGTTATAATTTCATTGTCTCTTAGTAACTGCACAACGTTTAATTGCTGCTGCTGTAACCTTTGCAATCCACAGCCCATTACAGTTAGAGATTGTTCCACTTCAGGGCTGTTATTGCACAGTAGTGTTTGATACTCTGCTTTCTTTCTCTTGTTCACATCTGGTAAAAGGCAGGTAGTGCAAGTAATCTATTTAAAACAAACAAACACAAATGGATTGAACAGTGAAACCATCAGGCGATACTTCACAAAAACAAACTGTTTCTATGAAAACTTGCTTGTACAGTAAGTGTATTTCTGGGTTGGTTTGTATAGAGGATTTCCTGGTAATAAAAAGAACGGCAAACACATACTGTATACAGAATGCCTGCGTATGTTATTATAATGTGATGTTTGGTAGACCGCTTTGGGCCTGAAGCTGTTTATCCCAGGTCTTCATTAGCAGAAAGGAATAGAAACCACAGATGACCATTCTAACGTGAGTAAAACCGAGAATGTTTACAAGCCCCTATGTTTAAATGTTTGTGTTGTTTTCCTCTGTTTTGGTAGTTTTGTGGGATGCATTTTTCCGTTCTGAAAAAAATTGGGTACTGACAATATCTGAGAGCCTATGTTGCTGTTAGTGTGTGTGCGTGTGCATGTGTGTGTGTGTGTGTGTGTGCTTGCGCCTGCCTGCTCGACGGTTTGCATACATTTCTAAACTTCATTGCTCAGCCCCTGTCTTTAACCCCTCCTCTTCCTGGTACTCTGTGCATGTTCCTTCATGTGAAAGATCCAGAGATGCCACTGTTTGGAAACAGGATTTCTCTGCCTTTACTGCAGGCTGTTAGGAGGTGGTTCGAGGGCTGCAAAGTTTGCAACCTTGTTTTTGTTCTATAAATCTTACCTGTCGTGCACCTGTCTGTTTGCTATATAGGTCTAAAATGTGGAGTTTTGAAAGAAAAGTGTGTTTGGAATTGGGAATTGATTTTAAAAAGGTATTGAAAAACCGTGCTGATGCATGTGCTTCAACCTCTTTCTAGGACCAGTACGAAGATGAAATGTTAATTCAGGGCTGTGTGTTATATAATATAGATGCACATGTTTTCAGCCCCAACAATAAGTCAGTTCTCATCTTCCGAGGAGCACTGTGGATTACAAGCAGCTCTCAGTAAGTTTGCTGGTGTACGGTGATTCGTGTCCTGCAGTGAAGGATCATGAGTCCCTGTTGCACAGTTTATTGTCTGGGCGCTCCAGCTGTGTGTGATAGGCAGAGATCCTAGGAATTAGTTCGCTGCGGAATAAAACAGAAAAACACAGATTTTCTATGCTGTCGGAGAAATTTTTGTTTTACATTTAGGATGGGGCAAAAAACATGCAAGGCTTTTGTTGTTTGATTGACAACCAAATCAATACACTTATATATAATCATTAACACAGGCAATTTAGATTTAAATTTAAGTAAACATACTTGTTCAATAAAAACGCTTCTGGTGTACAGAGGTGAAGGCTGAACAAGGCGCATTCATGTGTCTATACGTGGCTTGCCGTTTTCTTCAGTTATCCAGACGTGGGTTGTTGTAACTGAACAAGCTTTTAAAGATGCCAAACAATAAGATCAATGAGTTTGAATTTAGTTCTTTTTATTGCTGAAGACTAAGATCCCTGGTAAGAATGTATCCTGTGATTTGAGAGTCTGGGCAAGGCAGTCTTGATGCAGACGAATGAGACACAGTCACTGTCATGCTGTGAAGAGTGATTACCCGGGCGGTAAGGTATTAAGCACAGTAACGTGTACTGCACTCCTGACACTAAAAATTACAGGCAAGTGTATGAAAACCAAGCATTTAACTCGTACTGAGGATCTCCACGCTTTGCACTGACTTTATTGCTGAACTGTAAAATGGCAACAGGAATATAAATTGTGTATAGTTTTAAAATTTGTGTTGTACATACTAGGCATCAACATTTTTTTTTAACAAACTACCTTCTAAGTAGACACAAGTTTCAGCGAATGCCTTTGACTCACTGTGTGTGTCTGTCCCGTTCTCATCCAAAGGCAAAAAGAAGACTAAGAGGCTGACGCTTCCCAAGGAAGTCTTTGAGCAGCCGTCTGCAACCGCAGCGTAAGAGAGCTCTCCATTACACCTGATCTGAGATGAGCTATAATAGTGTACAGATTGAGGGGGAGCTGTGGGCTGTGTTACGGTACAGAGGGGTACAGATTGAGGGAGAGTGGGGGGCTGTGTTACAGTATAGAGGGGTACAAATTGAGGGAGAGTTGGGGGCTGTGTTACAGTAAGGTATAGAGGGGTACAGATTGAGGGAGAGTTGGGGGCTGTGTTACAGTATAGAGGGGTACAGATTGAGGGAGGGTTGGGGCCTCTGTTACAGTATAGAGGGGTACAGATTGAGGGAGAGTTGGGGGCTCTGTTACAGTGAGGTATAAAGGGGTACAGATTGAGGGAGAGTTGGGGGCTCTGTTACAGTATAGAGGGATACAGATTGCGTATAGGAATATTCTGAAATTTTAAAACATGCCTTTTCTTTCTCAGACCACCCAGAGACTTGGACTCCAAAGCCTGTGTCACGATTGGGGAGAAGGTAAGACCTCGGAAGAAAACAATTAAGAAACTCCAACTCCAATCAATTGGTAGAAAAGAAAGTGAAAGTGTTGGAAGATGGAATGTCAAGCATGGGAGCTAGACTGAAATCCTCCCACAGTGCATTAGGGTCGTAGTTTGCTATTGTTTTTTTTTTCCCTCACCAGAACTTTGAGATGAAGGCAGATGACCTGGAGCAGATCAGCGAGCTGGGCCGTGGGGCGTACGGAGTGGTGGACAAGATGAGACACGTGCCCAGCGGCCTGATCATGGCAGTGAAGGTGGGAACCTGGGTCTGCCTCCGTCAGAGCCCCCTACCCCCTCTTTACTGTAACACAGCCCCCAACTCTCCCTCAATCTTTACCCTTCTATGCCCCCAAATCTCCCTCAATCTGTAGGTTGTTTCTTAGGGATGCAGTACAGTAATATTGCAGGTCAGTGCCAGACTGAAGCCCCTGGAGCCAGACGGTCTGTGCACGCTGCCTTTCTGCTGTCGGAGACATACACAGTAGATGTGGCAGTTTCTGTGGGTGGGCTGGTTCATCACAGCCTTTGCTTTGTGTTTGAACTCACAGAGGATCCGAGCGACTGTGAACAGCCAGGAGCAGAAGAGGCTGCTGATGGATCTGGATATCTCCATGCGGACAGTGGACTGCCATTTCACTGTCACGTTCTATGGGGCGCTCTTCAGAGAGGTACGGTGTAGCGTTCTGGACTCCACTTCAGGAGAATTTTCCCCATAGTAAGTCGTGCTGGACCTTCGGGATCGTTGAAATAACAAGAGACAGTTTCTGCAATCAAGCTGAGTTTATTCACTGGAATGAAGGCTATACAGAGCGCCTTTCTAGTTGCTGTCTTCTGAGTACTTATCATAGCGAGTACACATACAGGCAGAAGCAAAGTATAACAAGCAACAAAGCTGATGGTTTCAAACAGACTTAGTAAGCTGTAGTAAAGTAAAATAACAGGAGCGCACATACTCTGTTGCTAGGAGTTATCTGCCATATTCTCTTCTTTCATGATCTTTTGACTACTGAGACTAGCTACAAGGGGCGGAACTTCCTAGGGGAGTGGCTAAGCATAATAAAAATACATTTCAGTGCAAGGTATAGCAGTTCATTACAACGGCATGGGGCTGAGAGAGAGCCAGAGAGTGGTGTGAATATCTCCACACTCTCAGTACTAGACGCTTTCTACGCTCTGCTCTGGTCACAGTCGTCGCCATGTTGGCTAATCAGCTGCCTTCACCTGGGACATTTGGAAGTCCCTAAAGACCTAGTTGGGCACCCACTCTTTCAAACCTCCTTTTAAACATAAATCTTTGCTTAGCCAGCTAATAAACTATTACTGTTAACCATTAACATGATCACATGATCACATGGTAGGTGCCATTCCCTACTTGATGTTCTTTATGTTAATTTATATTCATTTGAATGCCGGTCTGTCCAGTCCACTGTTACTTGTGCATGCCCATCTCAAACCTGTCTGTCCTCTTCATCCAGTCTCTGTGTCTGTCCACAGGGGGACGTGTGGATCTGCATGGAGCTGATGGACACCTCGCTGGACAAGTTTTACAAACAAGTGATTGAGAAAGGCATGGCCATTCCTGAGGATATCTTAGGAAAGATCACAGTCTCTGTGAGTCTGGCCCCCCGGCTTTGATTCTGATTCCATGACAACACATATGCCCAAACGTCACTTCCATATAACCCTTTTTATCCTAGCAGGCGAAGTTGGTAGCAAAAATGATTTTTTCATCATTGTAACCTCATCTTTTATTTGTGCGATTTTATTGTGTGTAATAATATATATTTTTCAATATGTTGCCCTGGATGTAACACCTGCTAGACCTGCAGCTGTATTCAGGATCAGATTGCGCTGCGTTTGTGTGTTATGCATGCAGAGAATAGGAGCTGCTATATGGAGTGTCTGACGACTACACCCTGTGTGTTTTGGAATGTCACGTTGACTGCATTAACCATTTCTTCCGTGTCTCTCCAGATCGTCAAAGCTTTAGAGCATCTGCACAGCAGGCTGTCTGTGATCCACAGAGGTGAGTAGTGTTGTAAATCGAACCCTGACATTGACATCGATTACCGTGCAAATTCTAACGGCGATTATCGATCATTATCTCGTTGAAATGCTTTTAAAAAAAAACGAAAAAGGTTGCGGATAGTGCATTGCTTCAAAACGAAACGGTAAAAAAAACTTTTTTCTGAAACAGCGGCACGTGACAATGTAGCAGTATTAAATATTAGTTTCGCTCAAGACAGACGGCTAAAGGGGACTGATTTAAAACAAAATAATATGTATAAAATAAAGCAGGTTGCTCTTCATCTCTGCACCATTATCCTATATTTGTTCACAGACGCATATTCTCAGTGACTTTTAGAAGCCACAACAATGGTTACGTTCTTGACAGTAAGTTAATATATACAAGACAAGTTTTTAGAAGTAGATAGTTTTTTAGAGATAGATAATTTGATTATTATCGTTACAAGTCTAGAGGTGAGCCTCTATTAGCGGCTCCATTGCCAGGTCTAGCGATTTTAAGTGGGTTTGATTCACACATACGTGTCTCATTTACTGTAGTTGTGGGGGTTGTAATGAGCTAGAGCTTGATTGATCACCAGGGCAGCTTCGCAGCCCCTCCCCACTCACAGCTGTGCCAGTCTGACCCCGTTTCCTCGCTCTCCTGTGCAGACGTCAAGCCCTCCAATGTGTTGATCAACACGCTGGGACAGGTGAAGATGTGTGATTTCGGGATCAGCGGCTACTTGGTGGACTCTGTTGCCAAGACGATGGATGCTGGCTGTAAGCCCTATATGGCTGTGAGTCCCGCTTTCTTTGAACTGGGAGTAACACACCAGAGGTTTGGTTCAGTGGAGCAGGGTTTAGATGCTTGTGGGGGGAAATATCACAAGTCACCTAGGTGAAAATTCTGGTGAGCTGGTATAATAAATCCCAGACAGTTTACTGGAAATGAATTTGTTTTTAGAATGAGAGTAGACAGCAAATAGGTGACTTTTTTTTTTTTTTTTTTTTTTTTCACCATCTTCACCAGCTCATCCAGTACAAAATCTCCTGAACCAGCAGGACTGTTTTTTAAACCAGTGCAGCTCATTGCTGGAATTTGCAGTATTGTGGGTATAAGAATTCTCCCTGTGCTTTTCATTCCAGCCTGAGAGGATAAACCCTGAGCTCAGTCAGAAGGGCTACAGTGTGAAATCAGATATCTGGAGTTTAGGAATCACTATGGTAAGTCCCTTGTGTGTGTACACTATGCCCCTCCCATGCTGAGGGTACTGTATCCCTGTCTAATGCTCACATCTCTGCAGTCTCAGTGGGATGTTACACTCCACCCATACCGAACTGTTTATCCTCTAGTTTCAATGGTACAGTTATAAGATCTAGGGGCCTTATTTTCAAAGTGTTTTCCTTCATTCTTTAATGAATTCTTTATTTCAGAAAAAATCATCTTGTGTTACAAAAATGACAGACACCTTTGGAGTTCTTAAGACCACTTGGGTTATGTTGTTCAGCTGTTTGGTTGTAGTGTTGCAAAATTATGCAGGTTTTTTTCCTCTCAAAAAAAAAAATAGGCGGTCATTAAAGACCGGAGAAAACGCTTTGAAAAGATGGCCCGAAGTCAAACGTTTAGGCTTGTGACTTCTTCAATGTGCTAGTGCCGCAAATTGAATTCATTGGTACTCTGAACGAGGCGATACCCAAAGCGCTTGTCTGCAGGGTGTGTGCACTCCTGTCTGTGATGGATTCTCTCTCTCTCTCTCTCTCTCTCTCTCTCTCTCTCTCTCTCTCTCTCTCTCTCTCTCTCTCTCTCTCTCTCTCTCTCTCTCTCTCTCTCTCTCTCTCTCTCTCTCTCTCTCTCTCTCTCTCCCTCCCTTCTCCTCAGATTGAGCTGGCCATCTTGAGGTTCCCCTACGATTCCTGGGGCACGCCCTTCCAGCAGCTGAAGCAGGTGGTGGAGGAGCCATCCCCACAGCTCCCAGCCGACAAGTTCTCAGGAGAGTTTGCCGATTTCACCTCCCAATGGTGAGCTGAAACCTGCACAAGGGAATGGCCCGGGTTCTGAGCAGACCTGGGGACAATTTATAATTACAATTATAATTCGAGCAGAATTGTTTGCTGAAATTCCAATTCCAATTCCAATGATATTTTTTCAATTACAGGTACAATTATGCTGCAGTAATTACAATTACAGTGACACAAAAAATAACAAACTACCGTCCACATTTAACAAGTTCACTCTGTTTATTCTAAATAACCAAGCAATTAATCACAGGTATAAGTATAGAAACATACTGTATAACTTCCATTGTAACTATTACTAATTAGGAATTACAGTTACATTTATAATTGACCCAAGGTCTAGTTCTGAGCAAAGACAACCTTGCCGGGAATAACTTTTACATAAAATGAAACTCAGGGGGAAAAAGTTCAAATGGGCTTTCTGGTAAGAGAAATGCTGAGGTACGGGATTGGGGGCAGGTGGTGTGTTGCACCAGGCCAGCTCGGAGCTGTGTGCTTGGGTCCCGTTCCAGTAAGCACTTCCAATAGAGCTTCCCTCCTCATGACCTTGCTGCTCAGGGCTGGTTCCTGTCAAACTGCCAGGCCCTCTTTCTCACTGAGTGGAGTTCTCTGTCTTGCTTTGAGCCCTCCAGGCACTTCAGACCCCAGAAGACAGGATGTGTGTGCGCTGCGTGCATCCTTGAGTCTCACTTTTCCCAAATTAGTCAGAGGACGGGATGGAGGCTGAACGCTGTTGTTGTGATCAGAAGCCCCCAGAAGCATCTTTATTCAAATGTTGGGGTTTTATACCCAAAGTAAAAACAGGCCTTTGCAATAGATGCCATGTAAAATACTACTTTTGCAGAGCAGTTTGATTAATTCCTGGTTTTACTATGAGTTTAAGAAGACACCTGAGCTTCTTACCTACACTGGGACTAATCAAGCTTGTACTAAAACCTTTAATGGGTTAAATTGCTATGCAATAGGAGTCTGATTGCCATCCCTGATACAGAGTAAGGACACAGTGCTAGAGACACTGGGGCATTGTCACCCTTCTCCTCTATTGGGGCAGTTCTGGGTATACCCAAGGGATTGATTTTTAGTTTACTTTTGTTGTACTGGAAATAGAAAAAAGATTCCTGTTGCATAGCATTTTAAGCCATTCTGGATTTACAATATTTAAAACTTTTTTTTCAGCTTAAAGAAGAATTCCAAAGAGAGGCCAACATATGCAGAGCTCATGGTGAGTACCCTTGCTGTGAATACCAGTGTATTGAGCCCACAGTGCAGGAGTGTGTACCAAAATTATAACTGTATACTGTATGTGCCGCTGTGCTCAAGTTACAGATCTAGGGAATTTGCTAAATCCTGCGCAAGAGCAGCTGATCATGATCGTGAGGCACTTCATTCATACTGCCACAAGAGGGCAGACCTGCTCCTCTAATGACAGCCGTTCAAGCTGTTTCCTATGTCTGTTTGTTTTTACATTGCTGTGCTTGAGCTAGGATCTGTGTGCAAATGTATGTGAATACATTTACAAACCTATAACCCATACCTCCGGTGCTGAATCTGGTCCAACATTGCTGGATCCAGTTGTAGAGGTTGGAAAATAGTAGATAAGTGTTGAGCATTTGGTTAACATATCCCACATCATACTGTACTTGATCTAATTCAAATCGTCTTTAATCTGTGCAGAACTCCTGTGCGGTAGATGCTAAACTAATAATACGTACTGTTCTTTCTCTCTTGTGTTCTGAACCCGGCAGCAACATCCCTTTTTCACCCTCCACGATTTCAGTGAGACTGACGTAGCCAGCTTTGTGAAGATAATCCTGGGGGACTAAGTGAGCCTCCGGGTCCCCGCCCACACGCCTGGGGGAGGCAGGACTGCTCCACCTCCGCACCAATCGCAATCCAGAAACCGAGAGGAAGCCACGGCAAAGGGGGGTGTGGAACAACCCACGCCCCTGAGACTGACGCACGTTACAGAATGCAAAGGGTTGGTAGCTGTGCTGAAGTGCACCAAGCACAAAGAGCAGACTAGACAAGGGACGTTTATCACGCGAGGGCCCTCTAGGTGATAGACGATATCGGTAAAAATAATATCCTCTTCTCAGACCCCCTCTGCTCTGAAACAGAAGTCAAACTTGGCTTGCTCCTCCCCAGGTGTTATGAAGTTGTGTGTGCGCGCGTGTGTGTAGAATTTGTTTGTCATTTCAGTGATTTTATTATTTATATTAAATGCTTCAATGAATCTGTTTTTAAGCTGCTCATCTTGTGTGTTTTTACAAAACAAATATATAAAAAAAGAGAAAATAAACGGAAAAGGATGTTTAGAGAGTTTTGCTGGTAAATGGGGTTTTAAAAAAAACAAAAAACCATATATACAGTGCCGAGAAAAAGTTTGTGAACCCCAATGGTAATTATGGAAATTCCATAGTTTTACCATGATAGCCTTCTTTAATGAAAACCAGTTTTTCTTAAATAATAGGGTTTATATTAACCAATTCCATGTCTTTTGAAACAAAATGATGTATGAATTAGACAAACAATGAGTAATTAAGATTCAGGGTATGTGAAAAAGTAAGTGAACCCCTGGTTTTATCAGCTCAATTAAGGGGATAATTAGAATCAGGTGTTTAAATAATCAGGTTTAAATAATTAGTTAGATCTTCAGGGGTGGGTTTGGGAGACCCCACCCTATATAAAGATCAGAAACTTTGTGAGTTTGGTCTTCACCATACAGGTGTGTGGAAACACATCATGCCATGATCAAAAGAAATCTCTGAGCACCTCAGAAAGACAGTTTGATGCTCATCAGTCTAGAAAGGGTTACAAAACAATTTCTTAGGATTTGGGGCTCCACCAATCCACTGTCAGACAGATGGTCTACAAATGGAGAAAGTTCAAGACCACAGTCATTCTACCCAGTAGTGGTCGTCCTACCAAAATCTCTCCAAGAAAAAAACGGAAAATCATCAAGGAAGTCACAAATAACCCCAGAGTAACATCCAAGGATCTACAGGCCACTATCGCCTTGGCTAATGTGAGTGTTCATGACTCAACTACCAGAAAAAGACTGAACAAGAATGGTGTTCATGGAAGGATAGCCAGGAGGAAACCACTGCTCTCTAAAAAGAACATTGCTGCCCGTCTGAAGTTTGCCAAAGAGCACATAGATGATCCACAAGGATCCACTTCTGGAACAATATTCTCTGGACAGACGAGTCAAATGTAGATCTTCTTGGCCTCAATGAGAAACGTTATGTTTGGCGAAAACCAAACACTGCGTTCGAACAGAAGAACCTCATCCCAACCGTCAAGCATGGTGGTGGGAGTGTGATGGTTTGGGGCTGCTTTGCTGCCTCAGGACCTGGACGGCTTGCCATCATTGACACAACCATGAATTCTGCATTGTATCAGAAGATTCTAGAGGAGAATGTCAGGCCATCCATCCGTGAGCTGAAGCTGAACCGAAAGTGGGTCATGCAGCAAGACAATGATCCTAAACATACAAGCAGATCTACAAAAGAATGGCTGCAGAAGAAGAAATTCTACATTTTAGAATGGCCTAGTCAATGTCCGGACCTATACCCCATCAAAATGTTGTGGCAGTACCTGAAGCGAGCTGTCCATGCAAGGAAGCCCTCAAATGTCACCGAGTTGAAGCAGTTCTGTAAGGAGGAATGGGCCAAAAATTCCTCAAACCTGATGTGAGAGACTGACCAACAGTTACAGGAAATGCTTAGTTGAAGTCATTGCTGCTCAAGGGGGTGCCACCAGTTACTGAATCTAAAGGTTCACATTCTTTTTCACACATGGATATTGAATGTTGAATCATTTGTGGATAAATAAATGTTGAAAAAGTATCATGTTTTTGTGTATTTTGTTTAATCAGGTTAGCTTTATCTATTAGGACTTAGATTAAGATCTAATAACATTTTAGGTTTGAAATATGTGAAAATCCTAAGGGGTTCATAAACTTTCTCGGCACTGTATATATAGTTTTGTTTTAAGTGTAGTGCACGCGGCAATTGGTAATGGCTTATATAAAATCCAAATTAGGTAGCAACAGACTAAATAAGAATTCACCTTCTGTCTGCTACTGCCCCCAGCCCCCCCCCCCCCCCCCCCACACATTTTCTAGATGAATGTGATCTAGGCTGCAGCAAGACTGTACCATACACTGCCATCTGGTTTTCAGATTGTGTAATTGCAGTTTTTCTATTACTTAGAACATCATGTGCTATTCTCTAGCTAGCAAATCCTGCTGGATTAAGTCGATTTTTTTCTGATCCATGCACAATTTCTACTGTATTTTTTAATATTGTGTTGTCTCATAGTCACACAATAGTTATGTCAAAGGTAGCATGGGAGTGTTGGAATAAACACCTTTGGGGTTTATGGATCCAGATTCATTCACGGAGCAGGTACAGGTACCCTCTGCTGGATCAAAACAGTACTGCAGCTGTAAAATTTTTACTACTGGATATGGTTGTGTCAATGATGGATCTTGTAGCGGATCAGAGTTCTATTGTGGCTTAAATGCGTTCCCTTTTTAAGGTGTTATTGTTTACCTTTCATTTCTGTTGTGGCTTTTACTTTGCACATAATATTAATTGTGCTTTTTAATATTTTTAAATGTTTTTTTTCATGGTTTTCTTAAAGGGGATGTGAAATCCAAAGGGTCTGCCCAGTCCCTAGCATGTGTGCGGCACACAGAAGTGGAGTGAGAATTGTGCATTAGTAATCTTGTTTTTAAATCATTCTGGCAACAGTTTCTAAACACTACAGCTATGGAAAGAAAGGAAAAAGCAGGCTGTCATTGAATCACTGTGAATGTAGCAGCTAGCTGGAAAAGCATGTAAAACATACCTGCTTGCATTCAGAGTTATATTCAGCTAATTGTGCAATATGAACCAGCAGTAGTGTCTCGCCATGCATGTATTGAGGGGTAAAGGTTGTAGTATATTACAAGGGTGTGTCATCTCCTTGCCCCCCACTCCCAACACAGACCTATGGAGTGTCACAGTTTACCCCCCAAAACTGCATTCCCAGATGGCCAGCTTTATTAGAAAAAAAAACTGTGAATAAACAAATGAAGGTGTTTTCGGTCAGAACTACGCTTTCGTTTTTAGGGATTGAATTTCAAGTTCCCAAGTTAGAGTTTGACAGACAGATGTTTAGTCCACATCTCTACCACACAGCGTGGCACAAAATGCAGCCTGTACTTTGAGAGCCCACGGACTGCTAGGATTGCAGAAAGTGTCCTGGAGGCCCATTGCTTTGGGTCATCTTTCAAAATGTGTTTAGTTGTATCCCTAACCAGATTTCTAACATTTGGGTTGGTAGAAGAGATTATATATATATATATATATATATATATATATATATATATATATATATATATATATATATATATATATATATATATATACCTTATTTTTAAAACAGTTGAAGGTTTACAGTTTTGAGGATATTGAAAACTATTGGTTGTTTCTGTGACAGTTATGCAAATATGTAAAATACAAAATCTTTCTCGTATATATCTTAAGTAGTTTGTATGCAAATGACTTGAGCTTGAAATTGTTAATATGCAAATGAGGTGTCACGTGATTGGCTCATTTATTCATTGAAGGTAAAGTACAAAGGGCACACTGCCAGTTGTGTGTGTTTGCTAGCTCGTACTGATGGCAGAGACAATGACAACATCGGGGTCCTACCCTTGTTATTGGCAGAGTAAGGGCTGATTCACATTTCTGCAAATGTTGACATTTTGCAGCTTTATCCGACCCTGTGAGATTTGAGGTCTGAGACTCATAAGAAAATTCAACTTTATCCGACCCTGTGAGATTTGAGGTTGCAGACGCATGAGAAAAGGCTGTACGACTTTCCAAAAAAAGACGCACGTCGCCAGAGTGTCGATGATGCGATTCCAACGTGTCGCACAGGGTCGGAGACCCGTGACTCCGACCAGAAATGATGTGAAGTATGTGTGTGAAGTATGTGTGTGAAGTATGAACCAACCTTAAGGCTTAAGAACAGGAAGCATGTGCATCACTCTGCATCCACAAGGGGTGCTGTTCTTAATGAATAGGTGTTTGGTGTCAGAAGGGCAGCTTTGGAACTCATGTCTTCTGCTAGTATAACACAGATAGGGCTGTGGATTGTGTTGATACAAATAAAGCATAGTACTACTGCACATCCAGTACAATCAGAAATACTCATTGGTGCTATCGGTATCTTCTAGAGTCGTTTTACAGTATTTTCAATGTTCCTTTCTGATGGACAAAATGCTCCCGACTGTGGCATAATCATTATTATTACTGTTATTAATAATTCAACAAACTCTCCTGCAGCCATTTCTCTAACTGGACCCTGTTGTGCATAGTGTGAGTCTGGGTCTGCAGACTAACATACTTGACTGTGAATTCATCAAGAGACTGTCCATTCTGAAGCTTGCAGTTCCTTTGCTGGCTTGTATACGAATAGAGCAGCCATGCATGTCCTGATTTGTTAGAGTCTGCAGAATACCAAGGGTGGGACCCTGTACTCTGAAAGAGTTCTTACAAAAATGAACTTGCAGTCAGCATTTAGCTGAGGTGCTGTACTACAAGTCAACCCCCAGGGATAACAGTTCTCAGCATTCCTACACATGACTGTACACCATCTGCAAAGACTAATCACTGTTCATTTAGAGTTGAATACATTTCTATGACTCTTTTAGATTGCACAGTCTGATTGTGTGCAATTGTAATGATGTAAACTCAATAAAGAGGTATTTTTACACAATAACGATGTAAGTGTGTTTGGGTGGTGGTGTGTTCCGTTGATTTCAGAGAAACTTTAATATCTGCCTGGTATTCAGGAATGGAATAAAGCGAGATTAGGACTGTGCTGAACTGGGGTGGAGTTGTGTGTGTTTTGGGTGGGCAGAATTCGACCATAGGTCTCTGAAGTACATATGAAAATCACACGTTTTATGATTTTTTTAAAATTAAAATTTTTGTTCAGCTTTTACGTGTTACAAATTATGGATGAATTACAATGAAAAGTGTTACAAAATAGTCTGCAAATAAAACTGTAAAATCTTTGGCTTCCTCTCTACATTTGCCTCTACATTTGAATGATTTTATATGACTTGGGATTCAGGAATTCTACATTTTATATATATATATATATATATATAATAAATTAGGAATTCTGGTTTATTTTTTCTGATGTTTTCGAGTTAAAAAAATAGGTTCAATTTTGAATTTAATAATTGTTATTGGCATCTGCCACTAGGCAGCTCTCTGTCTGAAATGAGTCTCTACAAGAACTTGCTGGGTACATGCTGTTCAGTAGCTATCAGCCCCACAATCTCAAGAGGTAAGAATTTGTGTCGGATTCCCGAGTCCCAGCTACCTAAAACTGACTCCGTCCTCTTTTAAAGTGTTTCATTCCAAACTGCTGAAATGCAATACTGAACAGATCCCTCCTAGATACCTTTTACTAGCCATGGTAATCTGAGATGTGCTTGTCAAAGCAGGATTGTACAGGCTGAATGATGCACAATGCAGGGTATGAAAAAACAAACATACATGTTTGAATTGAACTCTGCTGTTCTGTGGGCACGTGGTAATTCTGTGATTGCAGGTAAGCAGGGTCCTGTCAGGTGTGATGTTTGCAGTCCTGTGCTTAATGCGTCCTGCCATTAAGCGATGTTCCTGTTTTTTCAGTGTAAACTGGTTTTAGAACAGGAAGTAATCCAACCTGGGAGCCTGTGGTCTAAGTATACAGCTCAGGCCACAAACTTTGCTTCACCCTGTAGAAAGTCGAATGCAGTCTGCTTTTGTTAACATATTGAATTACATACCCCGTTATAGTTTCCAATATTCTTAATGGAAAACTGACAACAATTGAAAAATGTGACATTTAGAAATCTAACATGAAACACTATTGCTCTGGCTTTCTGATTACGTGTTAAATAAAATATCTAAATTGGGTTTTATTTTTTTATTATGTCTCTATCCTGATATTGTAGGTGCGAAAAATATGGTTTGTAATCTTACAGTGCGGTAGAAGAAGAATTTCCTCAATGAACCTGTTGCCCTTTACTGAGTCATCTGCATTCTTCTAATTTTATATTGGGGTAGGTGCACTGAGAACAACGCCCAGTTTGCAGGGAGTTCAAGAAGCTGTTTAATGAGATTAGGGGAATTGTATCCTGAATTGAGTGTGTCTAGCGGGAAAAGGCATTATTCTGAAGAGTAAATCTATCCAGCAAAGTATTATATCAGATCTTCTCGTTAAGATGCATGGCATTTGCGTTTTGTGTGCAATTGGTAGGGTTATTACAACTCTGAAGCAAAGCCGGTGAGCATTGTTCTGGTTCTCCTGCCTTCTGCCCCAGTCTCTCTCTCTCTCTCTCTCTCTCTCTCTCTCTCTCTCTCTCTCTCTCTCTCTCTCTCTCTCTCTCTCTCTCTGACAGTCGCCCTTAGTAGGAAAATCTGAGAAGGATTTTCAGTTCAAACGCACTAAATTTAGCACATGAATACGTGAATATGCTTCTTCTGTGTTTCTGCACGTACGTGATTTTTATCAGCCTCGATAACCGCTTCAATGCAACACGGCTGTACTTTTAATACTAATAATCACCATCACAGGTTGGTGCAATTACACCAGTCTTGAAATGAAGCGGAAAAAATGTAAAGTATTTTTTTTTTTTTTTTTTTTTACAAAACAGCAAAAGAGGTTCGAGAGTTCACATGTGCTCCACAAACAATGAGAGGAAGAAGGAATTGAGGATTGAAAGTGACCCTCATGCTGATTTCTCAGAAGAGAGCTACAGAGGGTCAAGTTAAAACACGTCCGTAATGAGACACTAGTTTGATGCAGCAGATCCAGTAACAAAAGCTGATTTTAAAATGTAATAACCTTACATTGTTATATTTCTAGGTTCTAAATATGAGTGGAAAATGCCAGTCCTAACAAAACACACTATGTAAATATAACCACACAATTATAGTGGCAGTCTAATGGTGGACTCCCACAAACACTGTTGCCTATGAATATCTATTGACTGTTTAAAAACTTCAAATTGGGTAATTGCATATTCAATTAAAAAATATTCATGCCACTCAAAGTAAAGCGTGACCTTAATCAGGGAGGAGTGATCATGTACAGTAAACCTCCTGACCACCCATGGTGGGCTTATTGACAGTGTTTTGGCAGGTACGACATCCTTAAGAGTTTAAGCAGTAAGGACCGGTGAATTTGGGAACTGCACAGCCCAATCTGCAAAACCAAAATGTGAAGAAGTGAATGCTGTGAACTGCAGAGGGCAGTGCAGCACACCTGACTGACCAGGCATGAGAAAGGTAGGTGACCGTGTAGAACTGTGACGGACTGTCATGATGGAATATGGAAACTGGAGAGATGCAGAATGGTGAAGAAAGCTTCTGAAATGGAACCACTCTATGCATTGTAAAAACTGCACCAAAATGTACGGTTCAATGTATGTCACGTTACTTATGAATGCGTTTTGCACTTGAGAGGATTGAAGGTTTTTAACAATTTTACTGTTACAGGTACCAGGTCCAATTACATGGACCTGATTGCTGTTCGTTTGACCAATCCGTGATTGTAATTAGAAGCAGCCTTCTGCAATTCAAGCTAAAAAGGCAACAATTCACATTGATTGAAATGTGAGGTGCTGACTTGAAACCAGGAAATTAAAGTTAACTTTGCAAAAGGAGGCCTTTGCATAATCTACAGAATAAGGTCATCATTATGAAGGTAGAGATTAACAGCTAGTTTGAACACTAGTCTTGGACTACCTTACCCAAGGTAACATAAAGGAGTCCAGGATTAGTGCTAATGAGGGTCTGTGAAACCGTCCGTTACAGTTTACTAGAAGGATAGATCCATGTGCTATCATAACCTGACGTGTAATTGAGCAGAAATGGAACAAGCCGTTGTCACAAATCGATGGTTGGTTTGCAGAAGTACCTGCAGACAATCTAATTGGGTGGATTTTGAAACAAGTTTCCTTCACGTTTTGAGACCTCATCTCGGCACCCCTGGCTGTGCAGGTTCCATGTCTGATAACCTCTCTGGTGAGGGTGTTCCTGCAGCTCACCCCAGCCCGGCTGTGCCACCTGCTCCAGGCTCACGTGCATCTGTTTTGACGCACATCCCAGCCTGGGAACCCCTCTGAATCTGTGCTTAAGTCATCCCCGTTTCTGGGAGAAGGTATTTTTAGCCTCTCCTGAGCACAAGTTGTTGACCTTCCACAGGGCCGAGGAAGACCTTCTCCGCACTTTCCTTCCTGACACTTGAAAGAGGAGAGTATCCTGGCTGCTGGGTGAAGGGAGATGGCAATAACAATATTATGAACCTCCCTTTAGAAAGGTGTAGTAAATGACAGCAATTCAGTACGTTTTATATACAGCATGTGAACCTTCAACCCTGCAGACCTCAGAATAGGTCTTGGTAAAAAAAAAAAGAATTCCACTCAACACCGCCGACCAGTTCATTGTATATATAACCCCTATATAATTGGTACCTTGGGATCATGTTGCATTGAACTTGCCTCACTCCAGTGTTCTGGAATCCTGGAATGCTATGTATGTATCGGAAGTTTGGAGTTGATCCCCTGGCACCCCAAGGTCACAGAAACTCGCCAACCTCCCTCCCCCCAGTAAAGGCGCTGAAGTGCGCTCGCTTCTTCTGGCCAAAAGAACTGTTTTTCTTCCTGCCCTTGGATGTCAGGATTGTTTCCTTTCTCACCTCGGAGCTGCCGGGACCTGGCAGTGCTCTCTTCCCCTTGTGAGATATTGCTGAGCTATCGGGACCTGGCACTGAGCCCTGTGGATAAGCAGAAGGTTTCATTCAAGACTGGTGCTGGTCCAGCACCTTACACAAGAGCTACCTGTGCTGTAATCCAGTCTGGCAGACAGAGACACAGACAGGGCTTCACTTTTTAATATTTCAGAGGGTTTTTACCTTATGTTGCTGTCAAAGTAAACCCCCTCAGCTCTAATACAGCTTTCATTAATAACTTTGCTAGAGCTAATAGCCAGACTGCCTGTTTGGCTTATAGTGCGACTATTGGCAAACTTGTTGTAAGGAGGGTGGGGGTCATTTTTCTCTGTACCATTGAAGAATTAAAACAATAGAGTAGTGAAACATGTAGATAAAAATGCATTGTATTTCAGTATTAACCTGAACGTGATTGTGGGACTTTGAATTCTACCACACAGACTGGTTGCAAAATTAATGAATGTCTCAACCCATTAAGAAAATACATTAAAAAAAACAATAGTTTCCAATAGATATGGATAGTATATACAGTAACATACGATAGGAAAGTATTTATTTCTCCTTTCTTCAAAGCACCGTGGTAAGTGCAGAGCAGAAGCATTGTAAAATGTAACATTTCCCTGTACATTTTCCACGTCCAGCTTTTCTAAGGGCATTTTGGTACTACCTTGGTATGTAAACTTGTTAAATAACTAAATGACGGTGCCTGGCCTCTGCCCTGTCTGTGGAGATAGCTAGCCAGAGTTTCACACGCAGGGGGTAAGGGAATGATGTGGCACCTGCGTTACAGTAACCCTGCAAAGGAAGAAAACAGGATCTGGATTCTAAACAACATCCTCCCCCCCCCCTCCGCCCGCTGTTAGTGTTGCTATTCCTGCCGCTGTGTAGAAAGTGGGAAAGAGATGAATCAAGGCCGTGTTGCATCCTGTGATCCTGCTGCGGTCATCCCCAGATTCACTGAGCTGACGTCCTGCCACTCTTTCATATGTTTTATTTAATGGGTGATAAATAATGGGGAGAATTCCAAAGGAAAAACACGAGACGCTGTTTACAACAATATATTTACTTCTACTGTACTGTATATCTGTGACTAACACCACTGCTAATCTATCGAAACACATCTATTTACATTACATCAGAGATCAGTGTCTTCCAGCCTCTGGCCCACTGCTTCCAAGTCCCTGTACTCTAAGTACTAGGCTACATGCCTACCCAGTCCCTTATTTTGAAAATAATAGGCCACACTGCATCCAAGCCCTCAGCTCTCACACTAGACTACATAGCTCCAACTACTGGACTGCGCTCCCTTAAGTCTCAATGTCTAACTAACAGACTTTAATTCCAAGTCTTGATCTTGAACCATAAGGCCAGATTGCCCCCCCAGCCCAATCCCTCAGCTCTGTATCACCCAGGTGAAGTGAGTGCTGCTTAGGCTATGCTGGAGTGAGAAGGGTTAACAGTTCCCACACATTCATTTCTTCCCCGAGAGGAAATGCATAAGAGCGTCCAGCTTTAGAAAGGGGAAGTGTGGAGCTGATTGTGTGCAACAAGGAAAATGAAGTGTTAAAGTTATTACCCAGGCTGGGTGGTCCCGAGGCATCCTGCACATCACAAACTTCCTGTTTAACTTGCGAGCGTTTATTTTTACACTTGCACCAGGTTGAGACGCTCCGTCATGTCCAGAAGGAGTCCTAAAATCTGTTCCGTCAAAACAGGCACATCTCAGACCGTGGGAGTTTCAGCATGTCAACCGTCATGGCTAGAAAGAGGGATCCTGATCACAGAAGAATGACCCCACAGTTACACCCAAAGATCCCATCATGAAATGACAGCGGTGGCACTGACCGTATCATGTTTATTGTCATATGGATGGCTAGGGTTAATATTGGATGCAGATGTATTGTGCTGAGAAATATTATGCACACTCAACACATTACGTTGCTTGGATACAAAGCCACTTGTTATAAAGACCAAAAAAACAGCTAAGAAGAGTTTCCCACCCATCCTTCACACTCTTGACTCATTTGATTTGTGATTCAAACCCCGGCCTTCAGCGGTGAAAGGCTAGAGAATTGAGCCCCTTGCAACACCTACTATAGCCCCCTGTAGACCTGGCAGAGGAATCGTGGGCAGCTAAAATAAGTGACCGCCATCCGTTCTCATCCCTTAACGACCTTGGCTCCCTGTCACGGAAGTTACAGCAAGGCCGGATTAAACTCGCTTCCATGTTGGTTTTCTTCAATAGACTTAAGAGGATTTTTATTCTAATGGCTACCTAATTCCCTCAATGACCTGAGAGGCAGTTCCTGCCAGACTAGAGCCTGCAGACTGTCATGTTGGGTGCAGTAAATTTGTCACCGTTGTTTAGAATACACACGTTTTGCACACATCGCCCACTGAAAGTGTCCTTAACATGCAAACCTCCCTGCAATGGGACAGATTCATGACAATGCAGCGTGGGCTTTAGCTTTCTTGGTTTTTAGTAGTGCAGTATAATACACGTAGATACAATATCTTTAACTGCAATTGCAAACAGACACCTTTATGCTTCCAAAAGTTACTAAGGGATGTCCTATTCCTCTCTATATTACTATTCACTAAGATGGCTTTAGCTTGGGTCAAATGAGGACTTTGAGTGACCTGCAAAAGGTCAGGTCAGGTCATGTCAAAGTAGAACACAGTCCAGTATTTAGATGATAAACTGCACAATTTTCTGGAACCACAAAACGATCTCCAAGGTAATTAAACAAAACTCTGTTGCGTCTGCTGACTCTTGGATCGCAATAGCGACTGATAACACTGCTGAGTTGGTGCCTCACATCTGCACTGTGCCTCTTTTGTTCTTCCATCTGTCTTAAGGTCCACATTATGCAGATGCATTCCCTATGCCCTCAGAACTTCCAATGCTGCTATTCTCAGCTGGGATGCAGAGTAAAGGGGTTCTTAATCTGGCATGGTGACAGCAGATTTTCCCACCCCAGTGAGTCAGTGGCCTTGTTCTGCTAACTTTGCTAGTGTTCCCTAATAATAAGCAGAGGAAGCCTTCAGATAATCTTAAATTAAAGACTGAACGTCAACCCGCAAAGTAGGTCAGTCCCAATAATAGCCATAATAATCATAATTATTACATGAATAAAACCCATAATTGCTGTGCAGCTGCTGTGCTGAAACACAAAATGTGTGGGTGCATGACAGAACTGAGCCTGTGCTTTAGAGGACCCTAGTTACATTGCCTCCTATAATTGTAAATCCCTGCTACTGCATCATCCTTCCTGAATAGGCAAATTAGGTCAAAACAAACCAAAAAAAAAAAGATTGTGTAAATCTGCCTGAACAACTATAATGGTCTTTGTTAAGGTGACAAAGAAGGGAACGGGATTTGCTATGCTTACCACAAGGATCCCGATTCCCACTGTTACCAGTTCTGTACGGTCCGGTTGGTGGCAGGTATGCCTAACCTAGTTACCCTGGATCGGTATTGGAAGATATAGAATAATTAGGAAGAATTGTGTGTTTGTGCCTTGATTGTAATTCTGTGTTTATGATATGCCTGCATGTAACCCTCTGCCACTGCCTCTAAGTGTGTGTATATGCATGTCTGTATGTTAATGCATTTGATATTTTTGCTGTTTAGTGTAGCACAGCAAGTGTCTATTTTCTTGTTCTGTGAATACACTTATCATGCAATTCTGATCCAAATCTTTTGTGTTCTAGGTAATTCATTGTAAATCGATTAGAGAAAAAGATCAGATGCACAGTGTTTTAGATTAAAGTGCCGGCTCATCCATCATGCTTGAATGAAACGTTTTTATAAACCCTCCAGGATTGCTCATCTATTTGATGTGAAGTAAAGATGAATTATCCTGCAAACGCTGAAAGAAATGTATGTCTGTGATGTACAATTACGGTACTCATACAGTACTTAAAACAATCTGTCAGTATGAGTATACGAAATATGGGTCACTTCGACGCTAAAGAAAATCTCAAAAGAATAATAAGAAAAGAAATAGCAGATTACTGAAGACATTGTTCATTTTGTTCTCGTTTACTGCAGCTTCAGAATAATATTCAATGTCATAAAAAGCCTGGGGTCTCTAGTGTTCCAAAACACATCCAAAAAGAAATGTTAAGCATTCAACAAGGATACCTGTGGAATGTAAAGTTCGTGTTTACTTCAGAAGAATGTAATATTAATTCAATTATAAGCACATCTAGCTCTTACATAATTACATTTTGAACAGCTGAGTGTAATTTGAAAGCGATGCTGAGCTTGGCGCGGAGAACTGCCTTGTATAGTGAGCATGCTCATTTGTACTGAAAGTTGATGCCTCAACTTAAGACAGCATCGGTAATGTCTTCTGCAGCGGTGACGTTCTCTTCTTACTTGGCTGCTGTCGCTTTGAATGTGAACAAGAGGTAAGAGAGGCTATATGATCTGTGTGCTCAAAGTTTTAACAAATGGAACCAGAGACAGCAGCTTCAGTCAGTAGACTTTCACATGACTTTTCACTCCATTGAAATGAGTTTGGTGGGTTGAGTCAGCACCTCCCTCACCCCCAAAATGTAAAATGTGGCTTACGTGCACAAGTGTCAAGTCTCTGCTTAAGCGAGGCCAAGGACTGAATTGCAGAGGGTGCTCGGGTTAGGGTTGAGGTTTGAGGGTAATTTGTCACGATGCCTGCTGGCATTTTGCCATTTCCTTGTAAAATGTTCACATAGCAAAAGCACAGCAAAGTGTAAAAAAGCATAGTGAAAGCATTATAAAGAATAGCAAGGCACGGTAAAGCACATTAATAAACACGGTAAACCAGGGTACAAATGCGTAAAGCGTATAAAGGATTGTTCCTTACCTTTCATGAGCAGCACATTAAAAAAGAAACGGGAAGAATTTGTCCACAGGTGCTATCAAAGCAGCAATCTTCAAATCACCAAATCAGACTGGGAGATTGATAACCCCTGACCCCTTACCCCTGACCCGCAATCAGCACCTGCTCAACCAGTGTGGTAACTGGCTGCCAGACTATAACAATAGTCACCATTCAGGTATTATATGTAATACCAGTACTGAATATATGTAATTCTATCGCTACCGTAATATGATGCACATTTACCGTTTACTAATAAGATGCAAAGAGTTTTAGGTTGCTAATTATAAGGCCAATTGTCACCGAGAGAGTAGCATCGTTACTGTTTTGTTTTTCCCATGGTGCATGTTGCTATTTCCTCATAACCTAAAACCTGTGTGAAATTGTCACTTTTATAACCTGACTGGCATGAGGTATAATGAGGTGGAAAATGACACGCAGTATAATTCAATAAAAAAAAACAGACTACACAACAGTCCTGCTGGTCCTGCTAATACACAGTGTGTTTCTATCTTACTTTGAAAAAATGGATTGAGATACACATAATCTACAATCGCCTTGAAAATGCACATGTACTGTAACTGCTTCATATAACAACAGTGCATTTATACATACATAAAAACCTGGCCCAAGGTAGGTATAAGTTCTGTAGTAATAACCTAAAGCCAAGCAGTGATTGAAGTTGACAGCGAACATCTCCCTCCTCCTCCCCCATGTAAAATCTGATTTATGGCGCTTCAAATAAGATAACAGGCAAACCAAGGGCAGCAGTAGTGGCCAGAAAGTTTAAGCAACAATAAGCAAGTAATTACAGGGCTGACATTTAACAGGTTATTTTTATAGAAACTTGATGATAGGAGATGTCAACAACGACAGCCAAGATATCTGTTTTATCTTGGCAATAGCGGTGCATGGCTCTGGTGGTATTGGAAGTGCGGGGGGGGGGGGGGGGGGGCTTTGAGGGGCGGTTATACGTTATACGCTGCAGACGAGGGAGGGGTAGTGACGCCACACAGCTACAGTGGGCTGTACTACCCACAATGCCTTTGGGGGACCCATTCACAGGAAATACATTATCCAGCAGAAAAATATAACAGCTGTACCAGTATGCTAACGCTGTCGATGCAAATATCAACTCTAACCATGAGCGTTTCCTGGGTGGGTTTTGAGGTGCAGTAAAATATCAATCCCTACAAAAAATTGTAGGTAACTGTGAACGCATGATGTCAGTTTGTAAATGTTGTTGGTACAGTGTTAAGGCCTGTTTTGTAACATCCTAGGAATTAATTTTCCATACCCTGTTACCCTATTCTTGCATGCTCTTTTTATAAAGTCTTATTTATAACATTTATACATTACACCTTGTGGGAAACAGTTGTGGGGTTTGGTCAAAGTTAAAAAAAAAAAAAGGCTTGGATACGCTACTGTAACTCATGTCTGCATGAGCTAACCCAAAAGTGCAAGATTTTTGAGCAACAGTATTATTGCTAATATGGGGGAACACCATGCTGCTCTTGGATAGTGTGTGATGCATTCAGTTAACATGACAAGGCTGTTTCCCAATGGGAATGTGCATGCAGCACACAGCACAGAAATAGATGTGGAAACATGGCAGCCATGGCCATTAGTTTCACTTATTGATGTTTTTGTAGACCTGACCTGTCCAAGGCCCGTCTCATGTCTGGAAAAAAGTGTGCACATAAAAACAGTAAGAGAGGAACACAGCAGAGGCTGGATCAGAGGGATCTGGAGCCTGTGTGACCTAGTGGTTTTGACAAAGCTATTTTGAAGGTATTTTCCTTATGTTGCCTAAACAGTACCCTGGAATGGGTATGAAAGATCATAATTATCTGTTGATATCATGAGACAGGATTGGTGGACATGAAGCATGAAGGAACACTGTTAAATAATCATTTTTGATTGTTATTCTTTTGCACATTTCAAATCACGTCTACTGTACATCTACATAAATTTCTCTCTCTCTCTCTCTCTCTCTCTCTCTCTCTCTCTCTCTCTCTCTCTCTCTCTCTCTCTCTCTCTCTCTCTCTCTCTCTCTCTATATATATATATATATGTACAGGGTCAGTCTTTTCCATCGTGGGAGGGATTTCCCCAATTGTTCTCATATTTTTAGCCACACAACTTGGTCTGGAGTCTACCCTGCGTTCAGAATCTGAACTCCACTTTGGCTCCTCAATGCTGACACGGGGTCATGATCATTAATCAGTGTGGACAGGGGAATAGGTGCACGAGGCTACTGTAGCATTGGAAAGTTAACGCCACTCAACAAAACAGACCAGTAAACTAATTACCTGTACATATGTCCATTTATATTCATGCTCATTTTATTTCTTTTTCTCATTAAGAATTAGTTCAAAAGGGATCCGAGGGGTATCATCCATAACTCCTAAACACTTAATCACTTATAAGAAACTAAGCTAAGTACACAGAAACGTGTTGGCTAGTGCCTTCTTCAGTGTTCAGTGCAGGGTTAGGGTTATTATTATTATTATTTGTTTTTTTAGCAGACGCCTTTATCCAAGGCGACTTACAGAGACTAGGGTGTGTGAACTATGCATCAGCAGAGTCACTTACAATTACGTCTCACCCGAAAGACGGAGCACAAGGAGGTTAAGTGACTTGCTCAGGATCACACAATGAGTCAGTGGCTGAGGTGGGATTTGAACCGGGGACATCCTGGTTACAAGCCCCTTTCTTTAACCACTGGACGACACAGCCTTCTATAACCCTATAAGTGTCACTTTGCACTGAAAAAGTTTAAGCAGAGCAGGGTAGAACCATTCATTTTATTATTGAGAGGCACACAACAGTGTGAAATACTAACATATCTATCCAGCTTCAGGAGGGGGGACTGCCCTCAACACACAATACGTCAGATAGCTTACTCCTTACCTTCCAATACCTTATTGTGTACTCATCTCCGTCATCTCACGCAATTAATCATTCAAATCCTCTGAAGTTGTGATTTGTCTACTGAAGCATGACTGACCTCCATCAGTGGTACATTAGTATGTTGATTTCAGCAGTGTCTCAAAAAGCATACCTGTTCCTGCAATGATTCTTTACCAATCAATTATTATAATCTGTACCCATTTACAGTACCCATGGAAAAATCAAAAACACCTGTAAAGCAATGCTAAATTACTGGTGTTATTAAACAATTCTGTGCATTATAACTTTCCATATGCCTGACTCAAGCAGTGTAGTTTTGAAAATGACCCCCTTTATCAGGGTAAGCACACAAACAAAGAGCAAAACTCAGGCTGTAAAAGAGACATGCACGGTGAATAATAAATAGTACAGTAGGTAGCTCTAAACTCTGTTCAGCAACTCTAGTTGTGCCCTTACTCCTTGTAGCTCTCCTTCTGGAAAGAGTAGATGGGTTTCCTCTGAAACAGAAGCCTTATAGGAGCATAGAGAAGAGTTACAAAGCTGTCCTGCAAGAGAGGAAAGATGTATACCAGCAGAATAAAGGCCTTTGTACACTGGGTCTATTACAATGCAATACAATAGGGGGTTTATAAAGCGCCTTCTGTGAATCACCTCAAAGCGCTGTACATATAATAAAAGAAACACAATACCTTGTCGAACAAAAAGGTTTTTAATCTTGACTACGTCATTTACCATAATCTGTAGATGCTGTGCGTGAACAGATTGTCCAGCAGATGAGTGAGTGTAATTGTACGTCTGGATAAATTAATTACAACTACTGCTATTGCACGAAGGTCGGTGTCTGCCCACGGTAGTTATCATTGTTCATGCACATAAAGAGGGATTGAATCAAAATGATTTTGTTTCCAAAAATCAATGGATCACACTTATACGACAACTGTGTGCTTGACGTACAGTGCAGGTACAATAAAATACGCACGTGTTTGTTAATTTTGATCTTCATTATAATCTTCAATGGTTTCATTTACACTTTCTAAATTCAGCTCTATTGAGTGTTTGATAGTTCTGGATGAACTCAGATGCACAAAGAAATTAAGCAGTGCTGTAAAACTCACAGCTCACAGAGAGCTACCAACACAAGCTAAAGGGTCCAGTGGTGATTCACACTCTCCTCTTAATCTAAACAATACACGGAACCAGCTGTTAGGACAAGGCAGCACGACAGCAAAGCTTGTTTACAAACAACCTGCTCGGCCATGGAGGGACTGGGGAAGGGTTAAACAAATCCTCCCGTCCTGCTGCTGGGCATTACGTCTTTTATTTATTGTTTTATTTCAGACAAATTCTGTGGCTGTTTCCAGTGGGTCCCCAATTCGTTTGGCAGCAAGTTAAAGAACGATTAACGAAACAATACCACAAATAAAAAGATTCACAGAAACAGAAATGAAGGTCATAGTATTCAATAGTCCAGTGACTGCATTTAGAAAGGTCATGGAGTATTGATCACATAATACTATCTGTTTGCAGTGCCAGTGCAAGTTATCAAGAGTTTCTGAATCACGAGATACAAGGAATAACATTCTTACAAATGCATATGGTTGATGAAGATCTATTTTTTTATAACACTGAAAGTGTTCATTTTGTATTGACAGCTGGCTGCATAAATAAAGAATGTAAACAAATACTGATGAAAATCTGAACTTTTCTTCAACTACATGTGGAACACATTGTCTGGCATGACATCACTCAGCCACTGCAGGAAGAGCAATCTGAACCTTAATCTGGTTTCTCGGTTTACCTTTTGCCCATTTCCACTTACTCTTAGCCAGTATTTGTTCTTGTCAGCCACTAGGTTTAGCACCGATGTGATGATTATTGGGTTCCCTTCCTAAGCCTTGCCAATACATGCAAAGTTTTGTTATAAATTGAAAAAAAACATACATTGGTTAGAAAGGGCATTTTTTTCCAGCAGGGAAAATTTACATTTAAAATGCAGTTTCTTCAGGTGTATAGATTTTGGTTATATAGATCTATGTAGAACGAAGCAGAAATTTCTATAGAATAATATAGACATTCCTATACATTTTCTATGGAAACATATAAAGGAAAATGACAAACAAACTTTTTCTCTAGTATCTGTTTAGAAAAAGACCACTACTCATAATCTATGATGCATGTCTTTATCTCAGCAGCACCCTTTCTATTGCAGTCAGTGCTGATGCTCCAGTAAGAACACTGAAGAGCCTAGTTGCCCTTGAATGAGTGTCAGCCGCTTGCTAACTGCCCCCCCTGTCCCTGCCCCCAGTCACAACACCATGCTTGTTTTTGTGCTAAATTCCACTGCAAGGCTTACTGGAATCAGGTGGGGAAAGCATGTGAAGCAGGAACTGTCTTTTCCTGAAGATGAGATATAGGAAACAGACAATAAATATAGAGCCCAGCTGTCATCAATGGAAACCGTCTGTGCCTCAATGGAAGCTCGGAAGAGCAGAGGGCAGCCATGTCACTGACACAATCTCCTTCCTTCATGTCACATTCCTTTTGACCCTGCAGCCACTAAAATAGTGACTGTGTGCTGCATTAAGAAAAAGAATGAGCCTGCCAGTAAGTGCATTGCAGCCCCATGCATTTACTGGCATTCAAATGATTTATAGTGATAGTCTCGGACCCTATCTCTGCTGTACACACTCCAGCTTTCTAAATTGCACTGTAAGCCCCTTGGATTGTCTACTCCAGGTAGACAAACTAAAGTGAAGGGGCATCACTGTCTAGAGTACAAAAGGATCTGGGCACTGGGACTAATGTTTAAAGTCAAGAGAGCGGAAGGTTGACCAGGTGGTTGGAGATGAGATATGGGAGACAGTGTGGTGCATTGGTTAGAGCTGAGGGATGGGAGACATTGTGGCTCAGTGGTTAGAGCTGAGGGGTGGGAGACAGCGTGGCTCAGTGGTTAGAGCTGAGGGGTGGGAGACAGCGTGGCTCAGTGGTTAGAGCTGAGGGATGGGAGGCAGTGTAGCCCAGTGGTTAGAGGTTAGGGGCTGGTAGCCACTAAGGCTAGTGGTTACCCTTTGAAAAGTTTACAAAAAAAATTTGCACTGTAAATGAGCAGTATTCCCATATTTTTCCCATGGTTATACAATGCATTTAACATAGTTTACCATGGTTCACCATGTGTTTTAATATGCCTTACCATACCTCTCGGCTTTACAATGCTTACCTATGCTTTAACATGCTTTCACTACGCTACACTTTTCTACGATTCTACTAACTTTCAAAGGGCATAGAGACTGGAAGAGAAATTGCTTTGTGGAATTAATATGTAGGTCTCTATTTCATTTCAGGGGGGAGTTCACAGGAAGCAATGGTTTGGGTTAAAGTAGGACAAGGGACTGGGAAAGCCCAACAATAATAGCCTTTACCAAAAAATGCACTTCACTTCTCTAACTAATCTGGGGCTTTCCAACAATACACCAGTATGACCTTAGACAAGGTTAGAAAGACAGCTGTCTTCTTGTTGTGTTAAACAGCTGCGGAAAGACAATGATCGTCGGAAATCTATTTCAAAGCAATTGCTTTTTTTTATCTATTTATATGGTGCGTGACACATTACACAACTTTCAGAGCTATTAGAGTTACCAGGAGATATGACTTTTCTGGTAGCGCTCTTAAAATGTTCAATCCAGGGCAATTTTAAGACTTCTGGGATTTTGTTTGTAATTTTGCAGCCAACAGGCAAGACACCTCCAGTCATGATCTAGCATTCTGTGATTTAATAAACTTAAGCAGGCAATATATATTACCTATATATATATATATATATATATATATATATATATATAGGTAAATCATATTATATTGGAGGAGTGATGTGTTGTGTATGGGCTTCCCTTTTTCCCATATTATAATTTGGTGGGCAGGAGACTCTCTATACTGTCAATTTTCAAGGTGTCGTTTCTGCAAGAAGATATTGATTTAAAGTACACAAAGGACAGCAAACTTTCTTAAAGCATGGCATTTATTACCACGTCCTTCATCCATGCCATAGTACTCCACGCCCACCTGTACAAAATAAATGGGACTAGAGGTGCTTCAGGCTCCTGACTAATCAATGTCTGCATGTTTTGGTCTACAGGTCTCCATGAATGGTTTTACTACAGTAGAAGAGTCATCCAGATAGAAAGGACCCCCCTACCACGTAACACAAGCGAGGTAGAGCACTTTAATGTACAAAACATTATTATCTTGTTTGGATTTGATTAAAGCAGAGCTGGTAGATTCCTGGTGCTGCACTTGTTTGCTTCGTTTATTTCGCTGTGGGAGTTTCCACTTTGTGTGTTTCTGTAGCAGTTTCAAAAATAGCAGTTATATAAATACAAATACCATGGTGGAAAGTCAAATTATGGTAAGTCTGAAGATATTTCTGTAGGTCAGGAGAGATCCATTGAGATGCAACAGACATTTCTACCTAAATATGTGGGATCCTCCTGCTTTGAAAATGGGAATGACGTGAATGACAATCACATGGTTTTAACAAGTGTTGATCATGGATTGTTTAACAATACTGGGAGACTGGTTGAGTTTTAGCTAATAGGGGAGATACCCCCAGCTGAGTCACCAATAATTACTGTAGCACCTGATTTTGCTTTAGGTTGTCCACCCACCATCTCAATAGCGACAATTGCTTCTGACATGTGGAATGAATCCAAGGCTGAATGGCTGCAGAAAGTCAGTGGCTGAGCTTGGATCTGCTTGCTCCCAGTCATTCAGTTCCAACCACAAAGGCTAAACATCCCCCTGCCACACGAAAACAAAAGGAAGCAACAAGCGTCACCAAAGACAAATAATAAAGGGAGTGCATTTCACTTAATTTCTATCTGAAAGAACGCCTTGACCACGAACACGTCTGTCAGCAGATTGAACAGTAGGCAGGAGCAAGAAAAAAGTGGAAATAGAGGGAGCTGTTTTTCAGGAAGAAATGAGCCATCATTTCCTGTTAAACCACAAGTGACGTCTACAGTGGATCTGGTTCCACCTCGGCAGCAGACATGGAGATGCTTGTGTACCAAAGGAAGCCCAGACCCTGGTTATGAAAACAGAGTGAGCGTGATGGGAGCCTGCTAGTAGCGTGCCCTGGTAATGGGGCAGGGCTCTAATTTCAGGGGTATAGGGCGAAGACTGGGGTATGGTGCCAGCCTTGGGGTAAAGGAGGGAGGGGAGTTAGGGGCTCCTGACGTGGTGCATGGATCCTCTTCAGTTAAAGATCAGTTCATAGACATCCTGTTTTTCACAACACGTAGGGCTTAGTTTTCCTCATTGTTTGATGAATGTCTTTATTTTGAATGTATTTCTGTGTTTTATAAATAATGACGCTGTTTGGTTTACAAATCAGGGTGCCATTAGGGGAGCGTAACGACATATCAAGGGCATCACCCCACACCTGCACCTCAGCTTCAAAGACCACAGATAGTATTGTACAAAACTGGATGTTTGCGAGATATTATTTTTGGGCAGGGCTGGGAGTAAAATCTGCTGGGGTTCCCTAGCCATAAGAGTAGATCAACCAGCCTGGTAGATATGAACGAAGTCTGGCCCACACTTCAATCATGTGACCATCGCCAAGGGGGGTTTCTAGGTAGCCAGAGTTGAATTTTTCTGACCCCTGCATAAAGTATGAACCAGGCTTTACACTCTTTCTAATTAACAGCTTTAAACCTGTAGAAAGAAGATTGAATACAGTAGTCTTTTATTTGCGTGAAGTCTTCATTTATTATTATTATTATTATTATTATTATTATTATTATTAATAATAATAATAATAATAATAATAATAATAATAATAATAATAATAATAATAATAACAAACAGAAAAATTGCCTGAATAGTTGAAGGGTATTTGAATATAATTTGTGAAAACTGTGTTAAGGCCTGAATGTCGTCTTCTTTAGTGAGGGATAAGCAGAAAAGTCAAGCTTCTGTGGAGACTGGGAGCTCTACTGGAACATGTGTGCTGTTGACTGTTCCATTCTCTCTATGCCACTAACGAGGCTCTGGGAAGTGTGCAGAAGAAACACATTGGCTATCGCTTGACTGTTTAAAACTGTGTAACACGGCAGAATCCGGGTAAAACCACGTGCCCCAAGGCGGCTTATTATGCCTCTTGTGACATATCACTGATAAAACTGTATATGGCGCGGCTGAGGATTTAGGAAGATTATCGCAAATCTCTCAATATTAACCGAATAAATCCTTCTTCTTAGAAAGTTAATGATATCATGCTTCCATCGACGGTAAATCCAAAAAACAACTGGCAGAATATGGAATTGAATTTTGTCTATGAAGCAATAACTTTATAATAATAAATACAATATATAGCAGACCATGATGGATGCAGAAAAAGTCATTGTTTGGTGAACAGCAGCTTTAGCTAGTTTTTGTGGTCCCCCCCGACAAGAAATATTTATTTCATATGGTCTTCTGTAAGGTTCTTTTGTAGTGAGAGGCTTAAATGAGAGATTTCTTAAATAGGTGCTCCTGGTTCTAACTGAACTGGTCATGATATTGCTATTCAAGCATTGTCTTACTGTCTTTTTACTTATGCAATCCCTTGTTTGATGTCAATGTAGCAAAATTGGGTCGCCTTTTATTTTAAGCTGCACCTTTTAGTTTATCAACTGCTGACAGCTGTTCATTGTTCAATGTTCATTTTGTGTTAATAGTTAATATATTTATAAACTAATAATAAAAAAGGTATAATTATATAAAAACCTGATCTCATTTGCAAAACAGCAGTAACATCTTTAATCACATCTGATGAAGTGTGACCCAAATTGTATCTGGTATGAAATACACCTGAAATACATTTATTCTGCCCATGCACACAATATTCAGGCTTTTGTGATGCCGTACCATATGAAAACACAACCACCAATTTATGTTATTATTTCTCAGTTTCAGATATTGTTTAGAATTGTTGTAGAGACTATTATATACAAATCAAGGATGAAATGTACCATTGTGGGACACCTTTACAGAGAATAGAGGAAGCATTGGCCAACATTTCACAAAAACCAGGATCATGTGACTTGCTGTGGTGTAACTGAATCTGACAGCACTAGTCAAGTGAGACGGTATAAAGCAGAAAAACGGCAGATGGAATGTTGCTACTCCCCCTTTCTGAGTGTGAGAAAAGAAAAGAAAGGCCATGCTTAATCAGCCAGAGCCAGAGCCCCTTCTGATCTTTTGGTTTTCAGTGGTAAGGGAGGGAGCCCCCATTTTCATTTCATTTCCTGTGCTAAAAAGGACAATGTAAAAAAAAAAAAACGAAAAAATGACCCATGTTTTTAAGCCTCTTGCAGTACCGGCTGATTGGTGCAATCTGATGGAGTCCCAAGGTAGCTCATGAAGCCTCTCTTTGGGGTTGTGTTTGCCTTCTAAGCAGGGAGGCTTAAAATAAATCAATTTTACTTGTAAGCTCATCTTCAGATGGGACTGTAGCCATAAGCTTGGTCCCATTTACAGAACGTTTCTGTTAAACAACAGGGTCAAGACAGGTCCTGGGCCCAGCTCCCATTGAGGTCTTCCTGTGCAGATCTCTTTGAGAATAGAGACCATTCTGATTGCTCTAGTGGGTGGGGGTTGTATTAGTAATAGGGTTGCAACGGCAATTCTTATTTGTATTGGAAGACTGTTCATCCTTCAAGAAAGCTTTTTTTCATGTAATCCAGAAAATGAAGGGTTTCTTAATGTCATTCAATACATAATATTAATCCCAGGCCAAGAAAGCTTACCTATGAATATTTGGGCATTTTGGGATGAATGCAATAAACTATTTAAATGTTAATAATACCAGTAAGAAATTGCTTCTATCTGAATCCAAAGTTGTTACTTGCTAGTTTTATAACAATATAAATAATGCAACTTTGCATTGGTGGAAACCAAAAATAAGGTCCAGGATACAACAGCTCAGTGGTAGCAATGCAAAGTTCAAACCCCCTGAGGTAAACTACACAGATGACCTGTTTTTGAGCAGAGTTGGAGTCGCACTTGAGATCTAAGACTAAGGTCAGACTGGCAGTGATTGAGATAGTAGGATCTCAAGGCTGCTCATTACACTAATAACTTCCTTTCTTTATCTCTATGATTATTGTTCATCTCAGGGGGCCAGCACATTAGCTGGACACACTGAACCGTTGTATTTTAGCAGCGACATTAATCATGCAAACTCTCCTCTTCTACAGCACACTACAGGTCTAGAATATGGATGGGAACTGGATGGACAGGAACTGGGGTCATGTGTATAAATTGTCAGGGACAGTCTAGTCCACAATTTGTTTCAATACAAACCATACAAAATGAATGTAGGATACTGTCCAGAGAAGAATTACCAGCACTTCTGAATATTTAGCGTCTCATCAGGGGTTGTAGGTGTTGCCTTTAAGGTTCAATGTAAAGCAGTACATTGGTTCATAAACATTCAAAATGCATACAGTGAAATGTTAATTTACTTCTTTAAAATACGGCTAGCTAGTTATTTCTGTCTTTTTTTGTTGACCAATCAATCCTCTGGAAGTTGCCTGGCCCAGGCTCATTTAAACATTACTCTCAAGGCTCAAGTCACCAAATTCAGGCCATCATTGGCTGAACCAGGTTTCAGTCCCAGTAATCATGGGGCTGCACTGACCAGGCAAGTTTAAATAATACCTGTATATTGTCAGTGCCTCCCACCTGCTCCCAGTACTCCAGTACTACATAGTAGGCTCTCTGTGACTTTTTACTGGCAACTAAAGCAACAAATAAAAGGTTAAAACTTTAGTTCAGGAGGATGCACTGCCCCCACACTCATTACATCATCTACTAACCAATCAGGAGATTATAAATCAACTAGTCATGTAATCCTCTTATGCGCAATTGACTCGCATCCCTCCACTACCCCCAATTGCCACCCCCTTTTGTTTTTTCAGTGTCTATTGCCTCGTTCAGCTGGGTTTGAAACCAAATGAATCATCTGTATGATACTCCACAATCACACACAGACACACACACGTACATGCACAAGCACAGGCACAGACACACACACACGCAGACACGCACACACACACGCACGCACACAGACACACACACAGACACACACACATGCACACACACGTACACACACACACACACACACAAACAGCTGGAGGGCAAGCAGTCCTCTTTAACCTCAGGGCACCCTGTTTGGAGTTCCCAGAACACAAGAGGTTTCCAGCTGTTCCAGTTGTTTCCGTAGTCTTAAAGCAAGTCCATCAACTTGAAAGCCTAAGGATATTTCTGTTTCATTGAGGAATATATACTGTAGTATATAGGTCCAGGCTATTCAATTATTGTGATATCCAAGCAGACTCCAGAGACTGTTCCAAGTTATCCAGTGGCACAAGGATTTCATCTTTAAATTGCTTTTGACTACTTTACTGAATCCAGTTCTATGCTGTAGGCCCAGTTGGCTGAGGAGGACACTGAGTTACTTACTGACATGCAATATGGACATGGTGTTTAGCAACTGAAGGCTTAATTCAAAACATGTTAATGGATCCTAAATGATCCACATCAATAAAGCTTTATATTGTTTTTGTATTTCTGCATTTAGACATTTGGCACCATTCTAACATTATTCACATCAATGCACTTCTTTGTATTGAGATTTAATTATAGTATTTTTGTAATCAAATATCCTATCACTGCTACATTGAGATATCTCCAGCAGTGGACAGTCTTTAGTGTATACCAACTAGGCTGCATGCATGCATACATGCTTTTAATCACAGTGACTATGGAATCTGTACAGCAGACGGTACAGACTGTATTGATTGTATAGACAACACAGTCTTCCTGGGCAATGGAAGCACATATAGAAAGACTGGTTCAGTGCATTAACTCCCAATGAGGCTGTCAGCACAGAGCAGTTTTGATTTTAGGAGTAAGTGCATCGGTTCAGGAATACGTGACCCTCGCTGCCCCAGTGGGGCATATGAATAACAACAACCCACTTGAAAATAAACTGCATTGGTGACCCACCGCTGATCAATGATTGGCTAACAGCTGTAGTTGGATGCCACATCGCCACTTAACCTGATCTGGGTGACATCAGTTGCCATGGCGTTGGCTACAAACAAACACAAAAGTTCTTGAAAAACAGCAGGGAAGCTGTGGCTCAGGTTGGACTGACAAGTCATCTGGGATTTCCAGAATATATACAGTATATATATATATATATATATATATATATATATATATATATATATATATATATATATATATATATATTCCCCTGCTGGATCAACACAAAATAATGAGTTACATTGACTGATTAAGTGCAGAATAGCAGGTTTGCTAATTGCACTCTTGAGACGGGAGACCAGTCCACGGCCCATGCTAGGGACAAAAAAATATGGATTTTAATGATGGAAACTATTCAGATTGGTATGGTAAATAAACAACAAAGGTCGGTCTTTTACATTATCAGTGATTTTATTTATATACTTCAAGGATCATCTCAGACAGTTATGAACTTATTGTGCTTGAGAATGTTGTATCTTTCACTGCAACAGAAGACTAAGATTCACGCAGATTACCCCCCCCCTCTCTCTCTCTCTCTCTCTCTCTCTCTCTTACACACACACACACACACACAAATCAATTCATAATAGCATTCGTAGCCACTAGTAATTAACAGTCTCCACAGTCAATTATGGGGCACTTAATGGCCACAGCACATGCATTAAAAACTTTTCTATACTGCATCACATAACAAAATAAAACATCTAATAATACAAGCCATCAAACATGGTTCAATACAATCTAAAAGACTCTGATGCACTTAGGTAATGCAAAGAATGTTAAATAACTACAGGGCTCCGAGCAAGACAATGGAATTGTTGAACTTCAGTAAAAGCCTTTCAACAGTATGCCATCCAGGGTGACTTGAGGGTTCATCTGACTTTCTGTACAGAGTAGCCGCCTCCACTTGTTTTTTTGATTGTTAGTCATTAACACAGGAAGGCTTTTAATACCACATGAAATGTCAACAGGAATAAACAGGTCATTTATGTAAATGTAAGGGTTTTTTAAACCACCAAGCATTTACATTTGTGTGAAATTTAGAATCGAATTGTTACTTAGCAACAAGCACAAGGGCACATTTTCTGCAAGGGATAAATAGAACATTTGAATGGTATAAAACTGACAAGTACAGCTTAGCTGCAGCTGCGTGAAGGTCACTCGTCGTTCTGAGGAATGCATTTTAATGGTAAAGTGTTTTTATTCCTTTCAGAAGTCTGCCTTTGCTCCTAATAGCGCACTGTAGACACAATTTTGTGTCATTAAATTAATCCTGTTTGCTTGTAACTTGTTTTTGTAACATTAACAGTTTCATTTTACTTTCACGGAAAACTGTGCCCATTGAATTTTGTTAAAACTGGCCCAGTAGAAACATACTGCTTTAGTAATTCTGGTAACACTTTACATTAAGTGTCTCTAATTGCTGTGTATTTACATAGTAGTTTGCGTAGTAAATACATGCGTACTTACTCAGAATTACAATGTTGTTATACATAGTTACAATGCACTTCGTGTAAATCTTTTTGCATGATATAACCCTAACTCTAACCCTTTTCTGATACAATTGTGTACTTATATCCTGCAAAAAGATTTACACATTAAGTGCATTGTAACTATGCATAATAACATTGTCATCATGTGTAAGTACACACGTATTTACTAAGTAACTACTATGTAAATACACATTAATTAGAGACACAATGTAAAGTGTAACTGTAATAAACAATAGGACCATATAAATCATTACGCACCATCAAAAAACGGACCAGCATTACGATGCATAACCTGTACACAGTAAATAAACGTGGGCTGTATATTAGTTGCGCCCAAAGATCTTGAAAGCTGCAATAAAATGAACTGCTAAATAAAATCCCATTTAGTTTTCTTTTATTAAACGGGTTTGATTTAATCTTTTGTTTGCTGGATTAAGTTAACTGAGATGGTAAACTCTGCCCTGGCAACCGTGAAAGTGTTTCACCTTCCGAGTTCTGGAATTGTTAGATTCTACAAGTAATTACAGTTTACTCTGTTAAAGTGTGGCTTATTGGACAGGGACCAGGAGTGAAGAGATTTCAGCAGAGATGCTGATTTACTGCATGACCCGTCTGAAGAGAGAGAGAGAGAGAGAGAGAGAGAGAGAGAGAGAGAGAGAGAGAGAGAGAGAGAGAGAGAGAGAGAGGTTTTTGAGCCACACTGCCAATCCAACACCTTTTATTATTAAAATAAAGATTATAAAACTGGGAATTGGTTTGTTTTGATACTTAAATTGAGAGTATAATGGTCTGCTGGAGAAAAAATGGTATTGTTCCAATGCACATTTACACCATTTCTTTAATATTTCAAAACTATATATACATGCTATTTACTCCTAAGTGGGCCACAGTGATTTAAAATAACTAAAAGAAAAGAAAACGGCCCAGAATCTTGTAATTATTTCCCTTCCGAACAAAGCCTCACTCACGCCTGCACTCTCTGTTATAGCTGAGCGCCTAGCCTTTGACATTTCAACGGTCTTTATTATGTTTCAGTACAGAGGCGAGTTCTATTATTTTGGAAAGAGGACACCGCATAATAAGTTTACATTTCCATCCCTGTAGCCTGCTCCTCTTGCTATGCCCATTAGGTTTTTTGCGAGTGGCGTGCTCGATCTTATTATTTTAGCCAAGACATGACCGCAAGTACAGAGGCGACAGATTCCCAGCGCAGGCCAACCTTCTGCCAGTTTGTAACGTGTCTCCCAACACCTCCACCCCCACCTCACTGCAGCTGTTGTTTTCCTTTTTCATTTGTTTTTCACCCTCCAAAGAAAAGTTTAGCCCTCACCTGTCTCGAATCCACACGCGCCCCAGTGCTTGGAAAATGGAAAAATGGATGAAAGCCCTGGAGATCTATTTATTCATTCATGGTGAAATGAGAGCTGAGGCAGTACACGAAAGAGTGGTAGAACTCTGTTATTACACATTGCAGGGCATTTGTACAGTAGTGTGGGCTTTGGGGTATCGAAAAACTCCACTGTAAAATTGTGCACCTCACGGTAAATACACACACACAGACACACATATATATTTTAAGCATTTACAAAGCATTTCTAAATTATATTATTGTTTGTAACTTTGTGCTGATATAATGCCTTAATAATATGTTTATATCATCTACTGTATGAAGAATTTACAACATGTTTAAAAATGTATCTGTGTAAACCTTGGAAACTATGCCTCCTGGTTTTCTCTTGGCATTCATATTCCGTTTTGGTGATGGATGGTTCTTGTGAATGGTGGGTGGTACTTACTGAACACTTCACTGGGACAGCTGTGGGCTATACTGGGAGATATGTGGGCTGTACTGGGAGAGATGTGGGCTGTACTGGGAGAGATGTGGGCTGTACTGGGACAGCTGTTCATCATAATGGGAGAGCAGTGGGACTGCAAGGTTGTTATAGGTAAATAGTTTTTTTTGTTGGCTGGGCTTGGCAGTATGGGGCTATCCCAAAGAGAATCTGGTTTTGTATTGGGATCTGTGCTTAGTCTTATAAACCATTAATTGCCAGCGAATCTTAGCAGGGGATTCAGAGCAACTTGGCTGGTTTATCCATTTCCTCAATGACGGTTGTTCATTGGCTGGTATTGCCCATTTCTTATTGGCTGGTGTATTGCCCAGGGGTGAATTGGCTGGCCAGTAGGGGACTGGCCATGAAATAAGAGACACAATTAGCCACTGAGTGACCAGGGAGAGCAATCTAAGGATATGTTTTTCTGGTGCAAATTACAAGGTGTGCCCAAAAGGCACGTCCAGACTTGTAAGCCTCTTCAGACCCATAATAACATAATTGCAGCAAACTCTATCTCTCCGACCAGCTTTAAATAAAGACTGGATCATCATTAATAGTCCCTTTCAATTTCCCATAGCTTCAAATCCAAGATTACACCATCGCTCTATTAGCCCTACTTCCTTATTGGGACCACATTCTCCAGTACAATAATATTGTTATTAGTAGTATTAGCCAGTTATAGAAGTCCTCTTTAGAGTTTTTCCCTACCTTCTATTAGTTCTATATTCACAGCTTTCATAATTCATTTACATTTTTAATGATATGTTTTGTATTTTCTATGTATATTTAAAGCTTATCTTTGCTTTAACTTGTCCCTCTGGCTCAAGTATGTGTGCAGAGGTGTCATTTGAGTCAAATTTATTGAGCCCTTTTGATCCGGAGAGGACTGTTTTACTGAGATCACACACCTCCTTTGGCCTGTCCAATCATCTGACTCCAGTCAGATTACAGCTCTGTGGGCTGAACTTGACCAAAGCCTCTGTGCTATGGGACCCCCAATGACATTGTTTGGCAGGACAACCACATGTCTGAACTCTACAGTCCTTTCAGGATTGCTGCAGACTGAGGGTTTGCCTGGTCCTGCTACTTTCAAGGACACATTGACACATTTACAAATCTAACAACTACTTCTATGACACTTCTGTCAAGAGAGATTTGAAGACATGACCACAATGGAGAACCAAGGTGGTTTTGTCAGGTGGAACCATTTATGTTCGGATCCAAGAACAGTACTATAAAGAACAAGAGCAATACAAGCAGCAAACAGCTATTTTCCAGAGCGTTTATTTTTAACACCAACCATTATGTTCTCAGTACTCAGAACATATAGCTAATTTCATGCATAACAGTTTGCATTATTAGATTGTATTTTTAATAAATGTTTTTGCAATAATAATAAAAAAAACAAGGAACAAGGAAATATTGACAACTGATAATCACATAACAGAATACGCGTTGACTAACTCACTCGACGTATTCTACAATTCACAGTGTGTCCCTTTGACATTGTACTAAATCAGAGCAGAAAATGTCTTAAATGAAGACCGTCTAAGAGTGACAGGCAGATGAGCTGGGCACTTTGGGTTTTAGGAACATTTGCAGTTTTATGATAGGATATATAAGCTGTGGCCGTAATGCAGTTGGCATTAAATGCAGGAATCCTACACCCCGTAATAAACATGTTATCTTTCAATGCTCAGGATGACAAGCTCTGTTGATGGAAAACACATCCATTGTTTCCAGTGCTGATCCCCTTCAACACCCCCTGTCTCAAGTACCACGAAGTAAACAGCTGTCACGTAAAAGGCTGGATTTATAATATTTGGCACAGGGGCACAGGCAGCTTCGGGTAACACGTCACCTGACAAACAAGTGGACTCCTGGTACCCTCCAGAACACAGCTTGTCCGCTCACGGCTGCCTGCTGTAGCTCCTGCATGTGGAGTCACGCTCCACCAGTCTGCAGAATGCGGGTGATTTTTCAGACATTCTTTTTACATGTCAGGTAATCCAGAGACACAAAAGTGAGATTACTGTAAATTGCCAATTTATCGTATCTCATAACCAGTACTGGCATGGGATGGCGTGTCTTTGATAGACAGAGGTGTGTGTGTCTGTTGAGAAGTGGAGGCCCTCTAGGGGATTTAGTGTCTGTCAGTCTGTCTGCCTTCTCTTATTATGTCTTACCTTGATTTATACTGAGACGACTTGTCTATCAATACTGAAAGAGATCCGCGGTGCTGTAGTTTGGTGAGTGAAAGAACAGGTTCTATCTTGTAATGCTGTCAGTATTTTTTTTATTATGCTTTTCTTCATTTCAAAGCACTTTGCAAACACTGAATTAGTGGCGCCACCTAGTACAGAGAATAATTGGATCAGATATTAATAATGTGCAATAATGCATCTATAAATGTGTTATTAAAGATGTTTTAAACACTTCGACAAAAACATAACAAGCGTAACCATAAAATGTTATAAGAATATACAACCAAGACAATTATAATATTATAAATACTTCATAACAGGACATGAAACTTCACCTTAGTAATGTGTCATTCAAATCCTAGTTAATGCTCAAAAACTTTTATAACACATCTATACACTATCATAGTTGGAGATGCATGTTTAATTTTAATGAACAATTATTTGATTACATGCAATTCTTCAACTAGGGTGTAATACAGAACTGCCGACACCTGACCAACACATTTTGATGTTTAACAGTAATTCCTGACTACAGTTTAGATTATTGTGAGATATAATAAGTTATTATAGGAGACTTCACTTTAAGGTCCTATCACCCAAAATGCACAACATGATATCTCTTGTTTAATGAGAAACACACTACATGTTAACATATAAACTTATAAACAAACAATGGTCAAGAAGGTAGTGTGCAAAACCTGAAGGTGCAATCTGGGGGTCTGATCTTGTGTCGCTTTCGCTGTAACACAGTCATTCCAAACAGCCGTGAAAGATCCTTCAGTCCTGGAACGTGAGAGTCCTGGAACAGCAGTTTGAGAGGGGTGCTACCTCAGCGAGATCTCAGCTTTCCACAGAACTTGTCTGGAGACAGCCTCGGGGAGTGAGACACGAGCTAATGCATTTCTCACTGCATACCCTACCCCATGACAGCACAGTACATACCGTACAGCACATTCTTCAAAACAACTTTCAGACCAGGAATAAACCCCCTTTGCAACTTACAGAAATAACCTTGCTCCGCCAAAAGCAACACCTGGAAATAGGAGATATCGTGAATTTAAAGAAATACTCTGAACACAATGATGAGGGTTGAGTTACACCTGCAAAGCTCCTGACGCTTTACCAAATCCCTTTGAGATTAAACCAGATCATAATTCAGTTCCTACAATTACATTGCAGTCTGATCCATTACTGGTTTTACTATGAGTTTAAGAAGACACACCTGAGCTTGTTACCTATACACTCTGGCTAATCAAGCTGTTAGTAAAATGTGGAATGGGTAAAACTGCTATGCAATAGGAGTTCTCCATCGCTATCTAACCAGGCCAAATATCCAGTACAGTATTCACCACAAAGAAATACATTTAAAAAGTATGACTCTTACATAAGCCTGTTGAAATATATATATATATATATATATATATATATATATATAAAATTGAAGCGCTGTTGCTTATAGGTTTACACTTTTTTATGAGTGGAATGTTTTAATACTCAAATAATACATGAATGCGATGTAACCCAATCTCTGTGAGACAGAGTAAGACAGCTGGGAACACTGTTATCACCTTGCAGTACCTTATCAGGTTAAATATCACCACTAATGCCGCCAGCGATGCCAGCATCTCCGAACTTAGAGGAATGAAGAACTGCTCGCCACGACTCTGCCCAGATACTGTCACGTGTGTGTGTGTGTGTGTGTGTGTGTATGTGTGTGTGTGTGTGTGTGCGTGTGTGTGTGTGTGTGTGTGTGTGAGAGAGTCTATTGAGAGGAGGAGGCCCTCCAGGAGATTTAGAAGCTCTGTGTCTGTCAGTTTGTCTGTCAACTGAAAGGTCAGTGGAGACAATACCAGTGTGATAGGATGGACCGCGTGGCCATGGGCTTAAATTGCACCAGGATGTGCTTTTTTTCCCTAAAGTTACTCAAAACAAAACAATTCAAATAAAAGGCACATTACAGCAGGCTTTCTGCTCTGTTGCGTTGTACTCTGTTGGGATGTATGTTCCTCTTTAATTATTGTATATTGCATGTGTAAAAACAAATACAAAAATGTAAGACACTCTGCAATTTTTGGTTGCACAATTGTGTTATTCGCTTTTACAGATGAACTGCCATTGAATGTCACAAATAAACCGCAGACCCAAATACTTAACTAAGTCTCGTAGATTAATCTGTCGTCAAGAGATCCATTATTATTGAGTTTTACATTGTTCATTTTGTCATTTGTAGGGCCATAACTGCATTCCTGCAATTCTCTCTTAAATGAAAGAAATCAAGTGTTTTGTCACATCAAGTTACACAACATATTTGACTGTTTTTTTTTTTTTTTTTTTATATCTGCTACTGTCACTCCATGTAGACCTCGTGTTTTTGTTTTATTCTTGCATCTGTCCACTGATGCTGTTGGGGTGGGTTGCACGAATTGCATTGTCACAATAGTTTGTGACTCTGACAACCTGCTGTCCGCCCATGAACACCACTAAGAACAGTCAGATAGTCTGCATTAGAAAGCAATAAGAACATAAGAACATAAGAAAGTTTACAAACGAGAGGAGGCCATTCAGCCCATCTTGCTCGTTTGGCTGTAGCTTATTGATCCCAGAATCTCATCAAGCAGCTTCTTGAAGGATCCCAGGGTGTCAGCTTCAACAACATTATTGGGGAGTTGGTTCCAGACCCTCACAATTCTCTGTGTAAAAAAGTGCCTCCTATTTCCTGTTCTGAATGCCCCTTTATCTAATCTCCATTTATGACCCCTGGTCCTTTTTTCTTTTTTCAAGTCAAAGAAGTCCCCCGGGTTGACATTGTCTATACCTTTTAGGATTTTGAATGTTTGAATCAGATTGCCGCGTAGTCTTCTTTGTTCAAGACTGAATAGATGTGTCTGCCCAATTCTGAATGCTGTCTACATCTTTTTGACTGCTGTCTAGAAATATTGTATTACATTATTTCACAGTATAGGGGTGTATATAACTAACAACATCATATTTTCCATACATTCTCTATGCCATACACATCCATGTATAGGGCTCAAAGGTCTAGTATTTTCATTTTAAAACATGGTATCTGGTACTACACTAGGTTCAGGAAATCTCTGTTTGCAGGCCCTGATTTCAGCCTTGCAGTTTCTAAGCTATTTTTCCTTAAATAGAGCTTAAACACAATCTAAATCTGTTTGTAAAATGTACACGTCCGTCTGTATAATTATTTAATGCCATCAAATCCCATTTCAGAAGATTAAACAGAACACATAATAGCTCAAATTTAGTTTTTCCTTAAACTGAAAAGAATATGCATCTATTTTAAGGCAAAGAGTGGGACCTAGTAATGTCTTAAGTGAGTCTGAATGTAACAGCTAATCAAGAAACACACAGATAATGGTATAGGCTTTTCCATATGGGAATCTTACATTTCTTACAATAGGTGTGTGGACCAACCAAATGGCTGGCTATTACATTTCATTAAGGGAATAACTGGAAATGACCTGAGAACCAGCTACTGTTAAAAGGCTTGAGGGCCAGGGTTCAAATATTTGCGTGCCTCATTTTTCAAGTGAGAACTTTAATTTTAATGTAGTCTTCATGACAGCCAGAAAGCCAAGGTGACAGCAGGCGGAGCAATATAAATCAGCCCTGTTACTGTTCGACGGACGTTTCTCAGTTTATAATTATTGGCAGCCCCCCTTGGGGGCTCCTCAGTCCAGTCAGACTTTGCTGGAGCCTTTTTTCTTTTTTCTTTCTTTCTCAATTCTGCAGTGGAAGAAACACCAATAGAAATTTGTTATGTCGAGATCACAAGATCAGTTACGATGTTTTATCTTGTGATCTTGACATAAGAAATGTTCATTTTAATTTTTTGTCATGTCCTCAATGAGCCACCGTAGAATTCAGCATTAATTATGTTTTAATGATATTATGTTTGAATTGTTTTAATTACGTGACACAAAGTTCAGCCAGATAGTGGTAAGCAAAACAAATTATTTATTTTCATTATTCAAAACAAATTAAAAATGGTTTGTGTTTCCATTTAATTTCAAACTGGCCTATTCTTAAATTGTTTTTATTTCAGTTTGATGTGCTTGTTTTCGAAACCCCTCTTCATTCTCTGAGGACAGCATCATGCCTCAGAAGGATTGGAAAGTAGGTGACGTCATCTCCTGGGCTGTATAGCAAAGCCGTGGGAAAGGAGGTGACTAATGAATGTTGAGTGCATTTCTTCTTGTTTTCAAATTATTCTTTTTTTTATATACAGTAATGTACATATGAAGAAGAGGCCAGTGCACACAGTGAAATACTCATCTACTTCCTCCACCAGACAAAGGATTTCTTCTTCCTTTTAGACATGTGGCCACTCCCCAATTAGAACCAATTACCTAATTGGGGAATGGCCACACCTGTGATTGCTGGCAGTGATAGATTTAACCCCATCCCTGCCAACCTTACATTCCCACACACACAGTACTTACAGCCGGAGGGCTTCTGCACTGCCACAGGCCCCTTAAAAATATAAAAATAAATGCAGCTTAAGAAAGAAAGATTATATAAAAAGTATGTTTCGATTGTAAATGTTTACCATGGTATTTTTGCACAGTCATGTTCTTACTTTTTAAGAGCCTGTCTTGAGAACTATTTGTGGTGCAGCACGAGCCCTGAAGTGCTGGATTGCACACAGCCACTTCACAACTACAATACTACTATAGAGTTTATTTCCAATGCCTGCTCAGTCCTTTGCCTCTTCTGCTGTACACCTGCGGTGATTTATAATTCAATTGGTCTTCAGTAATCCAGAGAGCCACGTCACAAGGACACATCAAAAGAAAATGGTCACCAAGATAGCCGGAGGAAGCACTAAGGAACATTAGGGATCTAAATGCACCACCAGATAAACAAGACCCTTCACCATCTCACAATCCTCTTTGTGAACTGTTGGTTGCTCTCGTCACACAAAACGAACCCCTTGTCATGCTGTCTTGAATGTAGATAAAGTCACTTTACTTCTTAACTCATGCAGTGCTGTCCTGTTTTTCTTAAACTGTAGGACGTGAATGACACAGCTTTGTATATATATTTTTCTGATAGGGAAAATCTGTACAATGCCAAGAGCATTTGGGAAGGGACCAATAAATACAGAGGGCTTTTTTGTCAATATGAAGTGATCTACCATCTGTACTATTTTAAAATGTGAATATTCCAACGTTATTCCAACTGTATTATGATTTAATGTTCATGATTAATTAATTAATGTATAATAATAATAATAATAATAATAATAATAATAATAATAATAATAATAATAATAATAATAATAATATTTCATACAAAAAAACCCAAACACACAAAAAAAGCATTTAATACATGGAAAATATCAACGCGTTATTTCCTGCATATCAGTATTGTTATTAAAATAGATTTTCTTTCCATCAGGGTGAGCGGTCAATACAGTAGCAATGTAGTCCAATTTTGCCGACTGCTATTTTTTAAAAACATACAACAATATTCTCGTATAATCCTCTCTTAGGATGGGCACTTTAGTGGAACATTTCATTTTTAAAATGCAGCTTTCCTTGGAATGTGATTTTCCAGTGAGCTGCCTGTCCCAAGAGCCAGGATTAATTAGGAACACTGTAATACATTTGGTAATTGCAGTATAGATAGACACATAAAGGTATAGGGTCTGCCGTGCATGTGCTTCTTGTTTCATTGCAGGCTGTTAAGAGGTTTTTGTTTGACACTGGGAAGGATAGAAATTAACAGTATTTCAGAGCTGCAGTGTCACTTTGAAATGTTCGCTGGTGGTTCCGGGCATAAAGTACTGTATATGGACTCCCTCCATGCCATTTAAAAAATATACCATAGATCCTTCCTCCAGCTATTTCATGCCATTTTCCTGTGACAGACTGCGCTATTTCATGCCATGTAGTGTAATATGAAACTGTAATAAAACTTGATTTATGTACTTCTTTGTAGGTATTAGCAGACACAATATTAGGTATCAGTCACAGTTGCTCTTCATTGTTATCTATTCGAGACTGAAACACACAAAAAGAGATTCTCTTCAAAGCATCCTATTCATTACATTGGCTCTCGGCACGTCATCAACATCAAATACTTATAAATGATACATTTTTATAATGTAAAACTATGCAAAAAAATATCATAAAGTAGGTATCATTGGCTTGCTTGCTGGCTGGCTTAGTGACACTCCCAACCCCACTTTAATGCCCTAACGACACATCAGGAGCTTTGCACAATCCTGTATCGAGAGGGATTGAGCAAAGCTTGGTTTGCATAACGGAAAGCTCTATTGATTTTTCCAGTCTGTGTGGAGAGGGGGATCAGATCAGGGATACTGGTGACAGGCAGCATGCTACTGAGTGCCAGAGAGTGCTGATACAATAGCACCCCAAAGTCACGCTCTCAATAAATGGCACCCGGCTATGGGCTGGGTCTGTGCCCACTGCCCCCCAGCGATTTCTCCTGTCCCTTAATTACAGGGATACACTGTTTGCATCATCTGCGAGGACAGTTTTAGTATTTCTCAACTCACAAAATTAGAACTGTAATACAAATACACTGCGTAATCAAAAACATCTTTTAACAACTGGCAATGTAGGTATTTGTGGCTTCAGCTTTCAATCCAATTGATCCACAGGGGGTGTCTGTTATTGAGTGTTCAGAAACTGAACTTTGCTATGCAGAACTGAAGCTATCTGGTTCAGTCTTTTTAAAGGGTTTTTGTAAAAAAAAAAAAAAAAAAAGTTTTTACCACGATTATAAAGCAGTTTCTGAATGGTTATCGAATTGTATAAAGAATTCTTCACAGCAGTCCTCCTAAGAGACCAGAGCGCCAGGTGGCATTGACAATTTATTTTTCTTTAGTCAAGAACAACTGGTTTAACTTCCTGTGATTTCATTTGGTGCATTTAATGGATAATCTATAACCCAGGCGTATGTGTATTATTCAGCTGTGAGGACAAACGTTGATATTTTGTTTGAGCTCGGGATATGCAGACTAGCTTCATGAGTAACTATGAATACTAAGAGTAATAAAAGGTATACATTTAATTTGCAAACATCAGTACAAGAGGTTTATACTGTGAGATTCAAGTAGACGACTGAAAAGCCAGACCTTGGCATGGTGTGTTGCTCCCTGTCTCTCCTGTCTGCCTCATTAATAATTCCTGTGACAGACTGCGCTTAGCGAAACACCAGAAGGAAGTTGTATTCATAGTTTCATCGTTTTCATTTCTTTCATCTCTCTAATGCGCTCCATTTTCAAGAATCTGCCGTCAGAAATGGGAAAAGCAGACGTGTCAACACAAAAGGAGGACACTTTTTAAACTTTTGTAAGCAATTTAGAAAGTTGCAGTATTAATTGCGTGCTCTTATGTTCCTTGTCCTTGAAATATATAATCTACAGTCAACCTTGATATTGATGTGATGCAGCCCTCTGAAATGCCTTTGTGTCAGATAGTGTGTATCAGAAATTACATCACGTTACAAGTAACAATATAATTCTTTGCCATCTCTCATTGGGTGCATACCAGGTTGTACCTGATATGATAATCTGTATACTGAATATATATTACAGCATTGTACAGTAGTACTAAAACAATTTTGCTTATAAAACGACAGACAAAAAAAACTATTTTATTAATTGAGAAATGGGGACAAACTTATCAAACTTATTTAACTTATTTAAAACGTTGTGTGATTTCTGCAAATCATAATATAGAACGTTAATCTCCAAAAGCATGAGAATGGACAAGGCTAGTTTCACTTCCCGTGGCAACACATTCCCCAGTTCAGGTGCCTGGTGGTAGGGGAGGGATTTCCTCCCTGTCTGTGTTTCTATTCAAGGCAATTTGAAATGGGTTCAAAGGGCAAGCTCCTTTTCTGCATTGTGCGTTGGCATACATTTATACACACAGATGATTTTGATATAATTCATGCTAATTAATACTGAAAACAGTGACATGTGCACATATCAACATGCTTACAAAATGGTGGCATCTTTTGTAATGAAAATAAAACAACATTTACATTGGACTTTACTGCCTATCGTTTATTGGGACTGCACCCTCTTAAATAACCAAGCCTTGCAGAGGCTGACTGTGAGGATGGCAGGATTGCTAGCCCTGCAATCTCAGACATTTATTATGACTGTACCAATAGCACTCTCCGGTTACCATTTGAATTCAATGTTAATTATAGAATCTAGGAGCAAACCAGGTGCTAGTTCATTTGAAATTACATTGATGATAATAATAGAACTTTAAATAAAGCAATACCTAGAGTTTCAATATACTGCATCACATGTCTGGTAAAGCCATTGCAAACCACATTAGTAGCACAGTATTATTAAGTAACCTGGGGCTAGGGCCAAGGAGCAGATGAAGGAAGTGAAGCTATCACTTCAGGGACTGGGAGCAGGCATGCTTGTTTCTGGGTTGGCCCTGTCCTGGTTGGCATACTGCTGTAGTGTGGTGAAGTGAAACACTAAAGACAGGGTCAGTACCTTGACAAAGTAGATTCCTGTGACCTGCATTCACAGCATGCGGAACACGTAGTCCTACAAAAGACCGACAGGGTATACAAATAAATAAAATGGAAACATGAATAGTAGCACAGCAGCTCCATTGTTGTGTAAATGGGCGGCATGTTGATGTGTTTATATGCTGTGAGAGTGACATTCAGAATCTGTCTGTTGCAAGTTTCAACCATAAGGGAAAACGATAAGAAACCGAGGCAGTACACTGCATTGCACTGAATAAGGCACTAGCTGAAACGCTTTTGTCTACTTGACATAGGGTAGTTGCTTATAGTATATTCTGATTGAATAGTTCAGTTATAGATAAATGTTTCAGTCATGATGGATAAAACAGCAGATCTCATAGACTTTGTCAGTAAAAAGTGTTCGGTTAGAAGAACAAAAAAGAATAGACTGGGATCACGCCTCAGTTAGGCAAACCGTGGAGGGAATACGCTTTCAAATATCATGCGTAATACATGTACTGTAAATGGTTTGTAACAGATGAGCCAGCTTTCTTAATGAAAGCTAGATCCTCTAATGGCCTCTAATGTGAAGGGGAAGGAGGAAAGGACAGGGCAGTGTTTCATCTCCGGAAAAGGGACACACAGAGGGAGCTATCAGGCTGCAATCTGGACCCAAGCCTGCTTTTGAAGTCCTCCTCCAGGGGAAGGTGTGCTGTATGGAACATTCCTCGGTCCTGATCGGGTGACAGCACTTCATCAGAGCAGGCTTGGTGCGGTGAAGGTTGGCTCCCAGGATCTCGGGGTGATCTTCCCAGCGCAATACCACCCAGCTGCTTACAGGCTGCAGAAAGGGGTTCAGCTAACCTCCCCCACCCCATCCCCACTCTCCCAGAATAAATAAATCAATACTTTTACAGCAAGAAACATGCTTAAACAGTCATATAAGAGACCATTTATAAGTGGTCTGTATCAATGGGTGGTCTTAAGATATCATACAGGTGATTTAAAATGGTAAATGTATTGCTATGTAGTAATACTAAAAGAAAGTAAACATATGACAGAATGCTTTCTTGCATTTATTAAGGGAGAAACACCATTCCAGTTCCCAAACGAATAGAAACAACTTGGGACTAATGAACTTTGCAATTATAGATTAACTAGTCAGAATGTTATAACTTTCTTTTAGTACTAGTACAAATACAACCATGGTGTGTTTTATAGGATTAAATGAATACTGATTATATATATATATATATATATATATATATATATATATATATATATATATATATATATATCTACACAGTATATATATACACGTTTACAGTGACCTAATATAACAAAAATTGATATTTGCACAGCTAACCTGCCTTGAAAAATAATATATTAAATAAAATACATACAAATAAGCTGCAAATCCCTGTACCATTGACAGACTAGTTTGAAAAGAAAGAATGACCTTTCTTCAACCACAGTCTATTTGCGGATATTTCTTTGTTCAAATTGAAATAACATACATATTGTGAAGATGTTAAAAGGGTATCTTACCCTGGCTGTGTTTGATACAAGCCTCCTTAACACTTGAAAAAAAAAGGAGCCGCTAGTGCACTCGACCTTTTAGTTGCAGAAGAGACGCTGTCGAGGGGCACATGGGCAGCGAGAGAAAACATTCTCAAAGGAGCAGATATCAACTTTTCAGATCAGACACATTTTAAATGAGGGCTCTAATCTAGGCTGTCGTGATTTATGAGTGTGAGGCTTTACACTGCAGTAGCTCAGAACTCTTTACCTTCCGATTGTGTTTTGCCCTGGGGTATTCAAATAAAGCCTTGGCATTCATGGGCTTTAAAAATAATATAATAATATATTTATTTTCATATAGCGCCTTTCATAGTGGACCACCATCACATATGGTCACTATGCAGAGGTCACTATGCAGAGTCACTTACAATAGGACATAACATCTCATCCACAGGATGGAGCCCAAGGAGGTTAAGTGACTTGCTCAGGGTCACACAGTGAGTCAGTCAGTGGCAATCCTCCATTAATCATTGAGGCAAAAAAACATATATATGTGCATTTTTTTCTGTATGCAATTCAGTGGATATCTGTTGCTACTACATCAAGGTGCATTGCATTATTTTAATAGAACTTGCTCCTTGCACCTAAAATTGGAATATAAATGAATGCCTCAGAAATGGAGGACACCTCATACAGTGCAGGTCCCACAATGTGGTATACCTGGTTCATGTACAGGTTTTAGCTGACAAATGTCAGCAAAGCAATTATTAGCTCAAAGAGTCCCTAATGTCCACTTTAGGTGCTGATTGTATGGCTTAGTCCATTTTATAACCTATATGGTGCCATGAGCTAAATAGAAATAGACATAAGAACATAAAAAACGTATTCATTTCCATTCGGCCCATCTAAGCTCGTCCAGTTCCAAGTATCTGATTGTTCTCAGAACTTTGTCAAGTTTGGTCTTATAGGACCCAAGTGATTCAGCCTCAAAACATGGCTACAGCAGATAACCCATGTCCTCTGTGTGAAGAAGTGTCTCCTTCCCTCTGTCCTAGGTTTATCTCCACTTAATATATATCCTGCAGTAAGATACAGATTAGCTCTTCAGTGTGGTTCATTTTACTTCTACTTTTTATAGCTAACACAAATCTAAACAGCAAATAATTGGATTTTGCTTGAACTTAGTAAGCTGGATAGCATCATATCAGAGGGTTTCTTCTACCTGGTAACTGTTGTAACTATTAGAACGAATCAGCACTTTATAACCCAAGTGACTGCATATTCATATTTCCTTTTACTGAAAAAAAAAACAAACAAAAAAAACTGTTGTACTTCACAGTTTCTTTCAAGAAATAGGCCTGTCGCCATGAAAATGTAGGTGCTATTCATTCAAAAAGTAAATAACTTCTCAACATTCAAGACGTCCGAAAGAGTCGAGCAGGTAAAATGCCACAAAGGCTCAAACCTCAGTGAAATTCATGTGCACTGAACAGTGGAAACTGTTAACCCTCCAACCGACTCTGACAATAATAAACACAGTGCTGTGTTGGTTTTACTGTATGGTATTTACTGGTGATGGGTTGTGGACAGTGTTGACAGTGAGTGTGGTTAACAATGTGAAGAGACAATATCCTTTGTCAACAGGATGAAAAGCTCCTGTGCTTTTCCTGGTGAGTGTTTCAGTTAATAATTAAACAAATAAAATGGTGAGACCGGAAAACAGGATTCTTTATTCTTTGCTATTCCCAGAAACTATGACAACGGAACGTCTTCGGCGCTACTGTATGCTGGATCCCACACAGTTTTCAAACGTCGAATAGCGTGAGTTAGCATGAATTGCAAATGTACGGTCGTTTAAAAATAGCTCCTGTTGTTAGCATGTGTTTCTGATGGATTCTGAAGGGCTGTTAAGTGCTGTGGTAAATGCCATGGGCTGCAGTGCGTTTACTAACAAGCTCATCTGGAAACCCTCATAAACGTTTGCCACGGTAAATTTGCACCATCATTTTCCCATGTGTGTTCTATGCATTTAGCATGCCTTACTGTGTTAAGCCATTTTTTTTTTTTTTACAATACCTTACCCCACTTATCTGGGATTTACCTTGCGTGCCAGTGCTTTAGCATGCTTCAAATCTGTTTACTACGCGTTTACTTGGTATTACCACCATGCAGTAAACTGTAGTATTTTATTATTTAGTAAAAATAAGGACAGCATTTCCTTATTTTTGACACGCCATTTATGCAACACCACAGTTCGCCATGTTCTGCGGCTAAGGAACTTGAGTGTTCAGCGCTGGTTAACATGTGTTTCACCATGTGCTGGTTGCTATTGCCCAAAGGCGTAATTACGCACATTGTTTATATATTTACAGTGTTCAATGTAACTGTTCCAAATACCATCTTGTTGTTATGAGTATATAAAAAAAAAACCCTTGACAAGTTTAGTTTTAGTACAACACAATAATATGATCTGGGACATCTTTAATGCATGTTGTTAGATAATGTTACATCGTGGTACTTGACATATTTGTTAATGTGCTATAGTGTTTGGTATTTGGCAGTGCTCCTTCTGTGTGTATAGGACTCACTTGCAGAAATATTGTGTCTATAATAACCCAGTGAAAGTAAAATATGACCCTGTTTAACTCTTGTTGGATTGTGGCCAGTATAACAGGCACTGAATTAGGTGGCCAAAATAAGTGCTTGAATACTTTTCATTATCATATTTTACTTTTCTCTTTCAGTATAAAAGTGTATCCTTGTAAAAGCATACTGCAATAAAGCCTAGTGAAAAATGGTGATGCACTGGTAAGCAGGGTGAAGACCAGCAAGGTATAGTAAAGCATATTAATAAACATGGAACACCAGGGTAAACTATGGTAAATGCACAGTATAACCATAGGAAAAGCATGGGAAAACTGCAAAAACACAGTGGTAAACTTTTATAAGGGTACCAAACAGTAAACTACATACATGATATAAGTGTATTGCAATTCAGTTTTTTTTTAATTTTTTTATTTCATAATCTATGACTTTTAATAGACTGATTAATCAACACTTACAAACAAATCCCTTAAATAAAGTGTTGGTATTTTCAACATAAAGTATTTTCCTGATTATTTCTGCAACACTCCCTACAGACCTGCACTCACTGAGTCACAGACCCGTTCATGAGCCACATGCAGCTGATCTGCCCCCTCAGGATAAGCAGGATGGCTTACGCAGTGCCCAGTACTGGGGCGGATGATATTCCAAACCACAATCTTTCCCTCAGCTTGGGGATAAAAAGCTTGGGGATAGCAAACTCTCCTTGGTCTCCTTGTCTCTCATGAAGCACACATATACCCTCTCCTAGTCTGTCACCAGCACAGCTTGAGAGGTCATACCTCCGTTCCCATCTGGGAATGTGCTGTCAGCACTGCTGGGAGCAATGGCCAATGTGTGGAAGCCCAGGACGTTCACTGGTCAACAGGTCAGGACTCTTGGCTGAGTTTAACTGCAGAATGGTACAGTGAAGCTGGACTCCAAGTCTTCTCTTCATTCCCTACAGCTAGCCCCTAGAAAAGACTGCAGTGGGAATCTTCTCTTATGTTGTTTAATTCACTTCTCTAATCAAAATATGTTAACATTTTTAAACCGAGTGTCCCTTATGTAACAGGGCAGAAGATGATTATGTACCGGCTACCATGCAAACAAGTGTCTTAACCGCTGTGCAAAAGAGCCACATTTTGTCAACAGGCAGTGCATCACTTAATGTAAAGGGTTTCCTTTTGAATTGGCACTGTTATATATTCCCGTTATTCTCCTGCTTATCCAATGCAGTTGCTGTGTGTTACCATACAGTTACTAAGCTTCACAGTGCTCATCATGTACAGTAAGTAGTTCTGTTGACACACTACTGTGGAAACTAGATTGAATTGGATAATGTGGAAAACCCCCTTGAGGCCTTATTTGCTGTGCTGAAATGGCCCTGTCTCTGGGAGCAATACCCTGCAGCCTGTTGCTACTGTTCAAAGTAATATAGTTCCCAGTGAATACGCTCGCAATAAATAATTCCCTAAAATCTTTAATTTCACTTGCAAAGCTCTCAATGACCTGCGTTCAGATTGTGGGCCTGATACAAAAACGTTTTTTATTGGAACATGTATATTCATCAAATAACCAGAGCAGGTATCAGACCATGTTTATTTCCATTTCACTGACATCATTATTATTATTATTATTATTATTATTATTATTATTATTATTATAATTATTAATAATAATAATAATAATAATAATAATAATAATAATAATAATAATAATCATCATCATCATCATCTCTGAGGCAATCACTTCCTTCTGTTTTTTTTTTTTTTTTAACTACCTGCTTTACCTATCAGGACCACTAGTGACTACTGGAATCCAATACATTTGCACTGCAGATAGTGCTGTGCTCGGCTAGGGTTTTTTCAGGGTAATCCCCTGGCATGATGGCTGGAATCCAATAGTGATTCCAATAGGAATCAAACCGTTCTCTAAAGAGATCATCATGCCCTCTTTGACTCTTGCTGTCAATTACACTTAGTTCTGCCTGGGGTGCGATGTACAAATCCAAACATATACATTAAAAAGCAATTAAAAAAAAAACACTAACATTGGTACGTCTTGTTTTCAGTGTCTTGTTTTCACTGTCTTTTTTTCTGGAATTTAAAACTTTTGCAGAGATTTTTGTTCCTGCTTTTAGTCAGTCACGATCACAATTGGAAAATTACACGGCGATGAAGCCAGTTTTAAAGATATTTGGCTTCAGTTTTCGACCGCTTTTTTTTTTTTTTAGCAGAAAGAAAAACACAGCTGTTAAAATGAAAGTACTTGTCGGAAACACGCTCAGTCCTTCTGAACAGAAAAGGGATCTATTTTACAGTAACAAGGGGAAACAGAGTATGCCCTGGAAACCGTGAAGCTTCATGACTGCCTACAAACACAGCCTCTTCACAAAGCGGCACTCTCTGATTTGTATTGATCCCCAACTGTTTATGTGATGCAGTACTGATGACCCAGCATAACTGCCACTACATGCCCTTTGGGTCTTCAATAAGCCATAACTTTCTACACTTCACTGCAATAAATCCTGACAGCCAGAATATTCTGAACTAGCTTGCAAAGTTCATATGACATATTCATTAAAGGTTAGGATACCCACATAGGAAAAGTACAGCTTGCCTTGCAAAGTTTAATAAAGTATAGTGAAAGCATGGTAAAGCATAGGTAAGCATTGTAAAGCACAAAGAGGTATTGTAAAGTATTAAAAAAGGGTATTTTAAATTCAGGGTAAAACAAATATAAAATGCCCATGTAATTAGTTTGTGTATCTAATACCCGTACAGCTCAGGACGTATTACACAAAGGGGTCTATTGTAATGATCTATACAATGGTAGATACAAGTTTCACTGCCTTATCTGTATATTAATCCCACTGGTGTTTATCCCAGTAGTACGGAAGCATCCTATTGCCAATTAAAAAAAAAAAAAAAAACTACTACGTAGGGCTTTATACCTCCTACGTACGACTTTATATTTACTATGTAGGACTTCCCCTGTGGTGAAGTCACAGTCTGTGGATAGAGGTTATCATAACTGTCTTGTTAGAGCTTGTACAAAAAGTGTGTAGCGCTGGCAAGAAAACAAACTGTTGGAAATGCGTTTTCTTGTGCCGACATGTGTTTGATGAGCGTAGGGCAACAGAGCTTTGTATTTGACAGAACTGTCTACATCTCTCTTTCACTCTTGCGCTATCAATTAGGCATGTTGGTATTTAATGTTTGGGCAAAGAAATAGAGAAGTGCTTTTTACAGACTAGAAACTTTGAGGTTAGTAGACAGCACTTGACTGTAGTTTTTGTGTAATTTAGTGTTTGGGGTATACAGCACTGCACTGTATTTAGGACCTAGAAGAAGGCATGCATAGCATAGCTCTGACTTCAGTAACTATTGCTTTGTGAAGAACATTTCTACCAGGTATACAGGTGTGATGCATTTCTCTCCTTTTCTCCCCCCCTCTCTTAATCTGTAAAAAAAATCTAGAACTCAAGTGGAACCTTTTTAGGCTTTTAGGCAAAAGCCAAGTTGTGCATTAGCATGTGACCTGTAATGGGACGAGGCAGTGAGGATGCTGTGTGATTCACAGTGTTGATGGGGATGTGGTGGGCTGGTTTGTGTCACATCTCTTCAGCAGTCCCTGCTAAGCAAGGTATTATTTTACAAGAACATTTTACGACTTGTGTCTCTAAGTTATTTTGAACAAATACCAAATCCTGCTAAATATTCTAACAAACAGTTTTTTTGTCTTCTTCTTCCTTGGTTTATCAGCAAGCTGTTTTCGGACTGACATCATTTTTTAAGTTAACAGAAATCTGAGGAGCTTCCAGTGAATTTGAACATACTGAACATGAACACAGATGAGCAGATACAAACAGACCTCTTTAATTTGGTTTTTAAAAGTTATTAAAGGCTGATTCTGATCACCCATCTATGTATTTGTAAAAATGATTATCACTATACTCATTGTTTAACATATATTTGTAAAGGATTCTAGTAAGTCCATAGAGCTTTGCCCATTCCCCATGTGAAAATGTGACAAACCCAAAGCAGGCAGTAAAGAACAGGAGTAACCCATGAGTATACCCAGGACAGCAATCTATCCTACCAGCACGCATACAGCCTGTTGAGGAGGAAGTGAATTCATAGTGGAGGGGGGGAAAGATACATTGGATTCAACTGAATCAAGATGGAAACAAATTCTGGAAAAATAAACCATGAACTTTGTGAGAGGTGCTGATTGTTTTTAAAGGGTGTTATTACCCCTTTATGCTCATAGAAGGCTTGGCCAGGGGATTTCTGAAGCTGCACAGGCTTCCTCCGGGTTTGGCCTACAAAGGGAGCTTGGCAGCCGAGAGGAGTTGCGACCAATGCAGACAGTTGACGTCAAGACTGTTTCTAAATTGCTGGTTAATATAGCCTCCCTCCTGACAGCGTCCAGCCACTTCTATCAGCGCTCTTCGAATCGTCACTGTATTTGTCGTGGCTAAAAAGGTGTCCAAGAGTTGTGTTTTTGTCTTCAAATTGAATTGGGTTCACTGGAAAAACTCAACCCCTTCTCGTATTTATACAGCTGCTCCACGTGTTAATAGATCAACAGTTAAAAAAGAAAACTAGAATATAATACAGTACATCATTGGGACAGAAAAACAATAGGCCTGCCAAACTTTTTATTGACGCATCACAATAATAGCCTCTGTAATAGATGCACAACTGCTGTATGGTCACGCTGAACTTAGAAAAATGATGGGTCATGTACATGTGTGTGTATATATATATATATATATATATATATATATATATATATATATTCACTGGGCCATGCTCAGGCTCACATGGTCTTTTAAAGAGCCATTTGTGCTAGTAGTCATTCCACTCTGTTTATAAAGAAGGTTTGGAACTCCAGCTCTTCATTCAAGAAGAAAAAAATGTACGAATGACAATTTGGAGTAAATAGCATTGAGAATCTGGCTCATTGTGTTATTGTGGCCTGCAGTGCAAATATCGCATTACAACGTGACCCTTGGTAAAACTGAGTTTCGTATTCCCTAACCCACGTGACATAGAAAGTGTTTGGATAACTCCTGTTACAAGCAGGTTCACAACAGATGTATCTGTCCTGACTGCTCAATTTGCTGGCACCTGATCATCTTTGTAAGAAATCTCATTCTAAAAGCTGGTGCAAGGAAAGTGGATTAGTCCAGCCCCAGGATAGTAGTCATTTTACAATTTTACACAATGTTTTTTTTTTTTTTTCACAGTTCAAAGCCTTGTGAGCACATTATAAAACAAAAAGAGGCGTTTGTAATAATTAATTGCGGTTTTATTTAAAAACAATAAAATAAGACATACAATAACAACAACAATAATAATCACAATAACAATAATATTAATATAAAATTACATCTGTACATTCCATGGATTTTGCAGTAAAACAGGAAGACTCTGATTCAGAAGGCTGCAAATGAAAGGAGATATCTACAGGAAAAAGGGGAGTGATGCAGTGCTGCTGAGGTTGCAAGTCAAGAGAATCACAAAGAAAAGTAACTGTTCTGCATGGAAACTATGGCTGGCAGAAGCCACTTAGAAAATACATTACAGTACTTTTGGCTTTCAACCTTGTCATCTTCCACAAAAACCTAACGTTAAAAGAAATATTAGGCAATCCTTTATCCTTATGCTGGAGCGATAGAGAAATGTAAACAGCATGAGTTACAACTCTTACCAACTTGTATAGCTGTCCTTAGCTGAAGCATATGGAAACCCAATACATATCACATACAGTATGTATGTAAGATGTGTTTCCTAGTATGAAACAGTCCCTACCATTGTTTATATGAACTATATATTACAACATACAACATATTTGATACGTTTCCGGCAGGGAGCATTGGTTGAAGCTGGATTTGTGTGTAAAGACTTTCCAATGAAAGCACAAGACCGATTTTGTGCAGTCACCAGGGCGCATATTCTCGAATTGGGTTTTGAATTGCATGTTATAATACAATCTCAAATAATTATGATAATGATACATGCCACGCCATCAGCCAGCATTGTATTGTAAATACATTTTAAAACCATTCCTTCTGAAAGCCAGTAAATGCCTATGCCCTGTCAAAAGTAAAGACAAAGGATAGGCTGACATACAACAAACTTTGTGTGGGGGATTTGCGTTACAATTACCTGCTCTTTTGACAAGGCTATTCCAAAAAATTGCTTTAATCATAACAATATCATGCTTAAATAATAAATAAAGCACTAGGGACCCTATAAGGCTTAACATGAACAGGTAATAAGTGAGCTAACCTGCAGCAATAGAGCACTACCCTTTGCCATTTATATCTTACAGAAATCATTTACATTTGGCTATAAATATGAAAATATTTGATCAACTTTATACATGTACATCATTTGACAAACATAGTGTTTATGATAAACGTGTCTTCTCTCCTTTTAAAAATAATGTGCACCAATTCGTTTTGCATTTTCGAGTCCCAACAAAACATAGAAAAAGTCTCCTAATATTTTAGTTTCTTGCTATTATTTGTGTTAGGTTTTTTTAAAATAAAATGTTATGTCTGAGACAATGAATACTCTTTGGCTTTAATCATTTGTTATCCTAACAATATACAATGTAGCAGCACTTTTTAACATTCACTTTCTCGAGAAAGCTGAATTCAAGTTCTCCTGATCAGTTCCCTAGATCTGCTTCCCGGCTTCGTTTGGGTTGCCCAGACGCAGACACACTCTCATTATTACTTCTACCCAGCTCAGACAGTCCTCTGTAATGCCACTAGTGGGATCCTCTTCTGAAAGAGGCACCCAGCCAACCAGCTCGGCCAGGCAGGCTATAATATTAGAAAACGCTGCTTGTGTTTCCAGCATTCTGCTGTTTTATTTGGAGAGGGTGTCTGAGACTGGGTTGGAGGCTCATGTTGCAAAAAGATGCTATAGTTAGAGACAAGAACAAGATGGATTCAGTAGCATACACTCTTGTATATGTTTGCCCCTCCTACTCTGTCTGAACTGTGTATTGCTTTGTGGCCTACCATCTGTTTGAAGCCTGGAGCTGCACAAGCCCCCCCCCCCCTCCCCGAGATTAATACAAATGGGACTGTCAATCTCCCCGTTCCTAAGCAACCAAGCGCACCTCTGTTGCAAGAGACCAGCTCACCGCCAGAGGAAAATTGGCGGGAAGATTTCTAAAACTAGATGTAGGCCTGGATTCAATACAAATAATGGCACAGCTATTTTTATTGTATACCACGGCATTTAACAACACCATACTATAGCTCTGCTATACCTGTGTGCTATGCTGTCCTAATTCGTGGCCAAATAATACTACTACTAAAATTAATAGCAATAACAATAATATTAATAACAATACAAATACATTCTAATGCTCTGACGGTGTTTTTTTTTTTTTGCAACATACCAAGTCGTGTCTCTAGGGAGAAGTTATGCACTCAGCTTTTCTAGACATGAGGCCCTTCACTAACCCGCACCCCTACCCCAGCCCTCAGCAGGAGTCAGCTGACGGGACGGAACAGGTGTAAGACCTAGAGTTCCCTTTCAGAGTGTGGAAGAAAGTCCTCAGCCTACTTTAAAAAGAATCCCTAAAGGTCTTACACTAACTTAGTACAACAACAATCTGACCTAAAAACAAAGGAGTGCATTTAGTGCTCTAATCTGGAACCAATGAACCCCCTTGTACTCCATCAATCCCATGTGCAAATCACGCAATTTCTTTGGTATGAGCTGCATCTGCAATGGGCAGCTAATTATATCTGTAGTAGCTTTCAATCCACTAATTCCCATCCAACAGTGGTTTTATAATTTACTTTTCACATATTTGCAGATAAATGATCTATCGTAATCCACCTTCACTATGTAAATTTCTTAATATATGTATTTTTATAGGTTTTGTTTTATTTTAATAGCAGCATTAAAAATGGCAGATATACTTGGTGTCACGCTACTCGACCCGTCTTGTCCTGCTTTAAATTAGGCTCGACAGATAACCAAAGAGACATGCCTGCCTTTTTCAAGTTTTGTAAAAAAAAATTAAATCCCACATCCTCTCTCTGTCCCTTATCCTTACATCAACCACTCCCCTTAGTCACACACAGAAGCATAATTATTTCCTTTTGTATACAAATAAATACAAGTTTGCTGTCTTACAGAACAGCTGTGTTCATATTAATCACATGAGCCTTGTAACTTTCTGTCTGTGTGTCTTTCCATTCCCAGTTCAAGTCCTCAATCCAAGCCACTCAGCAGTACCATTGGCTGAAATCTGTTTTTCTTTTTGGTTCAAGTTCAGCTCAATGTGCCTTTGAACATATTTCTTTTCAATTTTTTCCAAAGGTTATACAGTCATATTTCCGACTCTCGTCTCAAAGGTCTAGGCTCCAGGGGCACAGTGGCCTGAGTGTGGTCAACGTCAGAGTTTGTGTCTGTGCTGGTGCCCTCTGGCCCCAGGCTACACCCGATGTCCCCCATCTCCTCCTTGCTCAAAAGCGCCACCTCATTCTCATAACAGAAGGAGTTGGCATGGGACAGGATGTACTTCTTCTCCGCGAGGTCCCTGGCACTGCATAGGGGCGTGCTAGGCACCTCGTAGGTTTTGTGAAAGCGTGAGTAGTCCACTTTGTAGTAGTTCTTCTCCTCGAAGAGCACTGGCTCAAAGCGGTGACCCCAGAGTATCTCACTGGCCAGGTAGGAGCTGCGGCACTGGGTGGTCATGGCAGTGGCTTCCACCATGCCTTCCAAGATGACCACAATCTCAAACTCCGAGGCCTCCAGTTCTTGCTTGCTCATGTCATAGAAGGGGCTGTCCTCATTGATCTCGTGCACAATGGTGATTGGCGACACCAGAAAGATGCGGTCAATGCCACTGTCGAAGCCCACATCAATGTCGATCTGGTCAAGAGGGATGTACTCCCCCTCAGCTGTGGTCCGGGACTTGAGGAGCTGCGCCCGCACATGGGCCTCCACCAGGTGGCTCTTACGCAGGTTGCCCACGCGCCACATCAGGCAGAGCTTGTTGTCTCGCATGGCCACTGTGGCATTGTGGCTGAAGATCAGTGTCTCGTTCCTCTTCTTGGGCTTGGCCATCTTGGCCATGACAGCCCCGATGATGAAGGCATCGATGATGCAACCCACGATGCTCTGGAACACCACCATGAAGACGGCGATGGGGCATTCATCTGTCACATAGCGGAAGCCGTACCCAATGGTGGTCTGTGTCTCAATGGAGAAGAGGAAAGCCGCCGTGAAGCTGCTGACCTGCGAGACACAGGGCTTTGGGGCCCCAGCATCCAGGTCACCATGGAGAAGAGCCACCAGCCAGAAGACGCAGCCAAAGAAGAGCCAAGAGAGCACGAACCCAAGGCAGAAGATAACCAGCATCCAGCGCCAGCGAATATCCACGCAGGTGGTGAAGATGTCAGCCAGATAGCGCTGTTTCTTCTCACTCACGTTAACAAACTGCACATTGCAGTGGCCATCCTTCTTGACGAAGCGGCTGTGGCTCTGATGCCTGGTGTGCACTTTGCCCTTGCTGTTGCCATAGCCATTGGGCACCGCCATGGTGGCCAGCTTCATCCCGTCTTCCTCTGACGACACAATGCTGTAGCGGTTCGCTCGCACGCTTCCCATCACTTCCGCCTGGGACGGCTGTGCTTCTGCTTTGGAAAACAGTCTGAGTTTCTGTAAAAACCTTTGGAGAAACAGTTTTGAACGCTCGTGGGACCACACACACAAGGAAAACGGGGTACGGAACAAAGGCGCCCTGTCCTCTGCTGTCCTTGGTTCCACCAAGGAAGATCTCAGGTGTTCAGATGGAGCTTGTCAGTCCTTTTTCATCTGGTACAAAGAGCTCTTTGGTGACATATCCTGTTTAAAAAATTAAAAAAAAACATGTGAGTTTTATGAAATTTAGAAAACAGACTACAATCAGGAATATTTATACACTTGCTTCGGCCTATTGATTAAAACATAATTTAGAAAGATAAATCTATATTTACTTTATTAAATCACATTATTGATTTAAAACATATACAACAAATATAAAACAAAGAAACTTCTACTGCAATGTAACCTTTTTATCCAATTATTTCAGATCCAGTCTGCTATTAATAATAATAATAAAGATATCAGGGGTTTGGAATCAAGCTGTTGACATTGGCAAAACAATTACTTGACAAATCTTAAAAAGAAAGTTAATTTGATGCCTGTAAGTCATGGATATTTCAGCACCCTTCTAAATTGCTGCCAATTTGAATGACAGAAGTTATTTTTCTTAGCATTTATTTTTCTTTCATAAAGACCTGAAACCCAATCTGAAGGGACCTGAGGTCTCAGATTACGCTCAAGTAACAAAACAATCCATTGGGAAGGAAGAAAACAAAGCTACAGAGCTTTAAATCGATGTTGAAATTGTCCGCACTCAGACAGCCCGAATGTGTTCTGTATTGTTGCATGTGAATGTTAGACAACAGACTGCTTTAATGACAGACTTTACTAGGTCAACATCATCTGGGTCCATACCATCCAAAATGATCTTAAACCCATTCCAAAAGGGCTATTTTTCCTGCTGCGAGTTCAGTATTGAAGTAACTGAAGCTACCAGGACACCATCCCCAGACAACAGGCAATTTGAAAATAAAGCAACACGTACTGATAAGAGTGATCAGGGCATTCAATAAACAACTATTTCATGATCCTAATGAACGATACACTGACGAGAACCCACAGGCACGCACACCGTCCAGTACTAAAATGTCTGATGCATTTATGATTTTGTATTTTGTCGTACTAGTCGTTGTTTGCATGGTTACTTTGATGTGTTAGATGTAATATTGTGCTTGGTTGGGGAAATGTAGTCTACACAGAACAAGAAGCTGCTGCATGAACCTTAAATATTTACAGTTTCTGTGTTTCCGTCTATAAGCAGGTAATAAAGCTCTCTGACTCTGATGTTAAGATGAAGATTTGCAGCTTCAAAAGGACATGGCTGCTTTTACTACAAGAACCACCTTTCAACAGAGAAAGGCTTTTTTTTCTTGAAGCTGAAATCTTTTAGATTTCAAAGGCAAGTGCTTGCTTTCTTCAAGAAGGGCCTTGAATAGCAGCCCCCAAGGGAACCAGCAGGACTTGTTGACTCACTGGAAACCCTCTGGGAGCTGCAGTGTTCCTTCAGAACAGCAGACCCATTGAGGATTAAGAAAAACATCGACTCCACAGCTCAAACACGGCTGTCTACAATCTGCATTCTGTATGTTCTTTATCATTGCAAATAAAGAGAAGCTCTCTGATCCGTAAAAAGGTTTTTATAATGCCAGGATCATATTGTATTTAATACAGTCATAACCAACAACCTATTTTTTCATATGCTTCAAATGTATCTCACTTTAAATTGTGAAATTGCATTAACAAATAAGTCAAAAGAAACTGCTTATCTCTCTGTAGTGTATATAATGCCACAGAGCCCCAAATCTGTGGCCATTCTTAATACCAGCTGCCCAGGTTTGTCATAACCTTCATGTTTTGCAGAAGACTTAACAAAGTACTGCTTGATCACCTGTAGGATTCTAATGGGGAGAAAGTTCTTAAAGAGGGAATATGCCCCTTTTTTTCTTAAAGAGGGAATATGCCCCTTTTTTTGGAATGTGACTGGATTCTTCAAGTTCCAGAATGATAGAAAACTGCCTAATAGCTGCTTGCAAAAAGAAGCTGGCACCACCAGCAGATTTTCTTTAACTGTTAGAAAATCAATGAGTTCAATTATTTATTTAATTAACTCTACTGTAGCCATATATTTAACAGCTGGTTTCCAAGATGTACATTGTTCATTTCGTGAAATATAAAATGACAGAATTTTTAGTGACTTTTGCTTTGCGGTGAAGATCAACACGATTTTCGTCAGTAACCACAGCTTTGCAGTATTGGAAGAGCAGGGATTGGGTTTAAGGCCATTGCTCGCTGGATCCGATCATGCATCCGATTTTAACGTACGTCTAAGAAGAGAAAAACGATCATGGGCATTCCCTATTGCACCTTGCACACTGAGTCCGTAACTGTCGTATGACGGTGATGCGTCAATGTTGGAATCGAAACAAGTTTGATTTGATCCGATTTGACGTGCGTTAAAAATTACACTGACCAATGAAAAAGAGAAGACATTGTCGCGGACTTGGGCATGAATGATATGTATTATAAAACATGAAATTATGAACTGATAGCACATGGAAACACGTGGATTTTGTGCAGTATAGGTTATTACAAGCATATACTTTTTATTTCAATTGTAGTCGAGGAAGTAAAGAAACAATGGCCTAACCTGGAGACACATATCAGAGAAAGAAGCGTGACAGGGCAATAGCGGTCAGGACTGAACAGTCAGAAAACAGGGGCAGTACATGAAAGTGATGGTATTTCTGGCTCCATACACATAGAGTAGAAGGTCATTATGGTAAAGTGTTTTCGGTAGCTCATTGCTAGCTTCTCAACTTTTAGATATATTTATTACAGGAGTGAGTGTTTGAAAAATTAAATATTGGTCATATGGTTTCTGATGCAGTGACAACTGTGTTGTGCAATATCATGTTTTTCTTTTTATTATGTATTGAGTAACAACATTATTGTAGATCTAGTAGAAAAGTAATTAGCAAACGTTTGAACTTCCATCAGTGTTTGCTGATCATTAAGTTTATACTACATTTAACTTTTTTTTGTGTGTTCAAAGTTATGTACAACATAATTGCATTTATTTTTTATTAAAATACTGAAACTAGGTATATTTACTACAAAGCCTCCACTGCACACCAGCGCTCTGAAGGACGATATTTACTGATCTAGTGTGCATTGGACTGACGCACGACTTCTTCGGATGAAAGATGATGAACGGATCAAGTGTGCAATGGTCTTTACTCTGACCAGGGAAAATCAAGGATGCAGAAACAAGAATCCTGTACCAAGGCAAGAACAACAAGCATTTCAAACAAGCATTTCAAACAAGCATTTCAAACAAGCATTTCAAAACTCCAGCATTTCAAAACTCCAGCATTTCAAAACTCCAGCATTTCAAACAAGCATTTCAAAACTCCAGCATTTGTCCTGCAGCTGTGAGTCCTGGGGTCATTAGATTCTGCAGTGAGCTACAATACTGCCAGTTTTACATTACTGGCAGTTCATCCATGATAGCTCTATTCTGAACTCCTACTGCATGAACTTATCAGTCTTTCAGATCCTGTTAAAAAGATTGTGCAATATTGTATATACACCTGATGTTATACACGTGAGTTGCTGATTATTCTGAAAGCGTTAAAACACAACGGATGCCACTTTATTCCGCCGATTGACAAGTAAAATCCCATGCTGCAGTTTTTATGTGAGGTGTGTGCTGCCGTGAAGTGATTGCGTGCCTGTGTGGCGCAGCTAGGACAGGGTTAGCGTTGGAAGCGGGAAAGACAGATAGTGTGTGTGGGGGGCTGGGGGTGTTTAAGGGACCTGTGAACACTACGAACGCTCTCAGGGGGGCGCGGCTCTGCTTCATCTGACAGCGGGACTCGGCACTGCTGCCCAGCACTTGTTGCCTAGGAGCACAACTGTTGCGTTACTGAGCAGCAGGGGAAAAACAGTCGGCTGAATAGAAAAATAGAAGAGAAAAATACAGCATTGCACAGAACACAAAGCTGGTGTAATCATGTAGAACACGCGTAAGGGCTGTCCTGTGAACTGGATCGAGTGCAGCTTCTTCCTGGGTAATGTTTTTTCCCGGGATGAAAAGTTATTGTAGCTATTAGCAATTATACAGGCTTATAAGAAATATGTATGTTTTTGTGCGAAACACCCACAGGTCATGAACACACACACACACACACACACACACACACACACACACACACACACACACGAAACTGGAATATGAATACAGGTGCACACAGCAAGCGAATATTTTAAGTGTAAGGAGAATATTATGTAATATATATATATATATATATATATATATATATATATATATATATATATATATATATATATATATATATATATATATATATGTATGTATGTATATGAGCTGCTACTGTATTCGGAGCGGATTTTGGACGTTGCGATCACTGTGTAAGCCAAGCGATGCATCTTAGGCTGTGATTGATGTCACGGGTGTCAGGCTGAGTTTAACCATTCACACCAGGACCACTTCCAAATACAGTGTACATTGGAAAAATTGAAACATTTGTATGAAATCCTCCCGCGGGAAAGGCACCAGGGTTCATTTCCATTGCTCGAGTCCCGTCTGCTGCCACCAGGCAAGAGAGTCGAAGGCGTACAGCACAGAAAGCAAAGACATGATGCCTCTATTTAAATTAATTTGAATCATTTTGAGCGGATCTTGTATTTCATTCGTAAGTGAATCGATTATATATACATACATGTACATCAGTGTATTTTACATTTTAACGTTATACATGCAGCAATTCAGCACGCATCACCACAAATGCAAACATGCATGCCAGCTAAATCATTTGGTTTTCTTTTCTTCTTTTTTTAAAAACTGAAACCAAAACCTTACTACGCCTAGACATAAAACACGAATATTCAGCGTGCAGAACACTTTGTAAACATGTAGCGAATGACACCACACTTGTTAAAATCCAGACAGGTTGCTTCGGAAAGTTTGAAGTCAGCGCAGTTTGACAGCAAGTTGCGTGTCGTTAAAATATTTAACAGAACAGCAGGCAGCAGCTGTAGGAGATAAAGATGTAAAATAACAAAATGCCTACCTTTTTTTTTTTTTATCTCTGTCAGTGAACGACAAACCGGGCTGTATTTAAAAGACCCCAGGGGTTTTGTTGTCTTCTTGAGTATCCCAAGTCAGGTTCAAGTTGTGTAATTGTGCTTATAACCAAACCGCCCACACACCATCTCTGTGACTGTGAATGGTACTCTGGCTCGCCAAGTCTTTCCACAATGCATTTTAAATAGCGTTTGCCGACTCTCTCCGCCCACACCCCTTCTCTGCCAATCGGAGTGCTAAAGGGTCGATGTGAGTGACAGGCGCTACGAGTCTCTTCTGTTGGCGTGTTCAAGCAGCGTTGATGTTGACTGCTTCATGATATCATTGGGCACAGTCTATATAATGTGTAAAAGACAACTTTATTTATTTGAGAATGCCTATTACGCAAGCGCACATACTCAGTTCCAAGTTATTTGTCTGTTAGTTCTTCTGTTTCCCATATTATGACTATCCTGAACCAATAATATCTGTCTGTCTGTCTATCCGCCTAGCTGTCTCTTTTACGTATTGTAAGCATAGTCGAGGGCGAAATAAGCATCACACTAACTGGCTACATTAATAAACACATCGATTTCACAGTATCAGTTTCAATTTGTCAAGCTACAGCACTGTAAAGGAGCGCTCAATGAGACCCTGTACTTGTCCTGTCTAGCGAGCGCTACAGATACTACCTGTCAGGGTGCGAGAGCTTCTGAATGGCAATATTCGAACGTGATGAAGGTTCCATGACAAGTTTAAAACTAGATGAAGTATGAGGAATACTAATTGTTCATCTTAAACCTACATGATGAAGTTATGTTTATGTATTACCTACATCACGTGTAAAATGATTTGACACCGTGGATTTATGGATTATACTGTATTATAACCATGTCCTGTAAGTTATCACTATGACTACAAATAATAATAACACTAATAACAACAATAATAATGAGAATGTTGTTGTTGTTATTAATAATAATAATAATAATAATAATAATAATAATAATAATAATAATAATAATAATAATAATAATAATGCATTTAGAAAAATATAACTCTTTGAACATGAATTAGATAATTAAATTCTACGGACAAAAAAAGCATGATCAACTCCTTATCCAGCCTTACCACGACTAGTACTGTGCAACTACTACTGCTAATAATAACAATACATTTCATTTCAGTATTTGCATAAATGAAAGAAAATAAAAAACATAAAAGAAGCCTTATTCTTTCTGTGAAAAGCTCTTGCCTAGGATATGCATAGGAAGAATGTCATACTTTTAATTGACATTGATTTAAAGACAACACCCAGGCCTATACTATACTGTAATTATGTCACAGTTCCTAGGGGCATTTAGCAGGGGTTGAATATACAACGTGTCACGTGTTTGTCGTGTCTGTGTTTTACACAAGCAGCAAGATAAAGTTTTACAACATCGCTTGTAATCGTGTACAGTTGTTTAAACCACGCCTGATCAATATGCGTTTTGTGTCGGTCGTTTAGTTAGGCTGTATCGTGTAGAGGGGATTTTTCTTTTTTCCCCGAAGCCGTCAAAACATGTAGCCTACTTAATAACTGACACTTTTCTAAAAAAAACAAAAAAAAAAAACCTCGAAAAGCTTATTTGAAGTTTCTTACATTCTTTTACAGCAATGGGAATAAACCGGTTCTTTAATGTTGTGCCTCTCATGTTAGTCACTTTCCTGCATGACAAGATAACTACATATAATGTGCTTTTACGGATGGCTACCGAGGGATATAACGATTCAGAACTAATTATACGAAACCCTGTATTTTTAAAAAGTGTATTTTAATAAACCAGTGACATCGATAAATTAACTGAAGTTGAATGGCCTGCTAGAGTTTTCTATAGAAATAAATCAAAAGACCGCATTATTATTATTATTATTATTATTATTATTATTATTATTATTATTAGTAGTAGTAGTAGTAGTAGTAGTAGTAGTAGTAGTAGTAGTAGTAGTAGTAGTATACTAATTATATACTAATTTGTGCTTTGCTTCATTTGTGGTGTTGAAACACACTCTATAAAAACACTTCACCACTGTTGCTCGGCGCCGTCAGAACATAATACAAAAACTAAACTCACCTGCCTCAAGTCGTTTATATTCTGCTATTCCAGTCAGAGATAAGTCGCTTATTTCTGTTCGGCACTTTGCCAGCGAGCTACACGCTGTGCTGGCTAACCCTGCAACAGTATTTGAACAGATATCTGTTTCCTGCTTTTGGCGAACAGTCCATTAACCGGAGAGTATTGCCTAGGTCACCTATTAGGTGTTATAGCTCAATTAGGGACACACACGAGTATGAAAGTACAGTGTCAGTATACTAGCTGTATGGATAAAAAGTCCGTAGTTGAACAACCACACCAGCAATAATAATAATAATAATAATAATAATAATAATAATAATAATAATAATAATAGAAATAAATTATGCAGCAGTGCATACCTCATTATCCAACGTGTTTCTTATAGCGATATAAAATTAAATACACATTTACAGTGAAATTCGATGAACCCAAAGCAAATCAATATTTTAATATCCAGTGCCTCAAAATTGCGTTTTACAGTGAAGAAAATCCACAGCATATTGTGTGATCACACACTGCAGTTCCACTGTAGTGTTTTATATAAAGCACGATCAAAAATATAACGAGAAAGACCTGTTTATCCTAACGATCCACCTGTCGCGCTGATAAAGCGCTACTTATATACACGCGGCAGAGTAAGGTGCAAGGGGTGTTGATCAATACACCGGTATAAATGTTGACAGGCAACAGTATAATATGTAATCATTATTAAAACTTGTCTTTTTCACAAGCACGGACAACTGATATTACCGCATCTGGGAGCCCTGCAACAGCTGTACGGTCTGAAGGGAGGGGTCGGTTGGGGTTTTAGATCTTAAAACCCTGACAAAATAATTGATTTTTGGCAGCCCCGTCCTTATTAAGAGTACAGCATGAGTTTATTGATGTAATACTGTGCGCACACTATATTTAGAAACCTTTCTCCACGCTGTCTATCTCCCACTGAAACTGTTTCATTATACCATGCACACTGGTCATTAATTACCAGAAGTGGGTCGTGCATTATTATAGTTTTTCTTTCTCTGTACTTGTTTAGAAATGATTATTTTTTTTGCTTTTTTTTCCTGCTCCTGCTATAAACATGGGGTGATTATTTTTAGCCCGGACACGGTGCGCAGTGTGCTCGGGCATGCTCCGTGAGCTGGCTCCCTGATCCACGTTACTTAAGTATGCAGTTTCACGGGCGATTAACCTTCCAGGAACACAGGCGGTACCAGATTGGCCCACAAGGTGGCGAGCTAGAGATTCTTAATACAGTGCGTCTGTGTACACTTACATGATACAGAAAGCTACAACGACGATTCCTATATTGCATTGGGTATACTGTATGCATATTGACAATAACATAATCTATAGGTCTACAGATTATCACAAGCACTGCATTCTCGAATTGTCAGGATCGTGCTTAAAATTATATATGTCATCAGGGGATCATTTGTGTATAAAAAACTAAACAAAAAACAGTAAGAAAATAAATTGAAATTGCATGACAGGCACACAAACGCCCACTGTGCAACTGCAAAAAGAGACTACTGTTTCCAATAGGAGTTATCCCTTATTAAAATGCACCCAACTAAAATCATTTTTAAACAGGGACATCTCTTACTTGTACAGATTTAGCACTTGAGCAAAAGCTAAGAAAATCTGGTCAAAAGTAATGAAAAAAAAAAAAAAAAAAAACATTAAAAACACTGTTTTAATGATACTAAGTACTTTTATTTGGCAGATATTGCCTACATCATGTTGATTTCATAAAGCCGACAAAAAATTTCACAGGCCATTTTCCAACATATTACTTACAAACAACAGTACAAAACCCAATGACATGCATTTCTGTGCTGCACAACTCAATACGATTGAGTTCAATCAATTGACATTTACCACACTTTGGTCTTCAGAGGCTGAGTGATTGGCTGATTAAATACCTATACAAGCATAAAGTGTATCTTTTTTTCCCCAGTTTGGAGCAAATATGGAATTCTTAGCACAGTTTGGAACTGAGAATTCAGTGAGCTTAGAACTCAGTGTGCCAGAATAATACATATGTTTAAATTGGAAAGAGGTATGTTTTATCCCCAGTTAAACTTATTCTAAACTGAAGAAGTGCATGCACATTTGGGAGAGAAGTTGTTCACAATGCTTTTTCATTGCCCAGTAAAAGCATTTTTATTTTCTTGTGTGTCCTACCAAATGTCCTGGTGCTTCTTAAGTTCATGGGGACTTGCCTTTTCGTGGAAATGTATAGTAAAAGGGAAATTATTTAGTTAAAGTAAACTCTGAAGTGGAAAAATAAAATCAATTAAAAGGCAAATAACTGGGCAAAGAACATTAAAAGCAATTCCACTTTCTCCACAATAATTCAGCTTTGCTTTTTGGTCCTTTCTTTTTCCATTTGATTTTATTACCCTGCCTATGTTTTATTATACATGAGACAGAAACTGGCTAAAGTATGTCTCTGTTAAAAAGGAGATGTTTAATATGAAGTACATTTTCATTCAATGTCCATAAAAGCTCAAATAATTGATGTACCGATATATTTAACCCTATACCTCTAATGCTGAAACATGCACAAAGCCTGTTCAAAATCAAGTCATGGGAAGGAATGTATTACTGTGTCAAAAATACTTGGCACATTTTCACAACCGGTACTAAAATCATGATTAGCAAACAAGGAACAGCCCAAATCTGGCTCCAAAATGACATTCCAATCCTGATTTTAACTCCAGCAGGATTTTACCTTTAGCGTTTGTATGGATATATTAAGCACCTACTTAAAGAGTAAGTAGCGAGGTTCCGAAAAATCTAGCGTTACACGTCCCCGTTTAAATAAAGGACCTGCCATTTTTCTTTTTATTGTCAACATGCTGATAACGTTTTACATGTATAACTTTGAAGTATGTTTGACAGAAAAGCCAGAGCACTTGTTATGTTTTTTTTTTTAAATTATCACTCTTCCTGCAGTGATTTAGAGGACAGATCTCAAACCCCAGTGCACTAGAGCAGCCATTTTGAAAACAGTTTTGAAACAGACTTTAAAGTTCTAAGTGTAAAAAGTTGTCAGGATGTTAACAATGAAAAGAAAAATGACAGGTGCATAACACGTGGGGATGTATAACACTGTAATTTTTTGGAACCCCGCTACTTACTCTTCAAGTAGCTTTCAATGAAGAACAGTTTCTCTCTGTACACTTCCATACATAATTCACATCTGAGACTCCCTTGAAATGCTCCCTAACATCACAACAGCTTTTTTAAACAGCGGCTCCTCTGGTTCTATGTTCCATGACTTATCGGGGGGAATGACAGTCTCACTATTGCCAGTGTTCCCTGCATTGGATTTGGGCCCGTGTCCTGCGTCGCTTGGCTGTGGAGCCGCTTCTTGTTCTTTCCAGTCGCGTTCCTCAGCGCTGCACTCTGGGGTCCACGCCTTTCTGGTCTTATGAAACTGGGAGTAGTTCACCTTGTAGTACCTCTCCTTCACTATGAGTAAGTCTCGGAATTGTTGGCCCCAGCGGATCTCAGCGGGCATGTAGGAGGTACGTGTCTGGTGAGAGTTTCCCGTAAAGTCCCCTGTGTAAGTGAAAGTGACCACCAGCTCAAAGTCCTCCTGCTGTAAGCCTTGCCAGCTCAGCCCATACAGAGGACTTGCAGGACCGATCTTATGGATTAAAAGGGCAGGCGTGACCAGAAGGATTTCATTGTCGGACAGCTCCAAGTCGCGGTAAGTCACTGTCACTTTGCCGGTGGGGTGGTCCTGGTAGCGGAGTAGCTGTGCCCTTGCTGTGCCCTCCACCATGTGGTTTTGGCGGAAATCTCCGATACGCCACATGAGGCAGAGTTGGCCATCCCTCATGGCAATTACTGCACAGTCGCTGAAGCCAACAGTCTGCGCCCTCCTTCGGGCGGACGCCATCTTGGCCACCACCCCCCCGATGATGAAGGTGTCGATGATGCAGCTGATGATGGACTGCAGCGTCACAAAGATGACAGCAAGCATGCACTCCTCTGTCACACAGCGGTAGCCGTAGCCGATGGTGGTTTGGGACTCGAGAGAGAAGAGAAACGCTGCGGTGAAGCTGCGTACATTGTAGACACAAGGCTTGTTCTCTTGGTCCTTCATGTCGCCGTTCCAAAGGCCGATCAGCCAGAAGACAGCCCCGAACAAGAGCCAGGATAGGATGTAGGAGAGCGAGTAGATGAGGAACATGAGACGCCACCTTATTTCCACCAAGGTAGTGAAGATGTCGGCCATGTAGCTGCCCAACTCCCCCGGTAGATTGTGCAGTAAAACATTACAGCTGCCATCCCTCTGCACGTAGCGCCTTCTCCTGCATCCACCTGCTCCATGGAAACCACTCCTGCTGGGATGCCCTCCTTTTTCTGACTGCAGGATGGTGGTGTAGTTGGTGCTGTTAGTACTCATCTCTGCTCAGAGTTGCTCAACGTGTCTTCTATAGGCAGTCAGCGGCACACTCACATTGTTCGTCAAAGAGTCTTGTGTGTAAATCCTACAAGAAATAAAAATAGATGGCAAAATCAGATGTGTCCCTTACTTCAAGCGCTCAGTCATAAGTTATAACCGTAGTGATGACCTTTGGTTTTGAGCCATTGGAAGACAGTAGAATTTTCATTTTTGACATACTAATGTTATCAAAATGGTTTGAAACTATGCACATTGGTTATCTATTTCAGTGTTGTGTTCTATATCAATACTCCATTGAACTACGTTTTTGTTTTAGTACAATTATTTTAACCTTAGTAAAAGACAGCACTGTAGATCTTAAACTATTAAGCATAGTAGTACAGTAGTAGCATTGATTTTTATCTTTACTTATTTATAAGTAGCTGCCACTTAGGCTTTCAATCTTTTTGATAGGTACAAAACTTTTCTGATTGGAACAAACTGTCAGGACAGGCCTTGCAGGCTCCATCCCAGGACAGAACGATTGCCACAGGCTGAAACACAAAACATTTCACCCAAACAGAGGTGTGTAGTAAACAGAATTCAAATTCATAATTTTGCAACGCTATAAGCATTGTAACAACGTGTGTGTGTTTTACAGCTGGGTTAGCACTGAGGAGTATACAGTGAGCTTCAATTCAAGTGGGTGTTCTTTGTTCCCAGTTGCAAGCACTAGACTGTTTAAAAACCTCTCAGCAAGTGTCTTTGCTAAGGATTTTGTTCAGCACTTGGTGTTGCAGCATGCTGTCTTGCAAATGGGGGGGGGGGGGGGGGGGGGGGGGGGCAAACACAAATGCTCACTTTCATTCTCCTCTCCAGCTGAAGAGTACGAACACACATCACCTGGTGTAAAGAAAGCAGAGTTGAGGTGCCCTTATAGAAAAGTTAAAAAACTCCACTGGGACTACTTTCATAATATAATGTTACCCTGAAGATACCCTAGCAATGGCATTACAATGGATAGGGAATGCACACTGGTATGGATATTGCCACTTGGATTCCCAGTGTGTACTGGTTGATAACACTGGGATGTCTTAAATGAAATTGTGCCACTGTGGTCACCAACTGCCTCTGACTCTATGCCTTGGAAGAAGTTTCACAATATTTAGCAAGACCTTTTTATTCTTAGAAACAGACCCCACCCCATTTATGACCCATGACTGTTTTCACAGCTCTGGTTGCAGCAGTACATTTTTTAGGCTACATATCCTCACACATTGCCTCACCGTTCATGGACCACACTACTTCCAAGTCTCTCATTTGAATAGGTGCTAACAACTAGGCCACACTGCCTCCAAGTCTCTCAGCTCTACCACTAGGCCACACTGCATCTTAGTCACTCAGCTTTGACCACGTGACCAAACTGTCTAGTGGTCCTCAGCTCTAACTCTTAAACCACCATGCTTCCCAGTCCTAAGTTTGAACCACTAGACCATGCTACCTCAGAGCCACGTTGAATGCAGTCTATTTTTTAAAGGATTTTTAAAGTAAGTGGCGGGTAACCCTTTACATTCCCATCAGCGTGCCAGCGTATTTCAAACAAGAGGGTATTCTAAATTTGAACCAAAGTCTAAAAGGCAAAGAGCACTTCAATCAATTTTATGATGCATTTTAAATTGGGAAATATAGAGGCATCTCGTCTTCACGCCTATGTGGAGCTGACGGGAGCAAGCTGCTCGTCTCTGTAATTGAGAATCGATGTCAACTGCAACCTCACACACACACACACAGTGATGCGAAACCACAAGCTGGGCTGCAGCCAGGCCATTGTGCAACATGCTCCTCCTCAGTGAATGAATCAGAGACTTGGAAGACAAACAAAACATTAACAAAACATTTACAGTCATCTCTGACAAGGAAGAACACACTGGCTGTAATTAGGAAACAGCAGCGTTCAGCCAGGACCCAGACAGTCTGCACTGCACACATCCCGAGGCAAACATTTGAATAAATTACCAATTTTCAACGTTATAAATCATAAACATGGTACCACTTAAAGATCAGCTGAAGTTTGCTCCAGTGTGCTCAGGTTTGTGGTTCAGTGACTTTATCACAGTTTCATCACCCTCATGGGAAAATCCTGCAAACACCAAGGATTATATTGATTGGGTAACCACACTTAGGTCAGACACAAAAAGGAAGCGCCCCTCCACTATTTTCATAAATACCCTATAAAAACAATTAGATCTCCCCTCATACATGCTTAAAGATCCGTTGTGGCCATTCCTCAATGACTATTTAGTCTTGCAGTATATCCTGGTATCTGTGTACATTATAGCCGTTTAACTGTACTTTATAGTTGAAATGATTGATTATCAACAGTTCAACCGTGTCTCAAAAGGATATTTTATATACAGATTGGAGACTTCCTATATGCCAACACTCCTGCTTGGGTCCTGTTGGCTGCTATCTGAAGTCACTGTACAGATTATGCAGTAATTCTTTAAAGTTGCAGCAACACACGGAAGGATGCTTGTGGTTTTTTTATTTATTTATTTGTTTATTTAGCAGATGCCTTTATCCAAGGCGACTTACAGAGACTAGGGTGTGTGAACTATGCTTCAGCTGCAGAGTCACTTACAATTACGTCTCACCCGAAAGACGGAGCACAAGGAGGTTAAGTGATTTGCTCAGGGTCACACAATGAGTCAGTGGCTCAGGTGGGATTTGAACCAGGGACCTTCTGGTTACAAGCCCTTTTCTTTAACCACTGAACCACACAGCCTCCTTGTGGTTACTGCTGAGACATGTATTACCAGTAGTTATATACAACTATTTAGATGTGACAACATCCTCTTTTTCAGTTGGTTCACGGACTTCATTCATGTGATTTTGTGTCCCTTTTCTGTCTGATAGCGCACTTTGTATGATCCCTGTTCTATTTTAGGACACAAATCTGGTCATCACTACCATTTTATAATTTCTGTTCTGTGTCAATAGAGTTTGGTATAACAAGATAGTTGCCAGGAGACAGTAATGCATCGCCATGGTGCTCTCTTGATATTGCTCTTAGAAAAGTGGAATTAGCAGGCAGAGTCACTAAGCAGGCACAATGCCTCACTGATGCCCTAATGCCATATTAGGAAAGGTGTATAATTTTCCATTGCTTCATTAGCACTGTGCCTTTACTCCTTTTAAAGAAAGCAACAAAGGACTTAAAGAAATACAAGGATTTAGAGAAAAGGCCTTTTGCAAGTTTAATAATCTGATGTGGACGGTTGATAAGATGATAAGAAACTATTCTTAGTACAATTTTTAGTAACACAACCTATTCTATCATCAAGTGTTTTATAGTTACAGGTGAACTGTTGATAAGAACTTGTCTGACCTGTTAAAATTGGATAATGAGTCCATATCAGCCATTTACAGAAAACCCCACTGGTTGTCACCAAAATAAACTATCAGGGGCTCTCTATCAAGCCCAGAGCCTGCCAAAACGCTTTGGGTGTCCGCTGAGTCAACCTCAACCCTTCAGACTCTGTGCATGATTCAGTGTTTCCAACCAAAAACGTTCTTTCTTTCTTTTAATATCTTGTAAACACCAGCAATCTCATCATTGAAGAATAATGCTTGGCACACTCCACTTTAATTTGGCTTGTCATCTGTTCCAGCCCTGCTTTACAGACTTTTGTGTGGGAGGAGTGACTCGCTGCTAACTCATGGAAAGACTCTTAAAACAAATGACTTATTTACTTTTACTCTTAAAAGATAATCTCTCACTCTCACTTTCTGACCAGAAGCCTTTCTCTCTATCTTCAATGACAAGGACTTCCAGTAGAAACATTTACCAAATACTTTTACTTTTAGTATTACCACGTATTCTGCCATTGAGTTTATTATGCTGTAGTTATTGATGAACTTACCAATTATTATAGATGTAATTCATGTGGCTGACTTTCTGGCAGACTTACAAAGCAGTAAGTGACGTCTATCTGCTCTGAGCAGGTGATTGTTCAATGGGATGTCTTGGAGTCGTCAGAGGAAGAGTCCATATACTGGTCTTGGTTTGTGCGCAATGACAGTCTGGAAGCTGCAATCAAATCATCCCAGCATCCCACCAGAGGAAGTTAGGAGCCAGGCCTGTGAATGGCAGGCGAATGTCATACCCCAGGGCTTCCCGAAATAACTGAAAGAACTCTGAATCACTCTCTGACTTACTCAACAGTCCGGCACTTACTAACATCACTTCCCTTTTAATGTTATTTCCCTGGTAACCAAAAATACGGAACTAAATTTATGGGAATGCAAAAGAGCAGATGAATAATACTGAAAGGCTTTCTTAAAATAATCACGCCTTGGTTCAAAATTCTCTTTTTAAAACAAAGGAAGATGCTGCTTTGCAAACCTGAACGACATGGAAAATTACTACGCAGGTCATAACACCACCAGAACAACAAATGCACTATCATTTGCAACCCCCCAGAAACAGATGCAGTGGGTGTTGTTTTGATGAGAGCAGAAAGAACCCAGCCTTGCCACAGTCTTCCTGAAACCACGGCCAAGGCTGCTGTCTTGCTGATCATTAGATCTGAGCCTGTTTGTTTCTGCCGAAAAAGAGCACCGTTTGTTCAACCTTTCAAACCTTTTGACCTTTCTCGGAAGGGTGTGAGGAGCTTAGGATGCTGCAGGATTTATTTGACCGATCTTTTGGCTTTTCACGCTGCAGATTCCCAACCAAACGTTAACCAACATTGGGAGGGATATGACTAATTGTTATCTTACAGATGACATACCCAACAAATAAACTGACATGTCTCGGTGTCACAAACACTCCTATGCAACAGCAGCACTTGGTAAATCGTTACCTGGTTACAAGTCTCAGCAAATTGTTCAGGGAGTGTACAGTTGCACGCCTCAAGATATTCTTGTTGCTTCTGACATTAGAGAAACCCACAGTGGTTTGGCTAGCCTGCTGGTAAGATTTTACAGTGCGGGAAGCACCTCAAGTAAACAACCATATATCTAAACCTGAATCGATGGAGATTAGCACTTAACCCACATAACTTCCAATTTCACAGTCAGGCTCATGTGTGTTTCCCTGCTTGTTGGCTGTGACACTGTGTCATCTTCACTTTCACTTCATTGTATAAGACAAAGAAGTTAAATATTGTAATATGTTTCGCACTAATTCTGCAGAATAATTTTCCGTATAATTGCACAGCAGTTATTTTGATTGAGGTCGAGTTTCCTGTGGCTGGTACAGTAACTTTCCAAACTGTATCACCTGGGGCTTTTGTTCTATGTAACTCAAGAAGCCGAAAGTCATTAGCAGCAATGCAATCACATGACTTTTTTTTTTTTTTGCCCTGAAAATTTAATTTGAAATGAACACAACTTTTACATAACGTAACATTTAAACCCGGGTAAACCTGTTTATTTCCGACAGGTAGGTGAAAAATAGAAAAATAACTTAAGAGATACTGTAGATCATTTACAATTGAGGAGCGCGACACATTCATTTTCTGCATGTTCTTTTTACAATGTATTTCACTTTTTGCAATATCTGTCTGTGTCTACAGCTTTTCTATCTCCAAAATCTCATTCTTAAACTAAGAGTACAGCACACAGCTTTTCTTATTCAAACATATTCATGTTATCTATTGTTTTGTGTAGGTGGCTTTTCCGCAGAGGTGTGTGTGTGTTTTTCCTTCCAATTACAGAGGCCACTTTGCAACAGCCAAATCTTTTGTACTGTAATTTTGTTCCCCGTGGACTCTAGATTACAGATGGCACAATACCAGCAACCCTTTTTGTGACTCGGCCCGAACTTAAAGTCATCGGACAACAGAAATGATGCAGCAAGTGAAAAATTATACTAAAGGAGTGCCGATAAGCGGATATCCGGGGACGATTGCTCTTGAGGGGTCATTTGAGAAGCTGGCAGGGAAGAGGGAGGGTGTTGAATCTCAAGGTTGTGCTTAGTCAAATTTTGAACCCCACAGTGAAATATCAAACAGTGAAATAAAATGTGACCCCACAAAATACCCTGTTGAATGTCTTTCAGCAGCTGTGTAGATGTGTCTTATATAGCATGCTAGACAATAGGGCAGCAGTGTGGAGTAGTGGTTAGGGCTCTGGCCTCATAAGCGGAGGGTCGTGGGTTCAATCCCTGGTAGGGGACACTGCTGTTGTACTTTACTTATATTGCTCCAGTAAAAACCCAACTGTATAAATGGGTAATTGTATGTAAAAATAATGTGATATCTTGTAACAATTGTAAGTTGCCCTGGATAAGGGCGTCTGCTAAGAAATAAATAATAATAATAATAGAAAAACTGGATTCTGGTCCACATTAGTTGAAGAACTGTGAAACTGGGCTCTGTATGGTCTGAATCATTTGACTTCTAAAATAAATGGGCTCTGTGCTTGTACCTGTAATATGTGTCAGGACTCTCTAAACTGCCTCCTGTCCTGGATTAACACTAAACCAGTCTGCCCATCGATACAAAAGCCAAGATGGATGTCAATTTTTTTTATTTTGATATTTGTCATTTGGCAATGAAGCAAGGCCCTTTACAGAAAACATTTGGGAATGGAATTTACATTGAGATACAATTTAATAAAACCCGTAGCAGAACCTTTATCAGAACACAGCATCACCACATAGCGCCACTGCCATTGAAGCTCATTAAGTAAGAAGCTGACTACATTGGTTGTGGCTGGGTCTGTGGGGATCTGGTCTGCACTGGCTGCTGCCGGTTCCTTCAGAACTCCAGTGCTTTATTAGGTGTCATTTTTAAAGAATGTCCGCTTCAGCCTGGGTCTACGCAGTGACATCAATACCCATGCAGAGGGACTTCCGGCCACCTTCCCCTGAACTGGAAACCTGTTTGCTAATTAATGGATCTGGCTAGTTTTCCCGATTCAGTATTCTTTTCTTCCCTGTTCGTACGCTCCAGATTGTCAACAGGGGACCTCCCAAAAGGTCTTTAGGCACTGTGTTCAGTGATGTGACTGTTACTCATTGAGTACGCCCTCTACAGCCCCCACCCATTATAACACCCAGCTCTCCAGCTCGACCCCCACCCCAGCAGCAAGCCAAAACAAAGGGATCATTATACTTGAGTAGTACAGGGAATATATGCAAGGGTCAAACACTGGCTAACATTAATTGGGTGAAATAAACATAACATCAATTTTTTTTTTTTTGTGTGTGTGTGTTTATTCTCGGGACATATTATAAAGCAACCTAGTCGTCATTTAAATTGTTCCTTAGGGCTAGTTGCGAAGAGGTAAGGTGAAGTGGGGAGTGGACATATCAGTGTTACGCAGGCTCATTTCAGAGCACAGAGCATCGCTATTAATGTCCCCCACAATCGGTCTTGAGGAGTCTTTTCAGAAGTAAGTTTTGCTGGAATAGTAAGCATGGCATGGCCTAAGCATACACAGCAATACAGAATCATACAGAACAACCGGTTTGTGCAAATATCTTCAAATATTGTTACCATCTCCCTTTTTAATTTTTTTATTTGGATCTCTCAGCTAAGCTTAAAAAGTAACAATCACTAAACTCACTGTTCATGCTTCGAATTACCCAGTATAAATATCACCCCTTATTTAAATATACCATCTATCAAAATAAACACCTGCAACACTGTTTCCTGGTTTCTCAGTTATGCAATGCTAACATTAAGTAACACACACCTCTGCTGCAGTACAACGTCTGCTCAGAGTGTTTTTCCCAGTAACATTAGTAAAGTCACATTCCACAGACACAATTCTCATTCTCTTGGCTTTAGCTGTATACAACTCATTTCCATGTGACACCTTGCACAGAAGACAGCAACCCCCTACTGAGCAGCTTGCAACATAGCTTGCAACATTACAACCCATACCAATAGCCATAACACTACCTATTGGACGCTTTAATCCAAACCGAGAATCTTTTGTTTCTTTGTTTTACTCCCTTGTCAATTCAGGATACGTCCATACTTCAGATAAAGAGCCATGGATAGTCAGGATGCAACTAGACCAGGCCATTGGAGTGAGTTTAAAGTATACGACATAAAGTGATTAGGCACCAGGGAGGAGTGGAAACATTTAATCTATAACATTGTCTTTGACATTTTTGCAAATCAAAGTTTAAAAAACAAGCAAAGTGCTATCTTCAGCATAATCAAAAAGGAAAGTGGCATTACTAGCGCTAAAAGGGTAATAAAATGCATTTTAAAGCTATTTTACTTATTACCTTAGTATAGCAAAGGGGGTTAAGAGGTAAGAGGGTTATCTTACATTGCAGCTTTTTCCCTGAAGTGGTATTGGTGCTCATTATTGATAGGAGCCAAAGGTAATTCTGCAGCTTGCAAAATCTGAGCACCAAATGTCTTGGATAGCCAGGTGCTGATAAACTCAAACAATAAGACAGAGGCAGATTGTTCAGAAGCTTACAAGCTTTTGGGCGGAAGCCGAGGGAGACCTGTCTCATTCCGTGAGATTCAAATAACATCCTGCAAAACTTGCACGGTTAGTCATGTACGATCCGCAGTTTAGCAGGTAATATGTTCATAGCCTGCAATGAGGTTTGCAATGACCTTCATCTTGCCGAGAGTTCAAAGCTGTCCTTTAAGTGCATTTTACATTGTTATCATAGTTAATATTTTACAAGAGCCATTATGGTAATGGAGAAAGCTTTACATGGCTTTTTGATGTAGAACAGCTGTAACCAGAATGTTGCAAAGGAGGCATTGGCACTGCAATGTAATGTATGTCAAGAGCATAAAGCCTTGGTCCTAAATTCTCTGATAAGTTCTCCCTGTCCGAGAACTTAACCATCCGAAGATGGAAGTAGCATTGGTACTCTTCTAGAACTCTCAATCATGAATCTTGAGGTTTCCATGATTCAAACAAATACAAACCCTAAGGAACAATATATATAAAATGTGGGAATAATGTGGGTCATAAACTAGCTGTGTATCGCTCTGTAGGAATCAAGATGGCTCAGATCGCTTTTATTCCACAGCTGACCTCACCCACCCAAGTGATATTTAAATAATAACCCCTGCATTTCAATTGTATTGCGTGTTGAAGCATGCCAGGCTGACACATTTTAGTTTGGTGAATTAGAGCTGGAGAACAAAGCTATTAATCCAGCACTTTTAACTGTCACCAGCAGAGGAGAAGAATCGAATAAAGAAGACAACTGACAACCAGACCTCATTTACTGTGGTGAACAGGGGACTGCAGGCTTGCATTGGAGATTTAGCCGAGGTTAGCCTGGGTTGCTGACCTGTGCTGGGCTTCAATTATGTTGGTCAGGAGCAACAATGCAAGTTTTATGTTTTTTTTCCTGTCTAAATTGGGTATTGATAGGTAGGCTTAATTGTGTTTTTATTTTAATAAGGCTGTATAAAATGTAAGAAAATACAGTAATAGGTACCATTTAAAGTTCACAGTTGCCATTGCCACACAACAGGATACTGTTTAATTTCCAACACAAACATAATATGGTTACAGGTTGCTTTAGTCTACCATGTTTTACCATGAAAAACACCAACCATGTTATCTTAAGGTCAATGACTTGCTTCAAGTCGAATTACCTCCTTACTCCCACTCTTCAAATGTTAGCACGCTTGTTTTCAATCATATCACAAATTCTACACTGATTGGAAAGTACTGTGTATCTTGATAGAAGCTTGTTACCACTTGAGAATAATATTCCGTTTCTGTCATATCTGAAGTTATAAACAAACGAGGCTACAGAGCGCCCCTCCTACGTCATAAATGTTCTGCATTCACAAAATATCAAAGAAAAATAATCCATCTCTAACCCACTCAGAGCAATAGGAATGCTACTTTTAAACCGCTATGAAAATGTGCCATTGTCTTGCTTAAAAACAGATCCCCTGTATTAAATTACATATAACTCTCTTCCATTTGCACCACTGTGTTTTATTTATGTTTTTAATCACATAGGTAGAGTTACAGGGTTGTGCAATTAGAGTTTTATTTCCTTCCTTTGTCACATTTAATTGTGTGTGTTTGGGTTTTAGTGTGTAGTTTTTAACTCTGCAGTTTTAGGTGTTGAAGCACAGTAAGCGGGTAGAATGGTTGTTTAAATAACGATGTTATTTCAAGGATCCTCAACGCCCTTCACAGTCTACTAGTGACACCTGCTGGGGGAGAAGGGGCTGCAGCAGCTACAAGCTCCCCCACAGTCACTGTTGTCTGCTCTTGAGCCATGGCTACTGCAGCACCTTACACTTGCCAGTCATCCTTAATGATTAATGCATTTTACTATTTTGGTTTTAGATATTCTGCTAGTACAAACAACCATTATTATTCTTATTTATTTATTAGCAGACGCTCTTATCCAGGGCGGCTTACAGTTATTACAAAATATCACAATACAAAGTATCACCTTACAAAATATCACAGTGCAGAAAATCACTTACAGAACATCACATTACAGTTAAGAGCAGTTATAAAGTACAATAAAATTAGTAGAAAATAAGATCAAATTCAAATAAGAGCAAAGTAAAGTATACTGAGATTTTGCAGTTTCCCCGGCTTATTACAAAATACACAAAACTTGGTTACTGGTAACTATTTATGACAAGATTTTTTTTTTTTTTTTTTACATGAGCTGGCCACAACACAGATACACAAAAAAATCATATTTCTTTAGGAACTACTTTCTTGTACAGAAAAATGCACCTTAAACAAAAGTCAGTAACGGAAATAATAACCCTCCAATTCAGAAATGACCAGATCGGACTGTCAAAGGAAAAGGATTGTCATTGTTTTTTTGTGTCAAGTGTTACAAAATTGACCAAAAAAAAGTGCAATTGTCAAAAGATTACCAGCTACTGTCATTGGAGTAACCATCATACCAGTGTGATGAACTGGCTCAATACTGTACGAGGTCACACACACACAGGGGAAAGAGCTACTCGAAAAGTCATTACCTGTATTTTTAAGCCTAAGCCAATGCCATGCTTTATTGTCGTCATTCATTTATCCCATTGAACTAGGTAAAGCTCTACACAAATAGGGAGATGCATTGTGTGTGACGTGACTCAATGGTTTATGGAAAACACAGCAAACGAGCTTGGAAACAGCCACCTACGCAGGAAAAAACAGGAGTCACCTTCAACTACGAAGGAGATCTATTATTCATGTTGCCGTGAGATAAATAATCGTGCCAGCAGCTTTCACGTTTTAATTGCTGAATGGCTGAACGGATCAAGCCTGTGCACAGTTTATATAACACTGTATAAGGACTGGTTTGCTGCATTTGCTTCACTTTTAGCTGAATGATTCTTTTTTTTTTTTTAAATACAGTGTGATATTAATAACATTCTATAAGCCGACAGCATGTCTATAACAGACTGAAGTTTCTGTGATGCAAGCTTGGTGAATAGGTCTCTATATTGGAAGTGGCAAATCACATGCAAATCACATCTGAGTAGTACTGCTGCTTAGGTTTTTCGAAATTGAAACAATTTAATCAACATATTGGCTTTAAAGGGACTGAGATGTTTGGCTGCATTTTACATTTTATTCTGATGAGGAAACACTTCTAAATTAAAATGTCCTCTTATGTCACCAAAAAAAACTAGAATGCTAGAAAGCAAAAACTCAGGCCTGCTGTTAGCTGCCCCTGTTTAGTATGCTGGTCTATTACAACCTTTTACAATAATACAGATGACTCTATGGCTAAGGCTAAGGCTCTTGCACTTGAATTCAATCAAACTTGAACAGCAACAAAGTAATCAGAAACTCATTTCAATTCCTGCACAGTAAATTGAGCTACCTTAAGAAAGAATAAACTGACTTGCTCACAGAAGCATCTAATTTAAAGCATCTTCCAGATATTTGCACTACGACTTTAAGTGGTAGACTGCAATGAATAGAGGTGCTTAGTCAGCTTCCAGTCTTCCACAAATTACTATCAAGTTGGTCCACACAGCATCCCTTTTGTTTGTTTTGCAAGTTTACGGGTTATTCCAGTTTCACAATGGTTTGGCTCAACAACTTTTTAACTCAAAAACTTCCAGCTTCAGATTTTCACTTTTAGGATGCATTTTTTTTTTTCTCCCACAAAGGTTTAGGCATGCCTGCCAATACTAGCACCAGCAACAGCACCTTTCATCAACAAACCATTTTGAAAACCTAAAAAGATAACAGCTCTAGACATCTCAACACCCAGACTAAGTATGAAGCCACAGTTATCCCTACTGAGGGCTGTCAGAATCAATCAGGGAAAATTTCATCACAACTTCTGATTTATGTTACTATATTAAAATGATTAAGGGATGTTAATATGAGCCGCCTACATGCAGATTTTGGTTTCCGTTCGGTTTTATCTTTTGTCGATATCGGTCGGTTTGGAGTTTTATGAAAATGTCGGTTATGGTTTGTTTTCGGTTAAGGAAAATCATAACCGTTGCATCCCTAAAATTAATATTAATGTAAAGTAATGGATTTGTGCAATCGGATAAGAGTGTCAAAGAATTCCCAAGTGTGTTGCTGTAGGGACAAAACTTTATCCTGGCAAATGTTTAAATCTTAAAATATTATATAAACACAGACCCTGTATTCTGTTCTATTTGATGCAGGATTGGCAGCTTTGGGCCATCTGAAGCATATTCATAACTACAGTATATCTCCATCCCCACATGACAAGGTAGAGAGGTAGAGTTCCTTACCTGGGCACTGATGCCAAGCCAGCGCAGCAGGATGGAAGAGAGTGTGCGTCTGTCACGAGAGCAGTAAAAGTGGGTGTAGATTGAAGAGACTGGGCTTTATTTGGCTCTGGTAAGTTAAACATTGACACCTCCTCTGGGTAGAAGGCGGGGGTGTTGCTTTTATACGGTAATATTGGTAACCCTAGCTGTTTTGCTTGAATGAGCTTTGCAACCTTGTACTAAAACCTGTGCCGCCAGCATTCCAGCATGCTCTGCACTACTAGATCTGATGGTTAACCCCTTAGGGCATGAATCCATGCATGCGGCTGTTGACATTCTCGAGATGATTTAGACACAGGGATCACCTGCTGCTAAGGGCTTATAGATGATTACACTGACTCAAACTGGTATGTAATGGGTAGGGATCTCATTTAGGACTGCACAGTATTTGGCTTGTTCTCCACTATTAAAACCAAGTAAAGGTTACACAAATTACAAAAAATAGATTTAGAAAGTGAAACATTTTAAACTGTAAAAGAGGCAGTCTTGTCAAATTTTATTGTGTGACACGTTTGGTACCCCGATATCAAAGACAGATCCATGTACAGTTTATGGTTTACATTGTAATTGTAAAACAGTTTTGAGCGAATTTCAGTTTCTGAAATAATTTATAATATTACAATTTTATATATATGTTAATGGAACAACAGTTTAAATAATTTTTTTATTTAGTTAATACAAGTTTTTTTACCTGGATACAACAAAACTTATTTTCAGCTAAAAAATTGTCAAGGACAATGTTTCCATTGTAGATAAGACTCTTGTATATTTCCCCTGCCTTTTCAGAAGATGATCGTCTGAACCTTGCAGCTTGAGCTGTAAGACTCCTTCTTGTAGCCCTTCTTTGTTTGAAGAGGTAAGACCCAATCTATCTTCAGAAAAGAGAAGTCTTGGCAGTCCCAACACTTTGTGGAATTTATACTCGTTCAGTCCTGTAATAAAAGGAAATGCACATGGTTTTAAGTTAATGTCATGTTGTTTCAAATTAATATCAGCCAAGGAGTTGCAGGGCATGACTGCAATTACCTAGTGCAGAATCAGATTAGTTACAAATTATCTCTTTTTCTCTCTCTTTAGCCATAACCAAACAAGCAATATAAGACATCCAGAATTTAACCAGAGGTATATACATCAGCGCCATCTGCTGGGCATTTAATCTTAAAAATTAAATCATATAATTATAATGACAGTGAGGGATGGTTAACTTTGACATATGGGTATCCCTGTACTAAATATGCTAAATGTGAAAGTTTGTATTACTTTGACTCAATACAACTTGAGAAGATTGGATGTGTTTAATAGCCCAAGAAGACATAAAAGCTAATTCAAGCACTTCTGCTTCAGTGGGCTGCTGTTGTTGCTAAAGACTCCCATGTTCTCAGGAAACCTCTGGGGGTCCTGGGAGCTGTGGAATGGTTCCCAGCTCTGAGTGGCTACTGTGACATGAGCTGGGCTGAATAGCCCTCTTTGTCCTGTCTTAGCTACCTTTGTTAGTTCTTAGAATCAAGGACAATGTCGCTGAATATGGGATACAACATAACATGCTCCTTCTAATGAGCTAGCTTTGGACATGAACAATTCAATTAGTGAGGGCTTACTTCTTAACATTGTGGGAATTATTATATAGCTATTATCTGTGGTGTGGGAGATCAAAGAGCTTTTACCCTGTATTCTTTGACGATTGCATGAAACAGTTAAAAACAAATGGCTTTTGTTTTTAATGACCTGCAAACTGAATGCAATGCTTTCTGGAACAGTAATCGGTGTGTTGATGTTGGTGCGTTATGCTGATATGCTTGTGGGAGAGATGCAAGTGCAAGTAGATGTAAAAATAAATGTAAATGTCTATTTGTGTCCTAATCATGACCATCCACTTCTCTTACGCAATTCCTTCACTCTGCATCTCCCTACCTAACTGTTGTGAGAGCGTGGGGAATCAGCTCTGTGTATTTGAATTACAGAAAGCAGAGTGGGGACAGGGACCTGTTGGATAAGCTTACAGGATCATTCCTTTGCCTAAGATTGATATATATATATATATAACAAGTAGTTGTCATGCCGTCAAAAACCTATAAATACCTCCAATGTTTTGATTCAAACACAGGCTCCCTTGAGAAAGATATGTACAACATATCGAAACATTGGGCAGCTGGCTCTTTGAGCTAAAATATATATATATATATATATATATATATATATATATATATATATATATATATATATATATAAAGGGCTGTGTTGGAGCATGCTTAGCTTAGATTTAAACACAGGAAAGAAGCAGCTGGCTCCACACAGTGTGCAACTGTTTCCATTTTACAATTCTGATTATAAAATAGTGAGAGTTATGTTCTGGGAATATGTAGGACAGGGAAGACTTAAACAAAAAAAAATTCTCACCACCAAGAAAGGCAAATTGTATAGTGTACAGTGTATAGGGTTCCTCGTAGTGTTGTGCCTGAATTGATGAGGTTAGAATGAAATCCACTGTAACTATAACTATATATATCAATATTTATACACACTGTACATAAAGAAAATGGAGTTTGCTACCTCAGAAGAACAGTTAATCCTGGTTATGAGACACTGCAGCAGCACACTGTTGTTGTGTCTGTCTCCACCACAAACCCTGTGTTATCTCTCTTTAAAACAAGATCCAGCTCATTATATACTCACTTAGCTCCCAATAACCCATAAGAAACCTCTCTTGTTTATTCCTCTTCCAGTTCGCATGCATTCTTGAAATCTGCAACCGTCTACAAAGGGAATTTCTCCCTCGCTCCAAACACAATAACAAACAAATGACAAAGCCTCGGTTTCTAATATACTAAAACCATACCTTATCTCGCCTCTCTGGAAAAATAGGGAAACTAGAAGTGACCCTTTTGCCTATTCTCAGTACCACCATTGGGAAGCATCAGTTTCTAACAATGCACACTCTTCCCTTAAAAGCCACTGTAACTAATCCATGCCTTTGTTGATCTGTGCATAACTTGGTGTGGTAGAGGAAGGTATATTTGTAGATTGATGATATATTATTGGTTTTGCTTGGTTCCAGATTACAGTTGCTCTACGTCAAAAACATCTAGTTAAGAAGTTATTGAAAGGTAGGTAACAACTTTTAAATTGGACACCAACGTAACTCAGTTCAGTCTACAGTAGGACTGCACACCCTGAGACTGGGAGACACTGGTTCCCTTCCTCTGCCCTTGTGGCCCAGTACCCAGGTAACTTGCACCTCCTCTCTCCAACTGGCTGGCAAGGTTGCTCCGAACCAGACCCCATTTCTGGAGTTCATTACGGGCTGCACCTAGAAGGATTAGTGACATTCAAACTCATGCTGTTCATTTTCCACACTCCCCATTGAAAGAAAGCTACATATTTTATAATAATCCTATGGGAAGACCATATGGTTCAGCATAAAATGTGTTGTCTTCTGTGCTACCAGACATTTATTACAGTTGGAATAAAAAAAAACCTCATGAGGCACTGTAGTTTGTGTAACCCTATAGCCTGAATGTTAAAGTCAAGTGTGTTTTATTGCACCCTGTAAATTTGACTTATTTCCTCCTGTGCGACACACACCAGTGTTGTAGACATACAGTATCCTGTTGGCATTCTTTTCCATGATTTAGAAAGACATTCTGCAACTTGCTTGTAAGTGAATCTGTTGACAACCCCTTTTTGACAACCCCTTTTTAGACTGGAGAGCACATTTGGGTAGCTGAGTGGGAAGCCATATACAGAAAAGATTGTTTGCCATTCAGACAAATGAGAGAATAGTAATCCAAGTTTCTGTTGAAATCTATTTTTTATCAGTAGTTATAATACTTATAATATGGTATAATATACAGAATAAAATTCAGTATAACGAACCCTTCTTATAATGAACCTGCTTTTTTAACGATCCAAGCAGCAAGAACCGTTTTTTTCAATGGAAATTAGCCCTATTAGAATGATCGCTTTTACAAAATCTACCCGGATAAAACGACCTCGGTAGTGACTGACACTGAACTTTCTCCAGTGTGAATGTGTTAGTCTCTCAGTGAAAACAAAGACCTTGGTAGGCTAATTCGAAGATAAGGCTGATTCATAGATAACCTATTGTAGTGCGACTCGTGTGATGTATGCAATCCCATTGCCATCTTAAAACAAACTGCAACCATGGCAACAGGTGTGAGGAGGTAACAAGATTGAAACAGCGTGCATTGAGAAAAATATGAAGCAATCTACGCTGGATGTGTTTTTCAAGAGAAAGGGCACGTAATTACTGTTTTCAGCATGTAAGTGTACTTTTTATTTTTTCATTTATTTAGTGTTTTCTTTTAAATATACAGTTTAAATGTTGATCAATGTGAAGTTGTCTTGAAAGAACTACTGTATACTGTATAAAGATGTGCAATTCAATTTGGGCGTTTCTTCATTATTCTGATACAGCAAATTGCCAAACCCTATTATAGTAATCATAAGCAACTTCTTCCCATCCTGTTAAGTCTCCTTGTGACTGTTGTGAGCAGACCACCGCTCAGCTGCTGTCTCTACTGCATGTCAAAACTCATATGGAATCAAAGTAACATTAATTTAACAGAACATTTTAAAAAGGAAACAGCTACTTTATCCCGACCCAGAATAGCCCTGACCACTTGGCTACTGATCTGCTTTTCCATCAAAGATGTTCTTTTCCTTTTTTTCCCCTTTTTTTTCAGGTAATAGACTGTGCTCCTTAAATGTGTTTACTGGCTGTGGATAACAGCTGTACAGAGAGTAAATTATTGACAAGGACATTTCCAGACTCCTCGGAAACGGGCCTTCACATTGAATGGTGAATTGTTAACTCTCTCTCTCTCTCTCTCTCTCTTTCTCTCTCTCTCTCTCTCTCTCCCCTTCTCTCTCTCTCTCTCTCTCTCTCTCTCTCTCTCTCTCTCTCTCTCTCTCTCTCTCTCTCTCTCTCTCTCTCTCTCTCTCTCTCTCTCTCTCTCTCTCTCCCCCCTTCTCTCTCTCTCTCTCCCCCTGACTTTAAATCTGTAAAAACATTTCAATAAATAAATAAAGATTATCAAGTAAATAAGGTGTCATTTTTGTTGTCACCACGGAAGTGCAGGTCCCGAACTCGGAGATGATCAGATCTCAGAGGCTAAATAGAGTTTGCCCTAGTCAGTGCTTAACACAAGCAAGTGCTTTAATTTGCCTAAAGGTTCATTTCAGATTTCTGAGCACACACACACGCACGCACACACACGCACGCACACACACACGCACACACACACACACACGCAGAATTTAAAATAATTGGGCACTGATCATGTGTTTTTAAGCATTTAAAGCTTTGTAAACACTTTCTTTTGTGGTCGACCCCCTGGGGTTTGAAACAATAAAATTTAAGTACCCCCAATTAACATTCCCTCAACACAATGTAGATTATCAAGTCTATTAGCACTTGTGCCCACTTTGGGGTAGCCAGCCTATAAACAGCTTCTAATGTGCCTCTATAAAACTCTTTGCTTTCTCAGCCAGCCTTCCTCAAAGGGTTTGTTTTCACCCCCGTTAGAAATGCATTTATCTCTTTGTCTGTTTATTTCTACACCCTCTAGAACATCGCATCTTCTCGTTCGTGATATATGTTTACCCTTGACTGAAACAGAAGTGTTATTAACGCTCATTTTCTGACAGAGCATTGCGTGAGAATCTGTTCCTCTTGAACTCTGTTAAATGAGCTTGTCTGAAGTGTGTTGTTTTTAACTTAGATCTCTGTGATGCTAGGAAATGTAGTCACTGCTGATTGATTCAATACATATATTTGGATAGCTTTACATTGCTGCATGCAAGAGCTTTTAGTTGTTCATAAACCTCCAGCTCTGAAATTTCTTTTTATCTTGACTTATCGCGGTATCAAACGTTTTCAGTTTATTATTTCTCAAGATGTTCCATTCCTGCTTTTTTGGCAATTGGGTATTTTTGGGAACCTGAAGTACCCGTCTAGTCGAATTCTGGTTTGAAAAGAAAGAGGTCAACATAATTTAGCTTGACTGCATCAAACGCGGACCTTCAACTCCTACTGTGGCCATGAAGCCAGAGACAGTATACATTTTAAACTTGTGTTCTTTGGATGAATGTAGAGTTGGACACACTTGATGTATTTTTGTCTTTCAGTGCTTGCGATTAACCAGTGTTGCTGTGGATTGAAGAACCGTGCCTATTATGGCAATTTGCTTGTGTCATATTCCAAAAAAAAAATAATAATAACACACGGATATTTCTTTGAATATGGAATCCTCAAGCAAAAAATGATCAGTATGGGTATTGTAAAGATTGTGTATAATAATTGCACTATAAAGTAAAGCATTGTACTGTATAGAATTGTTCTCAAAGTCATATGTGCAGCCGGGTGTAAACATTTAAAAAATTAGACAATTTGAGTGGCAAAGAATAAATGCTTTTAAAATGTATACATATCGGTGCACAATACATTCATTAATACAAAATAAGCCTTAGAAAATAACTGATCAATTATAACCAATTCACCATAAACAAGGAAGCTGAAAATACTGAAAGCTTTGTACCCTCCGCATGTATCACTCAGTCATGTGCTGTAATTTAACACTAAAGTTAAACCTTAAATGACAAGCATTAAGAAATATTACACTATGCAGTAATTGCTGTAGAGAGGGAGTTTTGTTTTCAAGATAGCCTAAAAAAGGGATGATGCAAAAGAATAGTATAAAAAAACAACTGTGCTATGAAAGAATTATAAAAAAAGGTCTAAGTCAAACAATGCACAATAGGGGCTAAAATACCCCTCTAATTTTTATGTAACAGACACCATGCACATGACTCTTATCTTAACAGGCACCACGAAGTGGCCATTTCAATCTCCATAGTATTCTCTGAAATCCTACCTGTACTTTCCAGACCCTGGGTACTCACCTACAACAGGACCTTGCCAAGCTACAATGATAACCTTAGATTCTTTTTCTTTTTTTTTTTTTACTTATTACTTATCCTACAATAATATATTCTGAGTGCTTCTCTGGTGTGTTTCTGTGTAGATTCATTACCATGGTCTATTCCAGAAAAATAATTTTCAGGCAAAAACAGTATAAAAGTTGGTATTATGGTTTCTGCACAATAAATAAAGTGGCAAAAGACATAAATAAACCCTGTAATAACTACAACTGCTATGCAAAAGGAGTTTTGTTTTGACAGCTGAATGGATCTTTAATTTTTATTCTACTGTGATTTTGTTTTTCAGGTAATATACGCATACTCACAGAGCTATCAAGTGTTATGGCGCTACAATGTGCTAAAGTGTGCTGCCTGTTCACCAAGCCTGGTCTGGAAACGGTTGACCATTTTAAAAGTTAATGTTTAAAAACCTGGTGTAGCATGGTTTAAAAATATAAGAAAATCTATGAGCCCTCTGCTCTGTGCTGGTAGAGCATAAAATACTTTTTAAACACACTTTTAAAGGCTAGATCATTAAATAATCCTGAACTGTTAAACATTCAATAGTGCTCAATTTAGAAATACTAAAAGAAACTTAAATCTAATGACAGACGTTTGGACTACAAGTCTTTTTCAGTGTCTCCTCTTTACATGGAAGTTTTGACCATTTTAGAGTAATTTGTTAAACTAAGACCTTCTGCTTTGGCTCTCCTAAATACAAATCATCCCATAAAAATGTGGTCTGTACAGTGCATATTTCCTTTCACTCCTCAGAGCTGTGAAACCCAGTAAACAAAAAACTCACTTACCACAGATGGAAGAAATAAATCACAGGGAGATATTTCAAATCGTGTTTAAAAACAAAACAAAACAAAAAAAAAACAACAACAACTAACCAGTAAGTCAGCCTTCTCAGTGTTATCTGTATGACATGAACCTACGCGGAAGTAGGAAGTGAAACAGAAACATTACTTAAAAGTAAGGCAAGAGAGAATACAAGCAGACCACAGCTTGATAGAAAATCCTAAACACACAAACCTACTTCTTAATCCTCACTGTAAAAAAACTATAATCTAATGAAGCTGTTTTGTTTGCCGCATTAAAGGCTGTATTCCCTTCAACGATAACCCCCCCACCAAGACTTTATTTTGTATTCTGTGAAAAGCCTCATTCATTTTCATAAAACAGAATGACTTCTCACTTATTTTTTACTTGCTACTATGCTTAACAGCTACATGCTCCTTATTTTTGAAAGACATATGTGGAGTAATTAAGCCACTGAAGAAACAAATGAGCAAGTGTTAAAAAGAAAATGCATTTATTATTTTGGAATTTATTTATTTTTGTATGGATTTGCTTACTACCGTCTTTATTTCACGGTTAGCAGTGTCACAGAGTGAGTGAATTAAAAAAGGAAGAAACAAAAAAAAAGACTATAAATAAATCATTATTACATGATTATTAACATTCACTGCAGTTTGCAGTTCGTGTCATGGGGTGTTATCTGCCAGATCACAGAGCTTCAGTTGTCTTTATTAGTTAAAGAGTGGTGGTTTAATTAGGGTGGAAGGTTAGGGCTTAACTACAAACTCTTGGCCCGGCTACCTTGTCGTTCTTTATGCTCACGTCACCATTCTGAGGCCAGTGCATTGTAGTCAGCTGTGTTTCCTGATCCCCGACAGTCTAGCTAAGATGTTACAGATGGATAATTGGAAGCTCGAGGGGGTCATTCTGTTTGGGATAGCACTGGATCTATGGATGGGAGCCATCTAATCTCATGGATTACTTCCAAAGATTTGCAGCTTTAGAAAATGAGTTTGCGTCATGCGGCCGTAGCTTAAATCAGCTTTTTTAAAGGGGAAAAGTTGCTGGATAAGCAAAGGCAAAAAGGGAGGGATTGGAAAAAAGGGGGAACACCAGAGCTAAGCAGTTTCAGCCAGGAAGGATACAGCATCCTGGGCTCAATACCACATGGTAAGAGCTGTGGCAAGCCCTCAATGTGGAGAATTGACATCCTGTGAAAAACACACTCCTCAGGACTCTTAGACATGCACACACATGCATACAGATAGGTACACTAGGTACGAGGTACTGCAATGGATTAGCAGTGTGTATTGCCATTATGATACCATTAGTCAACATGTACAAATGTAACCACAGTGGAACAGTTCTGCCAATGGATCATACTATCGTAGCTGCCTATGGAAGTAGAGAACCATTACCATTTTGGTACCACTGCATTGTCTATGGAGACCATAGTAGAGCCATACAGTGTGCAATCGCACTATTGTAGCATGCTTCCAAATGAAAAAAAGATTGCATTTTGCGGTTTGTGTAACATAAGCCTTCTTGAACAAATACAGACCATAGCATTTATGTAGTTAAACATGGTTTATTTGTAATGTGTTGTTATGGCTCATTTGGGTTAAGTGTTTTGTTGCTCTTGTCTTGTCTGCTGTCCACAAGTACTTGTCAGACAGGTTAACTGGGTATGTTTATGTTTTTAAAAGAAACTCAGAGTGCCGTTGTTCTGGAATAACAGACGTGGCACTGGATGCGTTATGCACAGATAAAGGTAAAAAATGCTATGTGGAACATATAATGTCATTTATGCAGTACACAGTTGCCCTGACACAGTAAAAACACAAGCAGTGGCTAACCTTGAGCACTCTATTTATAAACTGTAGACTGAGGGAGTGAGTCTTGCTGACAGGCTGTTTACCTGAATGACAGTGTCTCTGCAGATTCAGTCCCTCTTCATTATATGAAGTTCATAACTAAAGTTTGGGAGTAAGAACTGCCCCCTACACACGTTACATCAGGGGTGTCCAATCCCGGTCCTGAAGGGCCATTCCACTCCAGGTTCAACAGATCAAATTATACAATTAACTACTTCAGGATCTGGGTGGCGGTTTAATTGGTTCAATTAAACAATTTAGAACAGGGTTGAAACAAACACCAGGACTGGTGTTACCTTTCCTTGCGTTTGATTCATTTGCATCCCACTGCCTCCCCCAGCTCCACCCTTGTAGCTACCACTTGGTACTGTCTGATATGGGGAGGTCTACTGCCTCGTCCAGCAGGCCAGGTGGTGGACCCTCAAACCAAACGGGTTAGAGGCCGATGTTCATGTACCTTCACATAATCATCAATAACAAGTGTCCTTATTGAAAATGTCTGTGTTGTGGGGGGGTTGTTCTGCACTGCTGAGCCCCCTTAAAAGTGTATTATTGGGGTTAGGGTTAGGGTTAGGTTTATTGGAGGGCAGGGACGCATATATAGGCAGCATAACAAGAAGGTAACTAAAAAAAAACACAGCCCAGAGGGCTGTTTGCACCTAAAACAATATAGGTAAATAAGGGTGATGGCTAGATTACAATAGACAGAATGACTGAAGGACAGATACATGTATAGATTGCCTTTCTAAAACCCTTCTGATGCATTTCAAGCAAAGAGCAAACAGCAAAGAAAACAAGAACATTGAAAAAAGAAGATTTGCACATACCGACTTATTGATTGTGTCAAATTCACAAATAATCCCGATCTAGGAACCAGCTCAGTCACACAGCGGAAGAGCACGGCAATTAAACTAAGTCCCATGATGACTGCACTACCACACAACTCAGAACTTTTTTTTTTTTTTTTTTGCCTCATCATATTCTTCAAATTTAAATTAACTAAATAAATATCAAAGCACATTTGGGCTAACAATTAAAAAAAAAAAAGAATTTCGCCGCCATTACTGGCCTCTTAGATATTCAGAAAGTAAACAGAATGATATAAGTTAGAAATGTTTTTTAAATCTTGTATTCTGGTATTCCTATCCCAAATCCATTTCTTGACAAGTAAGGAAACTTGTTCAAAAAGACTTCCATGTTTAAAAATCTATTCCTTTCCTACAGCTTGGGGAGAGGGCTTTTGTTTTCGCTCAAAAAATAGTTTTTTTCAAGGAATCCTACCATCCTGCTTTTTTAATGATGTATTTATTTATTATATAGACATTCTGCTCAGCATAAAGTGTCACTGGTGGCTACATGTTTGAATTGCAACTTCTTAAAACGGATTTAACTTGTCACAGAGTCCTACTCTGTAATTTTCTATAATCCAGGGTCAACACTAGTCCTAAACCACCCATGCACCCATGCCACTGTACCTGGACTGTTCTCCACTAGAGGGAGGTAGTCTGCAGGGTTTCTATGGTAAAGCTGTCAGGATAATTGTGACTAGCCAGCTGACGTTAATGAGCTGATGTCCTTGAATGGGTCTCCCATTCATGAGTATATGAGCTCTGAAGACAGGGATCAATGAGGGTGTGAGCTGCAGCATTGAACTGCCTGGGCATTTCGGACCAACAGAGTAGATATCACAGGGGCTGAGTCATTAGACACACAAACCCCAGACTGCACCCTCCGCATTGGAGCATCCATTTCCAGTGGGACTGTCCTTGACTTTTTCTGGGTGGTGGTGGTGGTGTACAACACTTCACAGTACATACTGTGTGTATATTTTAAAATAAGAAGTGCAGTGTTTTGTTTTTTGCAGTGGTGGTGATGAAAGATGAGATATAATGGCACCGACCACAGCCAAGCACAGTGCCTGCAGGCACCAGTTCTGCAAGGTAGCTCAATCCTGACCTGACCTTTCAATCCATTGTTAGCATGTGAAGTTCATGAACGAAATGTAAACTGAATATTCCTTTTACGAGAACAAATATAGGACATCTTTTACGTGCAGAGCTGCTGAATTTTACCGTTACTGCTTCACATTCGAAATGCAGCTTCACCGGGTCAATCTAAACATGCGATTCCCAATGACTTTCTTGCTCAAAGTATATGCAATCACTGATTAAAGAAAAATGAGCGTGAGAATCGATCATGTTCAATGTATATTTGCCTACTTTGTTTCCTGTGTCGCTTTCGAAAAACAAGCTGAATGTGCCAACTTAATGTGGTTTTCCTGGTGTGTACATGTAAAATAAAATAAAATAAATAAATAAATAAAACACCTGCCATTTTTGTCTTGGGCCACTTGGACTGAATTATACTGTGGCTTTGAGATTTCCACTGTAGACCACCATTCGTCTTCACATTGTAGGTTCACAGCAGAGGGCAAAGGTTAGACACAGTCCCACCCTAAGCAAGCTTCTACACCCACTGCATACTAAACACATGCCATAGAACCAGTAAGAGAATCCATTGAGAAAGAGGTGCCTTGCTGAAACATTTATCTACGGGACTTTGAGTCTCTTTGATTTAATTCAGATGAGTGTTTGAAGTCATGGCTGAAAAGCAGTACATAACAAGCAATTAAGATAACACTGTGTAGATGGACGGGGAGATGGACAGATCGCGATATTAATAGATCGCAGATGTGCGGCTGCTTCCAAACCCTGGCAGCATTCTTAATGGTTTTTGGCAGTTAATAAAAAATATATTTATAAATATTTTGGGAGTCGTGGTAAGCAGGTCCTCATAACTCCTGCTTGAAATCTTACTGCTCATTATATTGACCGATAGGCTGTACAGGGATTTGCTTTTTATTTTCTTTAAAAGTTTTTTTTTTTTTAAAAAGCATAATTCAACCCATGTGTTACAGGCCTTGCGTCTTACTAAAATCATATTTCTGTCGCTGTTGACTTTCCTAAATCCCCTCACCCTTAAAATAATCCCTGCACACAAAAATACCCCCCTCCCCTCACCTGATCTCCCCTTGAATGATCCGATCAAAAGATGATGGTGCGAGAGAAAGTCTTTTTGGTTGGGGGAGTTTGCAGCAGCCACACACATGGTTTTCCAAGCTGAAAATTGTATGGATAATTTCTGATGTGGTTACAGATTTATACCCCCAACTAACCAGAGCAGCTGAAGGTAATTACTGGCCAGCCTGCCCTTTTGTGCCTTGGTTCCTGTACATAAAGAAGCAATTACCCAGGTGCAGGCAGCGATACAGCAGTGCTGGGTAGGGATGTGGTTCATAGTATGTCATGGTCCTGGGTTATGACTGCGTGAAGGTGTTCATAAGTAGGATCAAGCTCAATTTGAAACCGCAAGAATTCTGTAATACTGTGTGGACCATAGCAGTCCCACGTGAATCACCTTGACATACTCCCACCATAGCACTGTTGATGGGCTGTTAGGACAGCACTGGTTTGATATGACTGCATGGTGGTTCAAATGTTGGGGGATAGGTGACCATTCCTTGTTGATTACTCCCTCAAATTCCTTAAGGGAAGCCAGGCAAAAAGTTTATTTTTTTTCTTCCATCTTTTTAAGAACATGGATTAATAAAGTTTAATAAAGTTCTACAAACTTGTTGACCCCTGTTGGTACAGCTCTCCTGGCTCCAGCTCTAATGAGTACCTTTCTCTCTTGCGTGCTCGCCTGCTCGCACTGAGCTAGTGGTTTCACAGAACATTGACGCCGATCGCTGTGTTCAGCCATTTTCTGTCCAGTTTTCCCCAAGCGTTCAGATGAAACTGCGTCGTCCAAAAAGGCTTCAGAGCCTTACCTTTTTAAAATAATTTATTATATATTCATGGAACGTTTAACAAAGTCTCAAACAGTCTAGGTATACCTTTGAGGGTGTTCCAATCCTTGTCTTGTTAATCCCACAAATAAAAAATAAGTTCAGCTCATAATAAGGGTACAGTTAAAATTTTTTGTCCTCTTTATAAATAAAGAATTTACTGCTATAGCTTTGAACTCGCAACCAAACTGTAAATCTTGCTCGCTAGTGCAAAGACAGGGAGCTGTGGGGGCAGGTTAATGAATTCCCCTCATTATAATACACTTATTTGGTTGTGTTTCTTGACAAGCTGCAGACCTATAACTTTGTCTAAGAATATCAACAAGGGGCAATATAATTGGTTCCTGGCCTTCCGTTCTGGCAAAACAATTGGCCTTCAATAATTCTAAATATTTAATTCTATAAATCAGTTCAGTTCTCCTTTCAACCCCTGGTTAATGAGTATCTGATATCAGTTTTGTTTCAATTGTAAGGCAAACCCATTTCTTAATTGTTTCCTAAGAAGCCTTACTATTTCTTTCCAATACATTCTGCAGGTCTCCACTTTACTAAATTTCTCCCAACATTATGTTTCTGTGTTATATCTTACTCAGCTAATGTGTAGCTAATAATATTAATATTGAGGATGCCATAATAACAATGTAACCCATAGACAGTGCTCAATAAACTCTTCTGTTTAATAAATTCCTATGTGGGGCCATTTAGTAAACCATGGTACCATAACTTGACCATGGTAGTGCCATGGTTACTCATAGTATACATATCAGATTGCGTGGTAATGCTACAGGAACACTTTTCCCTTTTTCTAAACTTAAGGGCAATTAAAATAAAAAAAAATTCTTCAGCTCTCAATCAGAGAAATCATAAAATCGACAAATCTTAACAATCTACTCAAGGGCTCGGATTGGGAGGGAGAGAAAGCTTGGGGCGGGCTCTCCTTTTCTCTTATGAGAACGAGCATTACCGTGACAATAACTGGTCACAACGTACAACCGTGTTGTGAAACCCCATTGGTCAGACCCTGAAAATGAGCTGAACATGATTTGGCTGTGGGGTCAATGAGCTGAACTGAAACGATTCCTTTGACGCAATTCACCCCTGTTGGACAGCTCACATCTGAACAAACTAAAGGAACACTTGGAAGCACAATATGTATGTAACACTTCATGGAAGTATCATTTGGTATCAAATACTTTGGTATCGTACTTGACAACCACAGCCAAACCATCAACCAACCTTAACCTTACCCCAGCATGACTTTGTCTATGGGATCTGCTCTGCCCTGTGCAGGTGGTAAAGCTGTGCATTTGCCACCCATGTAGAATAACCAGTCCCTCAGCTTCCAGGGCCTGTTACCAGCTTGAGTGCAAACCTGAAATGCCCCACACCTCAGCCCTTGGGCGTGGTCCAGCTAGAACAACACTTGTGGTTTCTCTTGCATGAAGTGGAATGGTTCCACATCCTGGTCGGTGAACCTAATGAGTCCAGAGAGCATGCCTCCAGCAGCCTCTGAGGTGAGCTGTTTACATGGACCGGTTGCCCAAGCCACTTTAAGAAATACGTGCAGAAATGAGCTCCTCAGATATGTAAATGTATCCCACTTGTGTAATATCACCCCAAGGATTTGGAGGAGCAGTGCCTCAACTGGTTTCCAAGCGGTTAGTCAGGAATGCAAAAATAGCATTCCTTTCATTTTTTTTCTTCATTTTTTTAATACTATGATAAATATATATATATATATATATATATCTCGGGACACTGGCATGTTAAAACCCCCGGCTTTCATCCCTTGTTCAAATCTTACCAAGGTAAATTGTGAAGCCTTGCAAATAAAGTGAAAAATACGTTCACATAACATTGCGAATTACCTTTAATCGTAATAGACAAGTGTCTGGATACAAACATTGAATTATTACCTTTCACTTTGCATAACACCACAATAATTCCACAACTAGAAATCCTGGTTTAATATTACCGCTGGTATTGCATAAGCCTGATTTTAATATTTTTGTGAAAAGTACAGAGTCACACATTTAATTTACCCAAAATCACTTTTTCTGATGAAAGATTTCTAAGCCACAGATAAAATATGTTCTAATAACAGAATTCATTAAAGCACTTGGGCTGATTTGCATTTCCTTTTGGTAGTGCACTTCAGTATGTTTTGTCAAAATGCAAAGGAACATTGTGTTAAACTAGAAGACAGTCCGACTGAGTCAATCTCTGATGTGATACATACAAAATACAAAGTAAAAAGAAAGCAACGACACATAGAACTAGAGACTGATTTCTTAATTTGTATTACTGTGCTTTGGAAGACTCCAAAATTAAGAACCCATCACTCATCTTGCAATATACTACTTCTTTTTACCTCACTGGCACATGCAAAAAGGAAATGAAACTAAACTATATAAAACAAATACACATAACCAATAAATATCAATCTAATTGTGGCTCAGGGTGGCCAGACTGCTGTTGCACAACCATGATCGTGTGCCATATCTCTTTTTATTATGCATTGCTCTAAATCTTTAAACACATACAGTATTCTAAAGGTTTACAAATACGGGTGTTTATTTAAAACATATTAAACACCTATTATTTTGTTTTTCCATTTTCTCATCTTCCATGGAGTTGTTTCTGTAAAGGATGTGGAAAGGATGGAAAAAAAAACAACTTTTAAATATAGACGGGGCAGTTCAGAAAGATGCCATACAATACAGTTCCTAGCATATGCATATTTCTGGAGGTTTCATGATTGTACAGTGGTTCATTGAGGACAGTGGAAAATAGAACCAGAACTTGACATTTCAAACTGTTATGTCGAGATGATGAGATAAATGATCTGAAGATCTAGACATAACAATTATTTTTATTTTTTGTCATGTTCTCATATGGTTGTAACAATTGTACAATAATAATTGAATTCATCAAAAATAAATAAATGTACAATTATTCTCTGCTCCTCGTTAGTCTGTATAACCCATATAATCTTCATGTCAGACTTCAAGCTGTTCATACAGGGTGAAGTGAAAGTTATTTTCAGTGCTGAGCAGTTAAGTAACTTGAGGGATCGCATGACAATAGAATCAGGGAGCTGCACCACTATGATCACTTCCAGATGCTTATCAGCCTCAGACACGCGTTTTATTTTTCCATCACATTACTTCTGAACTCCGAACACCAATACATGAATGACCTCAGCGGCTAGCCGCAAACTCACATTTCAAAAGTTATGCAAAACATAAACATCTAATAGGGTTTTATTTCTGTTGCTTTAACTGAATGTTAGACGTGGGCTCAACATTTTCCATGCTCTGGCTGACAGTATTGTTGGACTGACTGCCAGCAGGATAGAAAGTGTTTAAGCGCTCTATTGGGAATTAGTTAGCCCGAGACACTAATTATATTGCAGCCTGCATATAAAAAAAACCCTGGGAACTGCTATAAAAACGTGTTTCATACACTACGCTTAGATAAAAATAGATCATATATTAAGGATATATAATTTTTTCCAGGTATATATAATTCTCTTCATATCTTTAACATGGAGCTGGGAGGGGATCTCCATACCTGCTGATGCTGCTGACGGATATGTTTTGGAAATAAAGAGACCACAGTGATGGCATTTACACCCTGCTGCTCCTGTGGCCCTGCGAAATGTTATTTCACGGAATGTGCACAGAACTATTTTATAAATTATGTGTAATTATATTTGATGTTTTTTTTTGGTTTTGTTTTGTTTTTAATAATGAGATAAATACACTGACATCATCAAAATCATCATATTCAAGCACTTTACAATAGCTTGTGAAATGGTGTTGTAATTAACAGCCTGTAGGTAAAGTGTATCTGCAAGGACAGCTTTCGGTTCCAGTACATCAGGTGCATGTTCACCATTTAGGTTTTGCAAAACAAATACAATGTGTAACCCATACTGATCTTGTGCATCAGTCGACTCGTCAGTGTGACCACTGACAAGCAACCAGACTGTTTTACCAATTCCATAATCTCCTGCTTGTGATACTCGGCAACTTTAGGCAAGTATTCATGTCTCAGCTTGGCTGATGGAGGAATCGCTACACCATTTGCTACACTCAGGCTGAAGAATGTACGTAACTTTTGGTTGTCCAATTTTTCAAGAGGGATATTTGCGGGAACAAACGCCTCTGTCAGGTCAAAATTTAATGTGTTTCATGC